>NC_069141.1:34977452-35287836 GCF_943734755.1 Anopheles moucheti | reverse complement strand
TGTATCCTCTGGCGTATTTCGAAGCGAGAGAGAAACTTCAGGTTGTACATCATCTACCAACAAGGCGCTATCTATTTCTGTCTCTGGAGGTAAATTCTCCACTGGCAATGTAACTTGCTGTAACTTAACGTGTTTATTCTTTTTCTTAGCTGCTTTGCCTTCCTTTTGAGTCAATTTAGTATTTTGAATAGTATCTTCAGCCATGGTCAACACAGGTGCATTTGTGTCTGGTACACTCTCTGAAACAACGGAGCATGCAGCTTCCGTTACGACTTCTTGGGAAGCTTGACTTAAGTCCAATTGATTATCAGTTTGAACTGAAGACGAAGGAACTATCGCTTCAGTTTCTCGTTTCAAATTTTGGGCCACAACATCAGCGTAAAGTGGGCCAGTTTGCCAGATTGAGGTTTCCGTCGTAGACGTGGTTGTGTCTACTTCTGATTCATGCAGCTCGGAAGACTGTGACACATTTTCCGCTGGACTGACTACTTGTTCTGTAACCCGTTTGTTTTGTTTTTTCCTTCGCTTCGTTTCGCGTTCAGCTGAAACTTCCTTATTGCCCTGCTCTACTGCTCGCGTTTCCGGCACATGTTGATCTGATGTTTCAACCACCTCTATTGGTTCAATTTTGCTTATTGATTCCTCTGGCGGATTGATCATGGCAGTGCTAGCAATGCTGTGATCTACTACATCATCGTCGATAATATCTGCCCAAGATGTGCTTGGTTTTGCCATGCTTTCATAGCTCTTGTTGCTATCAATAAAAGACTGAAGGTCTGTTTCGTTACTGAGCTCTACTTCAACAAAGCTCTCGTTACGAGACATTACCTTGTCTGCAGCACTTATTACACCCTGTGGCAGAGATTTCATTTCTTCTGCCATTGGCACATCAGAAGATTGAGATTTCATCTTTTGCAATTCCAAAAGTCTTCTGCGTTCTGCCTCCTTACCCGCAACTACCTCGGCATACGTCTTCTTGCCCTTCATCTGTTCCCAAACATTTGGAACTACTGGCGCTGTTTCAGTCTTGGGTTTATCATTGGCCAAATCTGTAACACTTGCGATAGCACTTTCCTTCGATGCCGCAGCATCGTGCGTTAACTGTTTGGATTTCTTCGCTTGCTTTTTCTCCTTCTTACGTTTTTCTTTTCGGTCTGTTGCGTGCTGTTCTTCAGTGATCTTCTGGGGAATATTTACTTGAACAAGCAATTTTCCTTCTACCACAATCTCTCCTGCATTTTGATCTGGCGAAATAGTTGTTTCAATTACTCCTTCGTTAGACTCAATGCTGGATACCATCAGCTCAACGTCTTCTGCCGCTACATTCTTCTCTAGCGGTAACTGAATGAAGGAAATTTCTGGTTTGCTAACCACCGAAGCCATGCTTGAATCAAATGTACTTGACTTTGACAGATCCACACTGCTTATGGATTCGTCACCTACATCTTCATGCAGAACAGATTCTTTAGTTTCTGCCACGGACAACTCTATTACAAACTGTTGTACATTCTCAGACTGCAATGATGATTCTATCTGCTCGACGACTTCAACAGTGGTAACAGCAGCAATAGCTTCCTGTTCTTGGGTATTCTTTTCTAAAACAAGCTTGTTAAACAGTTTTGGATTTTCCTCATCTGGACAAGGAACGTTGCCCAACTGCGTGTCACATACTATCAATTTTTCTACAGTAGTGGATGATAATGGCCCAGAATCTGCTGCCTTTGACATAACCGAAAGCTTCAAAAGTTCATGTTCTTCACTGTCCCGACAAGACACATTATCCAATGTTGTTTCACATACTACCACTTCTTCTTGAGTAGTTTCAAACACTATTGGTTCCAGAGCATCAATCGTTGACATGGTTGACAACCTCAAAAGTTCTTGTTCTTCACTGTCTGGACAAGGAACATGGTGTGAAGGTTCCAAGGTTTCTGCTCTTGACATAGCCGAGAGTTTCAAAAGCTCCTGTTCTTCCTTGTCCAGACAAGGCACTTCGTCCTTTGGTTCATCAAAAACTATCTCTTTTTCCACTGTTGCCTCAGGCACAACTGGCTCCAAGATTTCTGCTCTTGACATAGCCGATAGTTTTAAAAGCTCTTGTTCTTCAGAATCTAGGCAAGGAACTTCGTCCTTTGGTTTGTCATAAACTATCACTTCTTCCTTAGTAGTTTCGGACAGAACTGGTTCCAAGATTTCTGCCTTTGACATAGCCGAGAGTTTCAAAAGCTTCTGTTCTTCGGTGTCCAGATAAGGAACTTCGTCCTTTGGTGTGTCAAAAACTATCTCTTCTTCCATTGGTCTTTGAGGCACAACTGGCTCCAAGATTTCTGCTCTTGACATAGCCGATAGTTTCAAAAGCTCTTGTTCTTCAGAGTCTAGGCAAGGAACTTCGTCCTTTGGTTTATCAAAAACTATCTCTTCTTCCACTGTTGCCTCAGGCACAACTGGCTCCAAGATTTCTGCTCTTGACATAGCCGAGAGTTTCAAAATCTCCTGTTCTTCAGAGTCTAGGCAAGTAATTTCGTCCTTTGGCTTGTCAAAAACTATCACTTCTTCAATAGTAGTTTCGGGCACAACTGGTTCTAAGATTTCTGCTCTTGACATAACCGAGAGTTTCAATAGCTCCTGTTCTTCGGAGTCTAGGCAAGGAACGTCGTCTTTGTTGACGAATGTTACTTTTTCGTCTACAACCACAGTCTCAGGCACAACTTGTACCAAACTTTCTGCCTTTGACATAGCTGAGAGACTCAAAAGCTCCCGCTCTTCAGCATCATGTGATGCAAGTTCATCGATTTCATCCGACAAACTGGTGGGAGTTAAAACGGTTTCCTCTCTCTTTTCTGGCTTGATTGTATCAATCTGTCTTAGCAAAACATATTTCTTCTCTGCATCACGTAGTGAGAGGGTATCATGGGAATCAACGGATGCATAGTGCAAAGCGTTTTTCAAATCCTCTTCTCTTGATGTCTGCAACTTGTTTTGTCCTACAGAATCGGTCACATTTTGCGACATTGTTGGAACTACAACTTCTTCGCTTCTTTTAATTACATCAGTAGTTGCATTCTCATTTGCAGTGAACTGTTCAGCAGGCGGATTCTGTTGTACCTCGATAAAATTATTATCCAATGTAGATAACAATTCGCTATTTGCATGCATCGGTACATCTAGATCTGTCACGCATGTCGTCTCAGAATCCTTTGGCGTTTCCAAAGATTTTAGCTTTTCATAGGTCATTTCTGCCTCTCGCAACTGCCAGTTATTAATCAAAGACCGTCCCAAGCTCTTCAGTACTTCGAGTTGACTGGTTAATGAGCTTTCTTGTTCCGCTTTTTTATCCAAAACTGTCAAGTCAGAACCCTCAGTTTCCATTGGTATATTGGAAGATAATGAGGGCTCAATCAACTTCTCTGCTGCATTTTTACTATTCGCTTCTCTTGCATCTAGTTTCTGATAGTCATTCTCGGCATCACGTAACTGCCACGTACTCAAGTAGGACTGCTGTAAAGTACGATAGATTTCGGCAAGCTCCCTATCACTTGTGTTGCTTGACGTAGAAATATCCAATGAAACGCGTTCTACGGTAGATCCCTCAACATTACTTTCTTCTACATCTTTTGGTGGTGAGGATTCATTCACCATATTTTCCACAAGTTTAACCTCCTGCTCTTTATCATTCGATTGTACCGCGAAGTTCTGAATGTAATGTCTCTCAGTATCATGATACTGCCAGTAATCCTGTCCGTTAGACGATTCCGGCTCAAGCGGACTACCCAGCACAGGTTCGATTGCACTGGTTGTTATTTCAGACGATGAAGTTTGTTTTGCCACCTCAAAAGACGACGCGTCTTGTTGGAAAGATTCTTTGCACATCTCTCGCACTACCCGTTCCTCATCACCTTCACTTTCTTCCAATACGATCATTGTCTTTGTGTCGATCACTTCCTCTCCCATACTACGATCTGCCTCTGATATCACTGAACTGTCTAATAGTGATTGCTTTGATTCCATAACACTTTCATCGGGTTCAGTTTCACTTGTAACAGTTTCATCTACAGTGCCAGTTTCGTCTTTTTCAATCACGATCCGTTCCACCATCACTTCATCTCCCATACTTCGATCCGCTTCTGAATATGACACCGATACGTCCAGCTTAGGTTCATCCCGGGTGATGACCGTTTTCACACTCTGTTCAACAACCGTGGGACTTGTGTAGATTTCATTAATTTCCTCCTGCTCGTCCGACTGCATGTACGTGATCGTTGTCGTACGATACATTACAGAAGTTGTAGTCGTCGTGTACACTTCCTGACTAGAAGATTGCTGCTCAGCAAAACTGACCGTATCAGAAACCGTATTCGATTGTTTTGCCTCCGTAGCCACCACCATTCCCGACGCCATATCAGTGCCCTCCGGTAAGGATGCTTCTTTCTCCAGCACATCCACCGACTGTGTTTCGTACACAATCGAAGGAGAAATGTCCAGCATTGAAACTTCCGTTGCTACTTGTCCGACCTGCATATCGTCATGCACTAGCTCTTCGTCCACTCCAACAAATTCTTCCTTTGGCGTTTCTTGCACGATCGGTTCCAGCGGCACAACGTCCGGTCTTGCGTCGGGAATCGACACCTTCTCCACCTTTGCCGCAATGATTTTGGGTAGTTGCATTTTTATATGTGAAACCGGTTGCAGCAACACTTCCTCGTGTGTTATCATTGAGATCTTCTGTCGGTTGTCGCGCCACTTTGAGTTAATCACAATTCTTTGCACGGGATCATTGTTTTCCTTGCCAGAGTCTGTATCCATATGTTGTTGCTTGCTAGATTCTATGGATTCCGTTGCAGTGGTCTGGCCAGTTGCAGTACTAGACACAGTGGACTCAATTCCCTTTGTAGATTTGTCATGACTGTCGCCTTTACCCAATAGATCCGCATCTGAAGGAATGCTTTCCAACTGTGGCTTAAACTTGACCTCTTTCGAACGACCTCCTTTGCCATCGATACGGTCCGCTGCATGAGATCGTTTCACGGGAGATTGATGCATAAAATCGTAATCCTCAAACACCAAATTGCTTCGGAACTCTTGGACACCCTTCACTGGGCTCTCGGGCATATTCACGAATGTATCTTCCGTAGATAGTGGGATTGCTGCACCAACATTTGCTTCGCCGTCGTTTGCACCGGTGAGTGATTTTTGCCGCTCAAAATTAATGCCCACAATTATTGTTTCAATCTGCTCCTTTGTAATGGAGCTCATTCCCGGTGACGTTTGATCACGTGTTCTCGAATCCGGTGGGGCAGGTTGCTCTTGTGCTGCTTCTTCTGCTTCGAACACTTTCCGTTCCGCTTCAAGGAATGCTGCCATATTTGCGGCGTCTGATTTTTTGATTTTCTTAAACTTATCTTTTTGCCTTTTCTTTGGACTCTTTCCGGTTGCGAGGTTCGTTGTTTCAGCATGCTTGGAGCTGAGAGTAGTTGAAGTAGATTCATCACCAGTATCAGTTACCGCTGTCGGATTCGTTATGCTACATTCTTTGGCCAACGGTGCGGGAGGCTCATTGTCCGGTGAAGACATTGAAGTCATTGCGTCTAGTTTCTTATCTTCCAGTACCGTTTTTTCCGCATTAAACACGACCAGATCTGCAGAACGTGAGTCTACTTCTTTGTTAACATTAGCCGAAAATGAATCTTCTCTTGCATTCTTGAGGGTTGCTTCTTCTGCTGTAATTTCAGCCGTAATAGATGCTTCTTTCATTTCTACATTCACATTCGAGTCAGCCGTTGTGTGTGGAGAAGTAATTTCTATTGCTGTGGTAATTGAATCATTTTCTTCTGCTGAAGGGGTTTCGTCGACTTTTGGTGTTTCCAACATTTCTTTGGGCTCGGGTGCACTCATCTCAGCCAAAAATGATTCTTCTCTGGCGGTCATGAGTGCTACTTCCTCTGCGGAAGTTGTCATTGACTCAATAACTGATTTTGTTATAACTTCTGAGTCAACACGAGAAGATAAACCACTCATCTCAACCAAGAATGCTTCTTCTCTTGCATTCATCACAGCTATTTCATCCGCCGAAGGTCCAACCGAAACGGACATGTCCTTCAAATTAGAGTCAGTATTCATTTCTTCATTAGAAGCTTGTACACTCATCTCAGCCAGGAATGCTTCTTCTCGTGCGTTCATGAGTGCTATCTCCTCTGCTGAAGGTGTCAATAAAACAGGTTCTGGTTTTGTTTCTATTTTAACTTCTAACTCGATAGTTGACGGTTGAGTACGCATTTCCTGGACTGAAGGTCCAACTGGAATGGACATGTTGGTAGATTTCGATCCGAGCTCAAGATTTGAAGTTGATCCACTCATTTCCGCCAAAAATGATTCTTCTCTTGCATTCATAAGCGCAATTTCCTCCGATGAAAGAACGTACGGAGCCGAAGGTTCCTCCACTTGAGATCGATCCTGCTTTGCTACTGGCGTACTATTTTCGGCCAAAAACGATTCTTCCCTGGCATTCATGAGTTCGATTTCTTCCGACGAAAGATCAATACGAGCTGAAGGTTCTTTCACTTGAGACACAGCTTCTATTTCTTCCTTAACATTCGGGTTACTCATTTCCGCAAGGAATGCTTCTTCTCTGGTGTTCATAAGAGCTATTTCCTCCGATGAGAGTTGACTATCAATTGGCAGATCTTTTACATCACGTGCAACATCCATTACAACACTGGAAACAGGTCCACTAATGTCGGCCAAAAATGATTCTTCCCGAGCACTCATAAGAGCCACCTCCTCTGCTGAAGGTACAATTGGTTCAGGGATAACATTCGGTGTACACTCAACGGTCGGGTTTGTGTCAGAAATTTCGGCATTGGTTTCATCCATTGTTTCTGTAAGCATTGATCTGACAAATTCTGTTCTTTTTTGCTCAATCGTCTGTCGACTGCTAGTCGAATCGTCTGGTTTATCCGTCTTCTTGGATTGCTTCTTTTTGCCCTTCTTCTTTGTTGGTGGACACCAAATTTCACTTTCGTTAGCCACATTCTCCACAACGGGCGTAACATATTCTTTGCTTGATTCGTGGATCACAGTTGATGGCGCCATATTCATTGTATTTGATTCTTCAACATCAGTTTGATCAATGTGTAACGATGTAGTGTACGTTTTAGCACTGCTTTCTTTTGCATTCGATTTGTGCTCAACTTTAATCTCCTCATGCACAGTTTCAGTCACTGTAGTAAACGACACCTCCGATCGATGGTAACTCACAGTCTCGGTTTGCTGTACGGATTCTTCCATTTCACGTCGATCAATCGTTACGCACGGTTGGGAAATTTCAACAATTTCCTCAGTAAACATGATGGGATCTTGTTGTACCACATTAGTGCTTTTCGTCGCAGATACTTCAACGGTTTTTGAATGCTCCAGCAAACTTCCTGCATCAAGCTGGTGTTCTATTTGTTTACTGTACGTTTCTAGAGTTTCCATTGCATCGCCCTTCAACTCGATTGACGTTACCGTCAACGGTTCCTGCAACGGACGCAAATCTACTACGGACACATTTTTCTCCTTTGGTGAAACGATCTCTACCGTCGATATGTTTTTCTCTTGCTCCCGTACCGGTACCGTCACCGGTTCACTCATGCTAATGTCCAGCAGCTTATGAGTGGTGGTGGTTTTATTACGCTTTTTGGCACTTTTACGAATTTGCTGACGCTGCTGACCCGCTTGCTGATCCAGCTGGATCTGCGTAACGTAATGTTCCTTCGGTGGCTCTATCTCCCTCAACTCTGCAGCTGCCTGCACCGGTTCGTTCACATTAATCGTTATTTTCGTCTCTGCACTAGCAATCACTTCTGGCTGATCGGTTAGATTCACTATGGACACTGTTTTCATCGGGCTGGTCGATTGTCTGGCGGGCGTTTCGGATTTGTTCACATTGATCTCGGTCACAAACACTTGCTGTTGCTTCTCGGGTTCCGGTTCTTGCGACACTGGCAGCAACTTGTCAGCCTTGCTTTGCATCTGCTTAATCTTGCTCTTCTTCGCCTTTCTGTAGCTGATGTTTTCGGTCGGATCACTCTGTTCGGATGGCATATGTTCGGATGCGGTCACGGCGGCAGCTCCAGCAGCAGCACGAACATTCTTACGATCGGTCACACTTTGCCGAGCAGCCGGTTTCCTTGTCATCTTCTCACCCGCACCAGTTCCTTGTGATGTAGTCGACGATGCATTGCTTTTCACCGAAGCCGATCTCGAATGCACTTTGCCTGGACGCACCACTTGCTGCACTTGACTAGATGGTGTCGTTTGTTGATAATCACTATGTACAATATTTACACGCGACACAGCTTCCGGCTTTGGACGATTTCTTGAGCTCGATCGGGAACGGTTTGCGTAGGGTTGAGGTAAACCAAGGCGAACAGGTGCACCGGGTTGCTGTTTTCCACCAGCACTCTGCTGTTGGTAGCTGCTTTCGCTCCAGGATGGCTGCAGAAATTCTTGCTGCTGTTTTTGTTGCTGTTGCAGGCGATATTGATTAGATGCGGCAATTTCTTTCAACACTTCTGCGTAGGTCTTGTTTCCAAAGGACCATACCGATGCGGGCCCTGCGGACCCGGTGCTCGATACTTCGGGCTGCGTTAATTCCGGTCCCTTCGCGGAGGTCATAACTACCACCGGTTGGGTGGAGGTTGCACCAACAATTGTGGTCACGTTTATAATGTTTGCCATGGCCATGGAATCGATTGTGTCAGCAGTAGTTCGGATCGGTAGTTTGGGAGATGTTGATGAAGGTGGTCTACGGGATCTGCGTTGTTCCTTCGGAGGTTCGCGGGCAATCGGTTCGTCCACAACCTGCCTATTGGCCCCGGTAAGCTGGACTACAGTACGAGCTGCTTGGTACTGGTCAATATTGACAGGCTCGTCAGACGATGGCACTGTGGATGTGATTGAAACAACAGCGTCCGAAACATTTCGAGCACTGTGCTGTACCGGACTCGTGATCGAGATGTTGGTCACATTGCGCTGCCCGGTGTTGTGCCTTTCGATCACGTGTAGCGGTGGATCGTGACCACGCTGACGCTGACGACGAAGTCCGGCAACGATTTCCGCATAAGTCAGATCGTCACCATCGCCGGTTCTACTCCACGCGGACGGCACCGGCTGAGGAGTGCTGGCGGTTACAACCACCACACTTCTGCCGGCCAGCGACCGTGCCATTGGGGCTTCCGGTACCGAACGGGTGTCGGTATGGCGCCTTGCATCCCGTACATCCGTCGTCGATGGTGCGCTTTCATCCTGATCGTAACACTCTACGCTCCAATCATACGGCATCGAACGGTCCTGAGTGATGGAATTTGCATTTTATTTTTCGAGGAATTGTATGTTTGAGGAGGGGCACGAATGTTTTTTTTATTTGTTGGTAGATGATGAGAGGCTTGACTTGACGATCGTTTATATGAGTTCAGAGGACAAGATAGGTAAAAGAGAGCGTGGGCAAGAGATAGAAAGATAGGGAGAGGGTAGTTTCGAATTCAAAATCCTATATTCCAGAAGGTTTTCATACCAGAAAGAGTCACCTAAACGGCCTATTGTCGGGTTAAAATATTCTTACTATCAAGAGCAAAACATAAAGGGTGGATAAAGGATGTTCTTTCACAGTGCGTTACTGAGCGCTGAGTAATTGAGCAGAAGGTGCTTGCGATTACAAACCATTTTTATTTTCGCTTGGCACGCACACAGACAAATTCAAACAGTTATCTATGATAAATACATATTATTTGACAGATCTGTCAATCCACCGACCACGATCCACCAGCAAAAAGGGATCGAGATCGGGTGGTTTCTTAAACATTTCTAACGAGCGCCCAACAACGAGCAACCCGACAAACGGCAGCATATGTCAAATGTGTTGTTGTTCCTTCGCGCAAAAACGGTGCCGGACACCAAATGTGGGCACAGGCTCCATCTTTTTGATGCCGGCTTTTGAGGCTCATCCTACTGAGTTTATCCACCACCCTACCCGGGGAAATCGATCGCCTGGCTACGGGTCTGGTGCACCCCGGCGTAGCAAAAGCTTAATCTTATCGTTCAGCTGATTCATCTGCGATTGCAGTCCTCGAATTCTTTCGCGACATTCCTGGGACATTGATTGCACGATTTATATTACAACCGTGGATACGCGTTCAAGCGTTAGCCCAAGCCGGATGTGAATGTGTGTTGAGTTTTCGTTTTTTTTTGCAAATGAACATGATATCAACAATGGCGCGTGGTAGTATGGAAGTATGGCGTGGAAGTGTGGAAGATTACAGTACAGTACATTTATGTGGTCAAGCGGAATGAATGTACGCAACAATGAGTGCACCATTTCAAGAGTGCAGTTTCGTTGACGCAATGTTTTTTTTTTTTTGTGGCGAGGGAGAGAACATTTTGTTAGTAAGAGCCGAGAGATGGTTAGTAGATCAAAACATAAGGGTGGATTGAAAGGTTCGGTACAGTGGTACATGGTGTGTGTGTGATGTGTGTTTGAACCAAGGTTCGGGAGAATAGAGTTTAAGATGAAGGGAAATAAAAAAAAAAGATAAGAAAACCAATGAAACCAAAACCATCTTGTAATGTGTTGCCCGTACGTTTGGCAACCGGAAAATGGGAAAAACCCGCACCAAAGCACCCGCTCCCCTACTGATCGTTGATCGATTAAATGCCGACACTTGCCACCATGGATTGAATCCACTTCCGTCAGCTCTGTGCACGGCCCCCGTTACTATTACGTGCTGAATTTTGCATGCAAAACTACATTCCAGAGATCGTTAGCCGAAAACATACGCACAAAACGGTATAAGCATTCGATGCGATACAGAGCAATGGCCGAGCGAGTGACCGGATGGGGGTGGTAAATCCATGGTGTGTGCCGTACATTCAATCACACTCACGATCCTTTACAGCACATTATGGAAGCGGCCTACGGGGCGCGTTTGCACCGCCGTGACAAGCGGAAATGAAACTAACGATGAAAGGGTTGAAGAAAAGTGAGGTGTGTGTATGTGTGTGTGAGGTGTGTAAATGGGGAATTTTCCCAAATAGCAAATAGATACTCAAGTAAATAACCCATTGTGATGGGTGATATAACAATCTACCATGTGCTTCTGTTAATATTTATGTGCGTGATCAGAGAGTGACGAATATTCGCAATTCTAAGCAAAGAGATGTATTATGTGGTGTTTGTGTGTAGCTTTTATAACATCCAAACCATTCATGAGGCATGTTAGGTATGAATCATTGTAAAAGAATGTGTCTCCTATTCGGGAGCAATTATTTAAACAAACAAATCTTACTGTTCGTGTGAGATCATAACTATTTTCAAATCATTCTAAATCAAGTGATGTAATCTACTAGTACTCCTAGCATTTTTACTAAAATATGGGAACCCCCATCTACGCCGTGTTGTCGATGGCGAAGCGTAAGCTTAAGTTCGCCAACCGCGGATCGTAGCATGATCGCTACATAAAAGGGTGATAAAGTTGTGTGTGCTCTTGAATATGAAATTTATGGCTTTCGTGTCGTGGACGGGGTTGAAGATGGCAAGAAAACAACACAAGAAGCCCCCTTTTAACGCACTTCAACGCTACGCGCAAAACCTTGAATGATCTGCTCTACACGCACGCGGAATATTCATGTAACACTGCGTGTACGTGTGTGTTTGTGGTCGGGTTCTAGTGGTTGTGCGGTTTGTTTGAAATATGTGTTTAACGTCCGCACAAGGTGGAGAGAGTAGGAAATCTGCAGAAAATGAAAATAAAGATGACGACGGGTTTTTTTTTTTGTCGTTCCCGGTGTGGTTTGGTGTGTTGTGTAGTACGAGTGAGATTTTTGTGAAAAAAAAACGGTGAGAAGGAAATCCACTAAAAAAAAGGGGGGGTATGCGAGTTTCGGTGGGAGGGGACAGTTTACTAACATACTCGAATAGAGTTGTGTGATTTGGCGATGCGAAAAATGGTTGATAATACAAGAAATGATCTGCCGCATGGTGCACACACACACCCACGCATCACTTACCTGTTCGTGCTTTTCACTATCGCTCGATTGGTGCAATGGTGATAAGATATTCCGGAGCTGCTGTTCCTCGTGCACGATCCGCTGCCGGATCGTTTGCATTTCCGCCTGACAACCCTCGATCTGCGACAGGGCCTGGTCCAGGTTCTGCGTCGTCTGGAACACGTCCAGGTTCAGCTTGTCCAGGTCGCCCATCACGGCCCGGCCGCACTGTACGATGTTCGGATTGTCCGTGTAGATGATGTCCGAATGGAAGTGAACCTGCGCCATTTGGGAATGGATGATTTGGAAGGGAAAGCGAAGAATTTTTTTTAATAAATCACCGTTCACCACATTTGCCGTCCAACAGCAACTCGTCTATCCTCACCTGCAACTTTTCTAGCGACATGTTGACCTTGATCTTTTGAGCCGATATGTCCGCCAGCATCTGCTCCAAAATTCGGAGCTGATCGCGCAACGGTTTGCTCTTCAGCTCGCTCGAATTCAAGGCCTGGTACGAGTCCTTTATCCACTCCTTCACGCTCTCAATCTTCCGCTCGTACTGCTGCCACTCTTCCGTCGTTTCGTGAAGGAACAGATTCTGGATTTGAACGAGGCAATCAAAAGGGGGGAAGAGTAACGTTAGGGCACGATTGCGTCATGAAGTTGCACCCCCACATTTATGTTTTTCACTAAATTTGCCAAACCACCCATTCTTACCCTTTCAAACAACACTGTTTCGATGTCGATTTTCAACGTTTCGGCTTCGTGTAGTTTGCCCTTCAGATAAGCCGTCGAGCAAACTTCGTTAATTTTGTCGAACTCGTGATTCATTTCACTCAAATTCTGTGATACATCCGCAAGACTGCTTACTGCATGCTGTAAAAGTAAGCGTTAGCGGTGGAAGGAAATGGAAAAAAATCGTTCGTTATCGCAGCGACGATTCGCTACGTTCGGCTCGTTCCATATACTTACAGAATAATTCTGACAGGCGAGCTGTGCCTCGTGAAGTGTGTTTAGCTGCAGCTTGCGCTCCAACAGCGCGCGTATTTTTATCGACCAATCCACCACCGATTGGTACAGCCGCATAAAGTTGGCCCAATTGCCCAGGATCTGATCGACCGTTTGGTTCTTCTGTTCGATCAGTGCGATCGTTTTGTCCAGCTCGTGCGCTAGCTGATCCATGTTGGCCTTGGTCGCGGTACGATCGCTCGACTCCGTGCAGTGGCGCATAATTTCGTTCCCATTGAATACCAGCTGGTCGTGCGCCATGCGCATATCGCCAAACTCGTTGATCAGCACGATCAGCTTGCTCTTCAGCTCGCTCGGATCGATACCGTGGTTCGAGATGGTTAGCTCCGCATTTTCGATCCACGTCTTGATGCGATCGTACACGGTGAAATAGTCCGTGCGGATGGTTTTCGCCTTCTTGTACGCACCCTGGTAATCCTCCATCGTGCTGTTAATGGCGGTTAGCGAGCGATCTAGCAGTTCGAGCCCCTCCTTCAGATCCGTCGGTACGAACTTCTGCACCGGCAGGTACTTTTCGTTGATACGCCGGCGAAGATCCTCCCGCTGGACGCTACAGTTCTCGGCCGCCTCCCGTACCGCACCGAGCGCCTTGTCCGTCTGGTAGAGCCGTTCGTCGAAGGGGTTGATCTGGGTGAGATCCTTCCGCACCGACTCGATACGCTGGGCTAGCTCACCGATCTGGTCCAGATAGTGCTGCAGCTCGCCGAGAATTTCCCGCAGCTGACGTTCCTTTCGCGTAAGGTTGTCCGAAAGTCTGCAAACAAACAATAGAACAAAACGAAGATCCCAAATGTCGTCCCCCCGCCCCCCCAATCCCAAGAGGGGAAAAAAAACGAGAAGAAAAGAAGGTGTTACAAAAACAAAACTGTCTGTGTGTGTCAGCTAAAACTTCCACCCCGTAAAGAATTTGATATCTTTTTCAGTGTTTTTTTTTTGTCGGCCGTATGTTGTAGACCACGGCACAACGAGACACACAAAATGTGTCTCCCTCTCCTAGACACCCTAGATCGTGTCCCGTATGATCACGAGCGCATTTGAAATCGCAAACGCGCAAAAATTTCTACTCAACGAGCACAACCCGCACGTTTACTCCCTTTCCTTCCCCTTTCACCAGCCAACCACCCGCCCCCCCGATACTGATCCAACAAACGGGTGGGGAGAGAGGGATGATGTTGCTGCTTGACGACCTTGCCGTGCACGATACGGATCCGTGGATGAAAAAGATATCGAAATCAAGAAATTTAAATTTAACCCAATGACGTCAGAATGTCCAACACTCGTTTGTGGGCCCCGTTCTCGGATGGACCCGGCGCTCATGCACGCACGCGGCCGGATGAGCTTGTCCGCCGCCGCCGCTGCTGCTGCTGCTGTGTTTGTTTGTGTGCGATGTTGGTTGGATACTTGTCTGCCCGCGAGCCGTGAACGATGATGCGATTCTGTCGGCCCGTCGTTCGGATCTACCGCTTTCCGCGTCCCTGCCCTAAAAGATTCAACTTCAGCGACGACGGTTGGAACGGTGAAATCATGTACACTCCGGTTTTAACTATCCTCCAAAATATCGCAACCACCCTCGAATCCGCTGAGGTGTGGCGACGGTTAGTGTTCTGATGGGGATTGTTTTTTTTTATTATTATTGGCTTGTTGACCTTCCCTCCGGTGTGCGCTCTCGGTTCTCTCTCTATCGCTCCAAGACGGTGAAGGCTGAGGGCGATTGCGATGTAATAGTAATAAAATAATCAACTCGCAACTCGGCCCCAAACACTCTCCGAATCCACCGTCCCGAGCAAAATACTGCAAACCGTTTGTATTACCGGCTTTTTTTTTTTGGTGGTTGGTTCCAACCAAGTTCCTGCTCCTATACCGTCAATCAATTGGCAAACGGCCAATACTTCTCCAGTTACGATTTATTCCAGTTGCGCGTCGTCTCCTATTTTTTTCCTCTGATCACTCCAACTTGTGTCGCTGCCTTCCTTTTTTTCGCCACACGCTGAAGCACGTTCAATGCACTTTTTAAACAAAACGGATACTATTTTTTACTAATAATGCCGACCCGTCGGTCCAAACACTTCACAGCCCGTATGCTTCCAACTATTAAACGCGAATGGCGAGACGAGCAGTTGCGCCCGTTTGGCAGAGAACTCGCGGATTCCACCACCTTTGAGACCGAGTGCTCTCGTGCCGCGTATCAACTCACTCTCAGGTGGTGAGCAATCGCCATAATGCAATTCCGTGCTCGCACAAACACGACCCCCCCACACGATGAGTAAGCGCTTCCATGTGGGAGAATCCTGAGAAAGTTCTCATCGCAAAACAACCCCCTAATGTGTTGCGGCTGTGTTGGGATCCTCTCGCGCGATTTCAGAAAACAACCCGTGTCTCTGTGTATGGTTTTGTGCTCTCGCACCCTTACGGCGTGGCGCTCCAACACAGCCATCGTCCGGTGTGTGGAACAGATGACGCGATGTCACTGTTTGTTGTTGGCATTCCGAAGCCGGCAACATGACATCACACTTTACAACTGCGAGGGTTTCCGGCTTCCCATTCTCAGTCAAACCATTAGGCTGCTGGGTATGTTTCACAGGGTTTTTCGGTGGACTTATTGCAACTTGTCCACAGCGACAGCGACGTGATGTGAATCTCATCGTACTGCGACCCCGCAGAGGTCAGACCCAAAGCGAAACGGTGGACATTCTGATGACAATTCGGGTCGTTCCCATCACTTACCGTATGTTGACGTCGTTCAGATGCGTTAACTTTTCTTCCAGTGATTGCGGCAGTAGCTTCTGTTCGCGCAGGGCTTTGATGAGCGTTTTTGCGAGTGCGTTCGCCTTCGTGTTCAGCTGACCAAGGGCGGACTTGTCTTCCAGCAAGTTCTGTCGGTGACGAAAAGTTGGATCAATTTTTCATAGGAATAAAAGAAATGCGACAAGCATAGAAAGTAGACCCAAGTCCCCCCGCGACGTTTTGCGATCAATTAATCGATTAACAAGAAACCGAGGCTCGCGTGGCTTTCGCAACCAAACCCGTGTGCGAATCTGTTATATCATGTACCGTAACAAAAAAAATGTAAAAAAATCTCACCCATCCCCTGATCGAGAAAACCATTTCGTACGTCCTTCACGATTAAGGCGCACACAGTAAAACAATAATATTGATTTAACGAAATTACATTTATGTCTTTGCCGGGGTTTTGGGCCCGCATACGCAGACTGACGTATATCACACACAATCCCCTGCCTGCCGCTTCGATGTGGGTGCTAAGCTAAATAAACAATTTGCCCGGAAAAGCCGGATACTAATAAACGGCAAAACCACAAACAGTTGCGCGGTCGTGGATATGTACACGGCAAAGCTCTTTTCCTCAAGACAACGGCAATCAATCTACTAAAAATAAACCCGATCGACCTCCTAAAAGCAAAATAACAGCAATGGGAACAAAAAAAAACACGTTATGAGCCGCACGTTCAGTGCAACTACTCATCATTTCGCGATGCTATCCGTCATCGCCAAAAAGGATGGCTGTGGAACATTACTTTCCAACTAGCAGCATGTTTACCAGCTTCTCTTCTTATTTTCAATATGTTTACGACAGCACCTCTTATAAGGAAAAATGTTTATAACATCACTGCTTCCCTTGTTCACCTTCAAAAGATTAATATTTACATAATTTTTAATCAAGCAAGATGGTGATTTTTTATATATTAATAATTCCGTAAGGTTACGAAAAAAAAAACATGAAATGAATGGCTAGCGTGCGTACACAACACGCTTGACAAACACCTGCTGCGCCGCTGCCTTAAGCACACGCGCAAACAATTCCGCGTTTTCTATCAATGAACCCAACAATATCAGGCTACGAAAACAACGCCACTCAAACCACTTTATGGTGGCCCCCATAAACACTTCATCTCTCACGCTCTCCACCGCTGCCTGGTGATTGGGCCTGGCCTGGTGATGCGAAGCAAACCACGAAAGATATCATCGATGAGATCATGCCTTTGGTGCAGTCTTCTACTTGCTCACACGTCGCACAATGTACAGTTCATGGCAAACAGCAACAAACCGCTGACGTCACCGGTCAATGTCGCAGCAGTCCGCGTGTGCTTGCTGCATTTTTAGTACCGACCACCGGTGGAGACGCCCGGTATCTCAACGCGATCGTCGAAGTGCGACAGGGAAGTAATGATCTGATCGACACTCGTCATACTGGCCACATGGTATGAAGCTGACGATCAAATATTCTTCTTTGCCAATCTATTTCATTGCTATTGCCTTGTTCTTCCTTGCTAAGAAAGTTGTACTATTTTTAGGGGTGAAAATGTTGTTTTTTTTTTGTTTGTCGATTTTCTATGCCGCCAGTTTATGATGTGGTTGATCGTGGGTCGCGAAAAAATATAATCCCTCGTGTTAATAATCATACCCTATCCCCACACTTACCTCGACAATGTGCTTCTTGGCCTCGGTTTGGTCGCGTGAATGTACCACCAAATCCAATCCACGGTCCTTCTCCAGCAGCAGGTTCGATTTCACCTCCAGCTCCTGCAGGATGCTTTCCAGCTGATCCCACTGCTGCTGCAGCTGGACGAGATTTTCGCGCAAATTTTCCAACAATGTTGCGTTGCTGGCCCACTGGCGGTTTGCGTCGGCGTTTTCCTTCTGCACCCGGTCTCGATTGTACTGATCCGCACGGTTCACTATCTTCTGCGATAGTTCGTTCAGAATATCGAGCTCGTTATGCTGCACCTGCGTGTGTGTGTGTGTGTGTATGGTTGAAAGGAAGAGGAGAAAAAGCAAACCGCACATTTAATGAGGACACTTGCTTCACATACTTCTGCTAATGGTGAGGACGATGAACCGGTTCCAGCCACGGTCTGTTATTTCCTACCCCTTTTTTGAATGTGCCCAACTTCACTACTGTAGTACACACAGAATCCGCAACGAATTCGAGATGCTGTCTTACTTAATTCGGTTCGTGTAATGAATTATTTTTAGCAGAATCGCCACCAACTGACCCACAGACGATCATCCCAAGCAGCGATTCTTATCCTGCGGACTCTGAGAGCGTTTTGGCTTTTTTTCTTGAGAAATAATATTGTTGAGAGAGAGCAAGAGAGCCACACTGGGAGAGAAGGTGAGAAAAAAGGGGTGAATCGAAAAAAGAGAACCGATCGCAAGTGTTTGGTGTGGAACATATTTCCTTTATGGTTTCAAAGGCATGAATGAAACACTCACACGTCTCACGTCAGGTTTAATAAGTAAAGTTCTCTCTCTCTCCCTTATCCTGGCACTTTTTTTATTCGAAATTTGACCCACCTAGACAAGCAATGAATGAAAACACCTACAAGTTTGTTTTCCCTCCAAACCTGCTGGATCGCATCTCTTTGCGGAAGCAATATCATAAATCACCGCTCAGTAAGCCACGCATGCTCTCTTCAGCTAACATTGTTTTACAAATTGTGCCCCACAAACGTTAAACCACCCCCACCCAAACAGTACTCAGCAAACCGCTCTCACGCGCTCTATTCACTCGTTTTTTGGTAGCTTTATTTCTCTTCACCCTGCAACCGGCTTAGCCTTCCGTGAGTGAGTGTGATGGTGTGTGTGTGTGTGCTTCAAAAGCGCATGCAAACACGATCTGCGCAAAAATGCCATCATCGAATATAAATATCGGCCCCGACGGCGGCTCAACACGTCTTCTGACCATTTCACGTTGCAGCTACCATTGGTCGCACGTCTAAGACGCGCTGTTTATGTGCCTTTAGCACCATGCGATCCGTATTTACACGTCCAACTTCTACGGTGGATGGCAAACAGCAAATCGCCACAAGAGCGGAACATGAAGAGACGACAATCTCTTTATTTTTAGGCCCTAACCTAATGCTTGTAGGCTTTTTTTTACTACCACGGGCGTGTGAAAACGATATGACATCAGCATCGGATGTCTACTACGCACTCGAGGCTGAAGTCATGCGATGACTGTCTATCCGAATCGATTCGATATTGGTCCGTTAAATTAACACGCCTTTTGAATTACTTGCATTGCATTATTGCACATTTTGCTGTACTTTATAAACTGTTTGGCTCGACTCGTTTCCTACACAATTGCGTAAGATTGATAGAGACTCTCATCTCCATCAACAACGCCCAACGTGACGTACTCACGTGACTGAAGAAAATGAAAGTCTTATGCCGCCGCCATGCTGCACCAAAAAATGTACACTTCTACCGTGCATCAGAACCAGGCAGAAATTGGACTATTGCCATCCGCGAACCCAAGCGACGAACCAAAATGTCAAGGGGGGGCGGTGTATATGATGGCGCCCCGATTTTTCGTGCTAATTTAAACGAGGCAACGAACGAACGACAGTACGTAGTGATGGACTACCGTGAAGAAGGATATAAATAAATCTTTGTCACCGTTTTTTTTTTTGCTTTCTTAATGCACCACCAAACGTCTACAGAAAGACGTCCCTCCCGTCCCTTGCACTCGTAATTCGATCGACCGAGCAGTTTGTACTAATGCCAGACGGTTCCCTTAATTGTGTGTCACAGCATTTGTTGTTAAATCAACAGATTTAGTGGCACACCTTCGCGCCAGCTGGTTCCGAACTTGAAGGTCAAATGCCTTCGGGAATAGCTATAGACCACGGAAAACATTCGTGAGTCGGAACGATTGACCTCTGTCATGGTTGGAGATATATTTTGAATGCCGTAAAAAATTGATCGATTAATCTCGGCTTTCGAATGTTTGTTTGTCTGACTGATAACTTTCATAAATATGTTTAAACCTAATGCATGCACGTTTGTAAGCAAGATAAGATTATGTGAACTTTTCTATCAAATCAACACTGTCTGACGACTCTACTAATAGGATCGTCAACGCAAGATACGTTATCATAAGTGAAATCTGACTCGTCCCGGTTCATGATAAAGTGTACCATGCGCCATAAATTACACCGATAACAAATTATCTTCTTCATATACGCTTACTTAACACCGCGGATAGAATAAGAAAACATCTTATCTTTGTTTTGTTTTGTTTTCTTTGTTTTGCTATAAAAAAATAACAAATAAACATTGTTTTTTTTTTTTGCAAGATTACATTCTCTCTGCACAATTTACTCTATCATAGTCGTCTTGTCTGTCGTGCGTCGTGTTTCTTGTTTATGTTCTCTCCTTTTCTTTATGTTCAAAATTCTCATGCAAAGCGGTAAACCTGTTCTATCCGAATGTTTGTTAAAAGCTTATTTAAAAGCAATTTTAGTGACAAATTCTTCGGTTCCTCAAGGACGCATTTGCAACTGAAGTATAGATTCAAGCTGTAAATTTATGCATGCAAAACAAATGTCCATATTACAACAAATAGATATGATTCTCCAAACAATATTCCATAGTCAGTCCAAGAATAACAAAAGTACGCTAATCGTTTGAGCTTTACTTTGAGTTCGTAACGTAATTTAAAGAGAATAATTTTTAGAAAATCAACAATTCTTACGAACTGAATTGTTCAAACTTGTCGATCAAAGATTTCCTGATATGCTCATTAATGCCACAACTCATCCCATGCAGATTAGCTCATAGAGATAAATCTTTTACTACGCCATTTCCATGTCAACTCAACTTGAAATTCTAAAACAAATTCTCAGTCAAACAAACTCTAATCTGCCATATTTTACATTTAAATATAATTATTTTAACGCTCCTCAATCCTTTAATTAAGTTCACCCAAAACTGGGTGATGTGCTATACAAAATTGCTTTGTCTCCGGTCCCACGGTAATTATTGCGAATTATGCCTTGGTGCTGAACGTGTTAAATAATTTTAATAATTTTATTCAATTCTTGGAACGATATGGAATTTTCAATTTAGCAGCTAACGAACGGCAACTGGATAAATTGAGGTAAAGTTTTCCAGTAAAAGTAAAAGTAAAAGTTCCTTCAGTTAAATTTAAAATAAATTATATTATCTTAAACAGGCAACTCCTTTGCAGTTCAACATGTTCTATCTGCGTTTGTTTGTTACTTCAGATCAAAGTAGACTATCGTACTGCGCTATCTGTCAGACGTGATTCAATCAATTGACGAAAACACTTTGAAAATGATTCCGTATATTTTGAACATTTTACACAACTCTGGAACGTCGCGTAAATATTTTCACTTTTTTCCTAGCTGATCTTCCGCCAATTAAAGTTTGTAATTACACTTTTCAGAGGATGTCTCTTCGATTTGCTGGAAGTTGAGACAATTCAATTTTGCTGAACAAGTCACAGGAGAGGAACTTGAAGCCTCTACCAAGGAGGCACTCGAAAGAGTCGTAACCATGGGACTTGTCCGAAAAAATGCGGAAACAGATACGTATGCACTTGCAAACAATTGGTTTGCACCTGAAGCACAGTCCTTCCAGATGCAACTGCATGATGTTGTAAATGACATGCCGGGTGCTCTGGATGAATTATCGGATAATTCTTCCAAAGAATTTGCTACTACTTCCGAACTGCCGTCAGACTGTATGGGACCGGGAATGGGACAACGTCGAAGTCCTGCCCAGATACGAGCAATTGCCATATATAGAAGGATGCGCGAACAACGCGAACGGGAAGAACGTGAAGCAGCAATGCGTGCCAGAAAACGGAATAAGTCCCGATCTCGATCGCGATCCCGCACGCGTCGTTCTAGTTCAAAGCGTTCGCATACAACAAATCGCCAGTCGACGGCACGTTCACGATCACGTTCACGGTCGACTCCACGAACTCGCAGCACTAGCCGGTCCCGACGACGTTAAAAGCACAATTCTAGATGTTGATATATCTCATTGGCTTTTTTACATCAATTTTCCTGATATTGAGATAAAATGCTTGTTAATAAATCAGCAGTGATAGTCGCATCCTGCTTTGCTCTATGTGCGTTTCAATGTGAAATTAAATGGGAATCGCTTTTGTTGCACTCACCTGCAGCATGTTGAGCAACACATTAATGTGATCAATACGGGCCGGTAGAGTCGGGATGGTCAGAATCGTGTCGTCCAGCTTACTCTTCACAAGCACATTGTTCACCGCACTCGAATGCTTTTTGTACGATTTCACCAGATCACTGTTCGACAACAGTTCCGTCTGTTGCACCGCGGCACGATGCGACACATCACTCAAACGATTTTTCAACTGCTGCAGTTCACCGAGACACTGGTTTTGGTCTGTTTCACTCAACGAATTCCATAGCCGATCTGCCTGCTCCTGGATGCCACTGTACAGCAACGTGCGAATCTCCGCCTCGCCATGCAAGAAGTCTTCCAACTCCTTCAACGCTACCGTAATCTTCTCCTGATCGAAGCTGAACGTTTTCGTGTGCTCAAATCGGTTCTCCGCCGCCGAGAGCCACTTTTTAACGCGCTCCATACTATCGCGGAACTCCAAACGATACTGACGGTTCTGTGTGAGATACGCTTCCCGTGCCACCAACTCCTGCGGTACCGCTTCATGCAGTACTCGCGCACGGTCGACCATGTCCTGTAGGTCTTCAGGCAGTTTGCTGTCACTGTGACCTAACTTTGCCAGTAAATCTTCAATCATTTTCAGGTTTATGTTAGCCTTCCCGGCTAGCGCAATGTGAGCACTGTGCTGCTGATCGGCCATTTTCAAATCCAACCCGAACAACGGACGAGACCGGATGTGCTCGTCGTTATCCTTAAACCAGTCTACCAGCGCGAACAAGTCATTTGACAGGGTTTTGTGGTACGCTCGTTGTTTCTGATATTTATCCTGCTCCAGCTCGATCGATCGTTTAATCGATGCTAGTTGCTGCTGAAGCGAATGGATCTGATCCATAATGTTGTGCCGATCCAGATCGGTACCATCGCTTGCAATTTGGTGACCCTTATCGGTGGCAGCTACCAATAGACCTTCGCATTCTTCGATGTTCTGAAGAATTTCACCGTAGCGCAAGAGTCGGTCATCCACCGTTGGACTAAAGTTATCCACAGTGTTAAAGTCAGTGTTGATCTTTGCAATCAACTTGACAATGTCATTGATTGCACCGATAAACTGTTCCTTCAACAGCAGCATCGCTTTCAGCCGACGCAGTTGCTCCTCGATGCCCATAATCATTTCCTCCAGCTTCGACGAGTTCTCCCGCAGTTGCGGTAAATTAGTCAACAGTATCGTACTCATTTCCAACCGTTTGTCCTTCAAACTGCCCAGAATCTGCTCGTAGGCCAGCAGGAAGTCCTGTATGTTTTCGATCCTGCTTGTCACTGGACGGTTCATTTCTTTCAACCGGCTCTGCACTTGAACGATAAACGCAGCACAACCTTGGATCTTTGCGATCGCATCCTCATACTCTACTAGATGGTCTTCCAGCTTTTTACACTTCACCTTCAGCACATTGCTAATAGCGTTCCACTTTTCGCGCATCACTTTCACCTGATTGTTAATGTTCGTCTTGTCCAGTTCGTTCAACGTCGGCAGAATAGCACTCTTAAAATCTTCCGCTTCCTTCACCGCACTTTTCATCACTTCGCACTCTTTGCACAACTTGTCGAACTTTTGCTTCTGATCCTTCAGTATCTCGTAGCTCGTGGTACGGATATCGGAGGACACGATCGATTCCGCCTCGTTCAACCAGTTCCACACGCGATCCTTGCGACCCTCGAACTCCCGCCGCTTGCCATGTTCGCGCTCCATGAACTCGATCTTCCGGGAGCAGCTCTCCACCAGCTCCCTTAGTTTGGCCTCGATGTCGCCAAATTCTTGAGCCAGCTTTGCCTTACCTTCGTCATTACAGTCCTTCATAATTTCGCGTACCTGTTTCGATACGTCCCTGAAGGCATTTTCCTCAAACTCCCGAATCGTCTGTGCATGGCGCTGGCACAGCTTGATCTCCGAGTTCACGTTGCTCGACAGCAGTGGTATCTGATCCGAAATCTTGTTCACATCGTTTTGTTTCGTTTTGATCCATGCTCGCGTTACGTCCAGATTGTTGTGCATGTTCTTGCGGCACAGGATGTCTTCCACAATCTTATCCAGCTCGCCACGCACTCGATCGCCAAGCAGACCTACATTCTTCATCAACGTCTGCAGTTCCACTTCGAGCTGTTGTTTCTCATGAGGTTCCAAGTCGGACTGTATGCTTGAAAACCTCTTTCCGAGTGTGTCGACGTACGATTGCTTGCCTTCGATTTCTTTCAACAACGATTTAAACGTTTGTTGTTGATTTTCAGCCGATTTTGTATCCGATCCTAGCTGATACGGTACATCCAATGATCCGTTCTTGTCCACTATCCACTGCGATAATTCTCCAATGTCGCTTCGCAACTTTCCAAACATTTTGTTGGTAGAATCAATCACGTCCAATCGACGATTCAGACGCTTTGTGATGTCGTTATAGCGTCGATCGATGGACTTCAGTTGCTCGGTCACCTGTTGCGCATCGAGATTGCTCACCAGCTCCACAATATGGTCCCCATTGCGTTTGAAGTTCGATATCATCTCACTGTCGTTTTCCAAGATGCGCTTAATATTGGAGATTTTTTCCAGCTTCTGTTTACAGCTCAGACCACCACCTTTCTCGACGTTATCTATCTGATTCGTTATCGCATCCAACCAACCCTGTACGTCTTCGTAGTTCTTACGATACTTCTCAATCGCCAGCTGGTCATCCTTCTTGCGGTCGATTACCTTTTTCAAACTTGCCTGCAGCTTCTCGAGCTCTTCACGCAAACGATGATCCTGATCCGTTTCACCCTGCAAATCATCTCTCCTGACAGTGATGGTACGTGATAGTTCATTCATTGAGCGCAATTCCTGTTCCGCCGCTTCCGGTCTAAACTTGCACGGCTTTGAACCCCAGTCGGCAACGATTGCCTTCTGCTTTTGGATCCAGTTTTCCAGTTCGACCTTTTGCTTGTGCTGACGCTCACAATCGTTGATTGAGGCAATCAGCTCCGCAATCCATTGCTGTACATCATCGATAAGGTCCTCCAAACGCGCTCGGACCATTAGCTCCTTCTCCGGGATCATCTGTGAAACGTTGTCCATCGGGGAGCTGGGTCTGCTGATACTTGCTGTCGCTGCTTCGCAAGCCTGCACGGCAAACATTAGACGACTCTTTTCCACCTGCAGCTTGTTGTGTATACCTTGTGCTTTCTCTAGCTGCGACTGGCCGACCCCGTAATCAACTACTTCAAGCAATCGTTCTTCCGCGACAAGTGGTTCCATCTCATCAAGCTGCCTGTTGATGTCATCCAGCGTGTCTTCGTACTCTTGGAACTTGTTGAGCGAATCGTGCAACCTGTTCTTAATCTGTACCGATGTATTCAGCAAAGAGTTGTAGCTGTCGCGAATGTTCTTCATTTGCGTCTCAATGCGACTCTTAATGGCCGGTGCTTTCAAAATGTATCGTTCGATCTGACATTGGCCCTTGGCGTTGAAGTCATCAATATTCACCTGATAACGCTGTATCTCATCCAGTAGCTTCTCGTGCTGTGCAATCTGCTCCAGCGTTTGCTCTCGATTGTAAA
Organism: Anopheles moucheti; assembly: GCF_943734755.1. Classification (NCBI taxonomy): domain Eukaryota; kingdom Metazoa; phylum Arthropoda; class Insecta; order Diptera; family Culicidae; genus Anopheles; species Anopheles moucheti. The sequence continues at coordinate 35,262,276 of NC_069141.1, read as the reverse complement.
TGTACAGGGAGTTGTGCGCCATGAGTTGGAACGAAATCTGCAGCAACCACTTTTCTATTTCCTGCAGGTTCTGATAGTATGCCATCTGATCGTCTAACTCTGTCTCCAGCTTACGGATTTGATACGAACATTTTTCACTGAGCTTAGTGCAACGGGACTGCAGGCTAGCAACACGCTCCATCTCAGCGGAACACTTGTTCACGTCAAAGAGGTTTGCCGCCTCTTGCTGTAGATTCTCAAGGTCCGTCTGTTTGAACGATATCTCCGTTTGGATGTGTTTCAGACGCTCGAGTAATGTCTTCACCTCCGTCATCTCACCGTGCGTTTCAGGTAGCGTCTCGAACACACTTTCAGTTGTAGCTAACCACTCGTGAATGCGTCGTTTTAACTCCTCGTATGACTCCAACCGACTTGCCTGTGCGTTCAGGTTGTTCAACGACGAGCTGATACCTATTATAACCGTATCTAGCGAGTCACGGATATCGGAAATGTCCTGGAACATGGTTGTCTGCTTATCCTCCGGATAAAGATAGGACGACTTGGTGAAAGAATCTTGCAACATCTCGAACAGTTTTTGACCTTGCGGGATTGAGTTTGATAGCCCTTGCAACTGTACCACCTTCTGTCTGATAACAAGCACATCATCTGCCGCAACATCGCTGCAATTTTTAATCGTTGCATTGGCATCGTTCAACCACTTGTTGATTTCTTCCTTATAGTATATGAACTCGGTATGACTAACAAGGTTTTTCTCTAGTTTTGTGATAAATCCTGTGGAAATAAAAGCATAAAAAAGCATGTCATATATCATAAAACCATGCACTAGGTAAAGGCATGTGCAAAAATCAAAACAATAATATCATCTTAAGTACACTTCTCTGTTACCTTGCACTTTTCCAAGCAATGTCGAGTAGCTCTTTTGCAGATCGACTGTACGATCGCGAACCGTCGAACATGCACTCTTCTCCATCAGTGCTTCGCAAACATCGTTCAACTCTTCGACGGTACTCTTTTTCGTCAGAATCAAATCCTGAATGCGCTGTATATTCAACGTTTGGATGGATTTCGTTTCGGCAAATCATGCAATCACGATGGGATGAAATTATAACGCACGTTTCAGACGTTATTGAGGAACACAAACACATATTGTCAAACGTCGGTGATGATGGTCAACGTGCGGGTGGTTCATGGAAGAAGAAAAGAAATAAATTACATAAATAAACGATTTAAGATTGTCAGTAGGTGAAACAATTATTTACAGAATTTCAGAAAAATTTAAAATGTTTTTATACGTCAATTCATGGACATTACATACTTTAAACTTTTAACCAAAATCATAAGATTTTACAGGATTAGTAGAGGACAAGTCTTTTATTTTCAACTTGACTTTCAGTCAAGTCTTCAAATCCATATTTGTTAAATAAATTTTTCAAAGTAATAGTTTGGTTAATCAAATTGTCAACAAAAACATAATAAATTTTACAACTAGCAAACATTAAATAATAAAACAAAAATTGCCGATAAAAAGGTATTTCTTACCTTTAGTTCGCCAAGTACTGCTGCCTGATCTGCAGTTCCTTCGCTTGCACCGAATCCATTCACTTTAACGTTGTACTCCTCCAGGAAGACACCCAGCGTTTCCGACTTATCCAGGAAGCTATCCCACGAGGCTAGACAATCTTCCAGCGTCTGTCTGGAGGATCGTGCCAGCTCCTCAAGCTCATCCCAATCGGCACGTGCCTGCAGTATTTCCTGTTTGATCGATGCCTGTCCCTCTTGACCACTGATCGCTGCCAGGGAGTTGCCCATGTCGGCAGTATTTTCCAGCAGCACCTTGCCTTCCGAGAACGATAGCTCTATTGCCTTCAGTTTCTCAATCCGACCGACAATGTTCTCTTTATCACCATGAAAATCGGACGATTGTTGTATGGTCTGGCGAGTAGCCTTCATCCACTCGTACAGCTCACCCAACGCTTGCTTGAAGCGTTCGTGATTGTTGACCTGATTTTCCAGTCGTTCGATCTCCAACACAACCTTTGCTACGATCGCATCGTAATCGGCTAGAATCTTGCTGAACTCTTCGACATCCATATTAGCGTTATCGGTCATTTTGGATTTAATCTTGTCAACTACCTCGTTGTAGTTTCCAGTTTCCCGGTGAATGGCGCGATACTTCTCCAGCAGCACACGCTTGTCGGCCAGCTCATTCTGCATAGTCTCACCAGCGTCCAATTTGCTTTGCACCTCCTCCACCCATTCAGCCAACATTCGCGACAGTTTGCCAATGTCTTCAAGTTGTGCGAGGTGGTTAGTGAGCCGTTGGCGTGTTTCGGTTATGTCCACCATCAACGATTCGTATTCGGTCTTCAAATTTTCGGTATCCTCCTCAATCTTTGAGGCACCACTCGTTTCCGTACTGAGCACAATTTTCTCCTTCAGCTCGATCAGATATCGCAACTTATTCTGACCCTGTTCCAACGACTGTCGGATTCCTTTAACAATGTTCAGTTTGGATTGTGTTTCTGCCACAGTATGGGGCACGGATTCGCATTCGTTCAACTTCTCACGCATCCTATCCAACCAATCCTGACACTCTCCGTACAGCGTGTTGTGCTGCTGGTGTTCCTGATAGTGCAGCTCAAGGCGGCGCATTATCTCCTTCGCAATCGACAGCAGCACATTGTACTTGGTAGTTAGCTGTGTCACTCCGTTGCTGATGCGAGTATCGGCGCAAATTTCCAACAATACCTGAGCCCGCATGTTCAAACTGTCAAGCTCACGTTGCCAATCGAACAACGTTTGCAGCTTGTCCTGGAACTCTTCCAGCACACGCTTCTTTTCCTGCAGATTGGCCTGCATTTTGTTGTACGTTTGCACTTCCTGCTCGATGCTATCCAACCATTTCAATGCCACACCATACTGATCATCATACTCCGTCCAGCGTACGATTCCATTCTCCAGTGCACCACCGATCTTTTTCAGCGCCACACAGTAGTTGTCGAACTCTTCCTGCAAGATAGCTACCTCTTTCTCGATCGCTTCCACCTCTTCAGTGTCCACATTGCGGCAGGCAACTTCCGCCTGTTCGAGTGCCTTTTCCAGTTTCTTCTGGCCAACCGGTACATCGTTGTCCAGAATCTTCAGCTGTGTCATCTTCGAAACGAGCGTCTCCTTATCGCCACGCGAATCAGAACACTTGTTGAGACACTCCTTGGCGTTACGAATCCAGGCAGCGAACTCATTGCTGGCATCGATAAACGCCTGATGCAGTTCGACTGTTTCCTTTTGCTTCTCAAACAGTTCCTTCGCCTGCTTGCTGAGCGTTTCGTATTTGTTCGATATCTCCGAGGCGGGTGATGTTTGACGCAGATCCGACGCTTTACTTGCTACAGACTGAATCATCGGCTCGAAGCTCACAATATCCTGCACAATATCGTTCGCTTGACGCAGATTTGCTCGACGTTCATTCAAACCACTGCTCAAGCTGCTAGATGTACCTCCCAGACGGAAGCGTACTACCTTTTGTTCGCACACTTGTTGGAGTTTGCTTTCGCGATCTTGGATCCACTGCTGCAGATGATTGTAGCTAGAGCTGTAATCTGCCCACTGCAGAAGATTTGTTTCGAGTTGTACTTTAGCCGTGGACATACGCTTGACCAATCGATCCCAGTTGGTTTGGATATCCTTAATCTCACCGTTTATCACTTCCTTGCCATCAGATTTCGTACTCTTCACAACCTTCTCTCCAGTGTTGACAGTAGCGTTGACTAAATGTTGGCCTTGTTCTCGCTGCTGTATAAGCTCCACTATCTTTTCCAACCGTTTCTCCAGATTGTCCTTGCTCACACTGTCTACATTTTCAGTCGAGTAGCGTACAATTTCCTTGGCATTCTCAATCCAACTGTTTGCCTTGGTCAGATTATCCTTATATTCACGGTGCAGATCATGGTTGGTTTCAACCTTCTTTAGCACATCCTTTGCCAGATTTACCTGCACCTGGTAGCGTGAGTTCAGATGACGCAACTGATTACCGATGTATGTGTCCAGATGGGATTGAAGGAGTGGTGCCGCGAATGCGTTGAACTTATCCATCTCCACCTGTCCCTTCTCAAGCTTACCGATGAGCTCGCGCATCTCGCGTACTTGCTTTTCCTTTTCTCCCAAGTTCGAGCACATGGCAAGCTTATGGTTTTTCACCAAAATATCCACCTGCTGCAACCATTCGGACAAACGTTCGTACTCTTCCTTGTACTCGCGCAGCAAATTAAGCGTCTTCTCTAGATCTCGCTTCTGCTTGTCTATGTCACCAAACAGTGACTCGAAGTTCGCCTTCAGTCCGTTAATGTCGCTACGAATCGCTTCCTTGCCTTTCTCGGACGTTGATGCCATTACCACCTCGCCGGTGTGAACTAAATGTTCCACCAACAACTCACCTTGTGCTTTCTTGTTCATTAGCGCATCCAGCGGAGCAATTGCACTGTCCATCGTCAGCTTATCACTCAGCGATTGTTGTTTCACGCAAGGCAGCTTCTCCCTCGCACGACTGATCCAGTTGAACAGATCATCGTAAGCTTCTTTGTACAGCCGGTGATCACGGTACTGATCCTCGCGATCGGTTAATATCTTGCTTATCTTTTCGGCCAAATAGTCAAACTTGCTCAGAATCTGCTGTGCCGTTGCTGCTGCCTGTGACTGCTGACCAGAAGCTGCCATCTCAGCAGTTTTATGCTTCAATGGCTCGATCTCAATCTTCTCGAGGCGGATTTTCTCCTCAGTATTCTTGATTCTCTCTAACTGGGCCCGCTTGTCTGCCATAGTTGCCTGGAACTCGATGAACCCACTCAGCTCGTTCTCCATCCAATCGATATTTCGCTTTAGATCGTTAACCTGATCCAAAAAGCCAGACCACTGGTTAATAGCTTCATCTAAGTTCGCACGGATGTCGATCATGCGTAACGTCAGCGAAGACCATTCTTCTTGCAATGCTGCTACAGCCTTGTTCACCGCTTCGTGTCCGGAAGGCGTGGTACAGGCAAGCACCTGCTGTGCAAGATCCACGATCGTCTGCAAACGTGCGGAACCGTCTTCTTTGTTTACAATCATGTCCTGAACGAGTTTCAGCTTGCTTTGCAGTTCTTTTTCCGAGGTGCTCGAAAGATCAGCACAGTAGTTCAACTTTTCGCGCACACTGTTCAACCAGTCGCGGTGCTCACCAATGCGAGTCTCCAGCTCTTGGTGTTGAATAACGTACTGTTGCCAACGACCAACCAGTTCCTTGATACGACTGGCTGTTTGCTGATACTTCACTGCCAGTTCAGATATTTGAGAATTGCGACTACTCAAATAACCACGATACAGCTGTTGAGCCTTCTCGGTAAAGTTGTCAATTTCTAGCTCCTTCGCCTTTACCTCGCCCTGTAAGCTCTTCAGGTAATCCAAGGTGGCTTTTTTATCGATCAGAGTCGCTTTCAGGTCAACCGAGTGAATCTTCGCATCGATATCACGCATCCAGTTCATACAGTCCGTACGTATCTTCTCGTAATCGCTCCATTCCGTCATTTTACCGCGAATACCCTCCATCGTGGTATCAATGGCGGCCAGCAAACCTTCCCACTCCTGCTGCGAAATATCAATCTGCGAGCGTATGTTGGCCTGTCCCTCATCACTCGTATCGGGAATGGTAGCTTCACCCAGTGTGCGTATCTGCTCGACACGATTCTGTTCTGCCACGATGGATTTCTTCAGCTCCGTCAAACGATCCACATTGGTCATTAGCGATACTTGATCCAGGTCGGTTTCACCCCACAGCTCCACCGTATTGTGATTCGCATCGATAAAGTCTTGCGTTTCCATTACGGCCTTACAGTACTGTCGGTGGTTATGTACGATACGATCGTACTGATCGCCGTAACTTTGTGCCTTTTCCAAACATTCTTCATACTTGCTGGCCAGCTCAGCCATGCGCCGTTCAATGCTTGGATGGCGTTCCTGCATGTTGTCAACCAGATCACGCACATTATTCAGCTCAGGTCGGTGGTTTTTAATATCATTCAACAACTCTGCATAGGCCTGCTGCTGAGCACACTTTTCATCCAGTGTTGGCTTCAGTATGAGACTGCCACGACCCAGCTGACCCTCCACATTATTGAGCCACTCCTGCAGCTGATCGGCTTTCTCCATAAATCCAGACAGCTTTGCCAAACGACCCTCATACGAACGAGCATACTCATTGACTTCGTCAAACAAACGTTCACACTTTGCGGTCAGCTCTTGGATTTCGCTTCGTATCATCTGTTGGCCCTTGGAAGCTGTGGTAGAGTACAGTTGCTCTCCACTGTCGGACACCGCGTTGCACTGCACTGTTACCACGTTGTGCTTTGCAAGCAGCGTTTGAATCGTGCCAAGTACGGCTTGTGGATCCGGCTGTTGACTTGAGCTCTGTATGCTTTGAGCATGCTGCATACGGCATCCGTCAAACACATCTCGAATCTCATCCAGCTCTTTATCACACTCATCGTATCGCTTATGGTACTGTTTGTGGTCGTTGTAGGCACTTTCGCACTTCTTAGCCAACTCCTTCACCGTACTCTCTACAGACTGTGCGCGAGATTTCAACTGTTGCATGTTGAATGATATCTTCGTATCGCCACTGCTCTGCAGCAACTCCGAAGATTTGTCCAGCAGCTTATCGAACTCAAGTGCATTTTGTTTCAAGCGTCCCAACAATGCCTGGTAATACTCATGCTGTTCCTGCTTCTCGTTCAAGCTGTTCTTCAGCGTATAGCCACGCATCGTGTCTTCCACCTCGGCCAAAAATGCTCCGATCTGATCGAGATCACGCTGATAATCGTCCCACAGCTGCATTCGCTTCTGCAACTCCACGCGAGCGTCTCGAATCGATGCGACAAACTTTTCAAAGTCTCCCTTCATCTTAAGCAGATCTTGCTCCATTACAGTTTTCGCACCGTACGATATCAGATCCCCATTGTCGGATATAAGTTTGGCGAGATTCTTGAACTTTTCCTCCATCTTTCCATTTGCTTGCTGCAAATCGTCGATCTTTTGTACCTTTTCCTGCACGGCTCGCTTATTACCGGACACATCTGACAGCTGCTTAAGCTCACCGAACAGATAGTCCTGCTCGTCGAGCAAGGATTTTTGCAATTCGTTAAACTTATTGCACAGCTCCAGCGATTGTTCCAGTCGGCGTATCAAATCACTGCAAGACTTTTTCAGCAACTCGTACCGTTCCGTTATGGACTGGACCTTCGCATTGATATCTTCGTTCTGTACATCCGTAACGAGCGAATCTGCTTTCTCTTTCAACGAATCGATGATACGTCGATGACCACTGATTTCCTGCAGAATAGCTTTGTACTTGAACAGCTTCGAGCGGATCTCTTGCGTGGAATTCCAGCTTTGCGATTCGTTAGGTTCAATCTTGCGCTCGGTAGCATCCAACCAGTTCAACACCTGTTGCAATATGTCCTGATAGGATGACCACTGGATCGAACGGACGTCCAGTTGTTTCTTCAGATTATTCAACCCAGCAATGATCTGGTCCCACCGATCCTTCAACTGACGCACTTCCTCGCGGATCTTCTCACGCCCTTGGGTGTTTGTTTCGGGCAACACTTTTTCGCTTGCCGTTACCAAGCTGGTAAGATTATTCTCAAACCTCTCCTTCTCAATCTCCAACTGCTGCAGTTTCGACTGGTTGGCTGCCCCCAGCTTCTCATGACCTAATGCTTCCAGATCCTTTTCAACCTCCTGCAGGCGAGCTGCACATTCGGTGTACCGTTCGTGGTAGTTTTTGTGGTCGTTGACGATATTTTGGGCACGGTTAGCAACTTCCTTGCTCAGCACTTGCAACAGCTGGTAGCGATTGATCAGCTGGTTTATGTAGAACTTTATTTTCTCCACACCAGTCTTCGTAAAGAGCGCCTGGGCCATGGTTACAAAATCATCGATCTGTTTCTGCTTCTCACTTATTGCTTCTTGATTTTTGCGGAACACCTCCAGTTGCTGCTGTTTGCGTTCAAGCGAATCGTATAGCTGCTGCTCGCGGAAAATTCCTTCCATAGAGCGACACCACTTCGTAAGTGCATCCAAATCTTGATCGAACTGGCTCCAACCGCTAAGAGATTTGCGCTGGTTACCAATCAATTCGTCAATCTGCCCATACAAACTTGCCAGGTCATTACGTAGCTCACCAATCTCGCGCTCTACCATACTAATACCCGCGGCAGACGTACTTTCCTTCATTGCCTCAAAGCACTGTACCAGAGCGTTCAGCAGTTCATCACCCTTCGGTTTGCCGAGTTTCAGATTGCTGAGAGCTTCGATGCGTTTGTTGATTTCATTCTTTTCACCACCCGTTTCCTCGCAACAGAACACCTTATCTTTTTCTTCGTTGATCCAGCTGCGCAGTTTGCTACATGCACTTACATAGTTTTGATGCACTTGTACGCAAGCGTTCAGGTTGTCTAATAGCTCGCCGGATTTGCGCACGATTCCTTGATATGTATCCTTTATCGACACTACACAGCTCTGCAAGTGTTGATCCTTCGTCAGCGTAAGCAGCTGCTGCGCCTTTGCACAAACAGATTCAACCAGCCCCACCTGGGACAGTATCTCCTGATGCATGAGCTTATGATTCTGGTACTGCGTACGCTTGTCCTGTATGTTTGCCTTCAGCTCTGCATTAACCTCCATCGATTTCTCAATATCCTTCAACCATTTTGAAAGTTGTTCCTGTTGCAATGAAAACTCTCCAAACTGAAGAATGCACTGATCCAGACGCTGAGTTACTGCATTCAGCTCGTCCGAGAATCGGTCCCATAGATCCCGTATCGCTCCAAGCTTCTGTCGAATCAGCTCTCGACCTTCGGGGCTTGTATAAGAGTACAGTTTCTCACCACGATTGATTAGATCTTCGTAAGGACTGCTATCATCCAGCCGTTTGTAAGCGATCTCTTTCAGACGCAACTGCCGTTCCTGCAACACACTCAGATCGCCAACCAGCACGCGGAACTCTTCCAACCCCTCCAGATTCTTGCGCAATAGCCGTTCGAACTCATCATACGCCTGATTGAAGTCACTTTGATCGTGCAAAGTAGATTCCGCCTTTGCAATGGCATCCGCACACAGTCCTGCAACAACACGGTATTCGTTTTGCAGCTGCGCCACCTTACCACTCACATCGAACTTCGATTTCACCTGATGGCTTTCTTCCAGAATACCACTCACAGTAACACCATAGCTTTGGATATCGTCACGTAATTTCTTCAACGACTCCAAACACTGTTGCTTAGTGTCCAACGGGCCTTGTGCGGTGGTGTCTTTGATTTCACCCTTTTTGCCTGCTAACCATCCCAAGGCTCCTTCCAACCGTGCATTGAACGCGTCCAGTTGTTTCAGGGACTCCGTCGATCGAGCCTTGAACGCACGACACTTGTCGAAAAAGGTGGTCCACTGGCGCTTGTTTTCTTCAAACGCACGCAACAACTCCGAATGTCCGTTCTCGTGTGTTTGTGCCATCACAACGGCGAACTGCTTGTAACATTCATTCACATCATCCAGAGCAGCTTCCTCCTCCGTTAGTACCGTGTCGACCAAAATCAGATATTCCTCTAGTTTCGCCTTCGTAAGATCGCCATCATTGAACATATCTTCCGTTTGAGATTGTAGCTTCAACAACCAGTCACGTGATTTTTCCAGCATCGCATTGTATTGCTCGTGCGACTTGATTGCCTGCTCTAGCAGCGCAATCTTACGATCGAGTTCCTCACGAAGGGCACCATAGTTCTGGCGTGTTTCTTCGATCTGTCCCAGTGAACTTTTATCCGGTAAAGCCATCACCTTCTTCTGAATCTGGTCCAGATTTGTTTCGTGTACAGTGATGTCCTTCTGCATATTCTTACCACTGTACAGTGCGCTCTTCTTCTCCGGCAGCGTTGCATAGCGATCGGTCAACCCAGAAGTTATCTTACCCCGAAGTTCCGCCAGCCAGTTGTTGAGCTGGTTATGACTTTCATCGATCGATTTTTTCTTGATCAAATCGGACTCAATCCGTTTTATACCACCATTTACCTCCTCCAGCAGCGCGTTGTAATCGCTGCGCAAACGCTTCATCTCATCACGTATTCCTTCGCGACAATCGACACTCACCTCGGCGTACAGGTTTTCACCTAAGGAGCACGTTTCATTAAGAGCGCTATCCTTCGAAAGAATTTCAGCTCTCAAAGCCTTAGCTGCTTCGTATTCTCGATCGGAAAGGGCCTGTACTTGTGCATCCGCACCGAGATTTTGAGCATGCTTTTTGGTTTGCATTTCCCGCAGCCAATGGCGTATCTTATCCACCGCCTCACGGAACTGAGCATCCTTCAAACGTACATCTTCCAAACGATCGAGCAGCTGGATAAAGTACTTGCTGAATGTTTGATACTTATTTTGCAGATGATGAACCAGCACTAGTGCTCGGGATTCCTGATTGACTTCGTTCAGTTGATTTCCAACGGACTGCAGTTGGTCCATTTTCACTCTGAACTCTTCCAGCGTCGCGCGTGCTTGACTCACTTCCTTTGATTTTTCACCAAGATTAGCTAAATCGATCAAAAGCACCGTTTCCATACGATTTTTCGCTTCCAGATCCTTCAGGAAATGAATAACTTCTTCGGAGATAGACTCATAGCTCAGCCACAGCGCAATGTTATCGGTCAATTGCTTCTCGGTCTCTTCGAAGGCACGCTTCAATACCACGAGCTGTTTGCCCACTTCCTTCGTCTCATCGGTCATATTGCTAACCTTTGACGGAGAGAACAATTCAGCCACTGCTCCAGTAAGCGATCTTTCCACCTCTCCAAGGATACGCTCGCAATCCTCAATGCTTGTGCGCACATCGTTCAGCGTGGTTCGCTTCACCTCCAACTGATACTTATCGCTCGTAGGTTCCGGTGCACACCAGTTCAACTTTTCACTCTGCGCCCCGATCATTCTAGTCAAAGCACCCAGCTTATCCTTAAACGATTTCTCCACACCCTTCGTCAATTTGGTCTCTACTTCGTTCAAACTGTTCATTACCAACCCGAAACGTTGATCGAGGTTTTGGATCTCTTTAGACACGGTAGACGCTTCCTTGATACCTTGATCGTACTTTGCTTCCATCGATGCGAATTCGTTCTTCAGTTCCGTGATTTCCTCTCCAACAAGGTTTAACTTGCGACGCAGCTCACGACATCCGGCAAGATGCAGCAGCTGTTTGCCACTGTCCAGCGTCATATCGTCACAGCCAACGATCTCCTCGCGTATGCTATAAATACGCTCAATAATACCTTTAATGGAGAGCTTCAACTGTCGCTCATCGGCAGTATACTCAGACATTCGATTATTCAACCGATTCACCGTATCCTCGATGGCACTGAAAGCATCATCCAGTTGTACTGACATTGCATGCAGATCCTTCGGCAAACTACCTCCGTTCATTTTCTTATACTCCTGCAGCAATCCATCCAGATTTTCTTTGAACGCTTGTTGTGCTGGCAGTTCCGCACGATATGTCACAATTTTGCTCTCGATCTCACCCGGGTTCTCAAGCACGCGCGACAGTTGGTCGCGTTTCGACTGCAACCATTCGTCTAGATCCTGGTACAACTCATCCGCCTGCTTGTACAACGCAACCTTCTGATCGAGTACACTCGAATTGTCAATTAAGCGTTCCAGATTTGCCTTGAAAAGGTCATTATTGTGTCGGATAATATCGAGTATGTTGTCACAATCCTGCGGATTGTAACCGCGGAACGTTTTTGCAAGCTCATTGCCCTTGGCCGCTACTACATCCAGACTTCGCTTCACCTTCTTCATCATCGTTTCGGAGGCTTTCTTCAGCTGATCGAGTGCCTGCTGCAATGCGGGTTTGTTATCAAAGTTCAGCACAGTCCCATTGTTAAGAGCCTCAATTTGCTTCAGTTCGTTGGCAAAACTCATATTGTACTTGTTGAAATCGGCATACAAATCGCTCGTTCCCGAAAAAACGCGCAAAGTTTCATCAGACTCTTGCTGCAAATCCGAAACCTTTTTATCGAGCTTACCAAGCTCCTCCTGAATCTCCATGCCAGTGTCAACGACGTCCTGCTTCAGCAACAGGTTGCCCTCGTACTGTACTTGGGCCTTTGCGCTACACAGCTCGCTTATCTTTTCATTCAAAGTCGAAAGATCCTCCATTCCATCGTCCAAGGTTGACAATCGTGCGGCTTGAATGATACCTTTTAACTTTTCCTCGATGCTCTGAAGCGAATCCGTAAGATCTTTCTGTGTCTTCTGGAACTTGTTAACACGATCTTTGGTATTTTCTACCTCCTTCAGCTTGCCATCGACCTGTGATCTTATGCTAACCAACTTATGATCCAAGTCTGCAATCATATTAATCGCACTAACTGGCTTGTGAGATTTATCGTGGAACGATATGCACGGTTCTTGCTCCATTGCAATCGATAAACGACGCCAGTTTTCTATTCCGACACCCACGTCGCTAATGCGACGATTAGCATCGTTCAGCTGATCCTCACTGGATACATCGTACCTTATCATGCTCTCGCGCAAATACGCCAGCTGGTCTTTGGTAGTGTTGTGCCACTGCAAAAACTCGACCCATTTTTGAAGGAAGTCTTTCATCTGCAGAAGACTCGACTCCAGGTTTTGGTAATTACTGGCCAACGAACTGTACGTTTCATTCAGAAGCTTGTTCTCCATCGGATTGTTCGACAGGCTCTGTTGCTTAACCTGTGCGTAGATCTGATTGAACGTGTCGCGCTTATCGGCATGCTGCTGTACCAGGTACTGTACATTCTGCACGGCCAGCTCGATTTCATCTACGGCTGTATTCTCCAGCTCGCTAATACTGGTTCGAATCTGGTCCATCCAGTTGCTGAAGTCAGTCATCTGGGCGTTAAAGTTCTGTTGCTCTACAATGCTTTCGTAGTTAGCATTAATACGGGCTCGTGCGTCATCACTTAGCTTCGACAGTCGGTCTTTTGCGGACTTCAATTTGTCCCGCACACCGTTCACACCATCCTCCGAGAGACTATGATTGATCTGATCGAACATGTGAACCAACGCGATCAGCTTGGCCTGCTGTTCTGAAATTTCATTGCTAAACAGCTTCAGTGACTTGATCTTCGTTTCCAACAGGTCGATCGGAAGTGCAGCGGCTGGTCCTTGCACAGTGCCAAATTCGCCCATCCTCGCTTCAGCCCGTTCAATGAAGTTGTTCAGCTTCTCCAGATCACCGTCCAGTATCGCCCAGTTCGTTACCAGTTTTCCCGTTTTATTCAACAGATGCTGCACGTTTTCGTAGATGCTTGACACAATCATGTAGTACCTATCCGTTTCTTCCGATGGTTTCACACCGTACCGTATGTTTTGTGAGTTCTTTATTGCATTCTGCAACTCGTCCATCTTGCCTTCGCACTGCTCGTTGAACGTTTCCAGGCGTCCCTGATAAGCGCGTGCTTCCGGCAAGGTCGAAGGTCTGATTTGCTCCAATTCCGGGGCCAGTTTGGCTCGCTCAACCCACTCTTTCAGACTGTCCATATCGCGATTGTAACTCTTCCACGTTTCGAAATCCTCGCCCACGAGTGCCTTCTCGCTGTCAACCATCCGGTGTAACTCCGTAAATGTTCCCTGCAGGTGAACAACCTCCGCCTTCAAACGTTTCATTTCACTCAGATTGCCTTCCTTCGATGCAAGATCAGCAGCACTCGCGTTCAACACATCCAGCTGACGGATCTTTTCGCCAAGTACACCTTCGAGCTGTTTCGTCTTGAGCACACGATCTTCGGCACTGATCTGCGGTTGTTTAATAGCGGCTACCATCTTCGGATAGACGTTGTTCGCCCAGCTTTTCAGGCTATCAAGTCGCTGCTTGTATTCGTTCCATTTGTCACTGTAATCTTCGAGGTAAACGACACGCTTTTCGACATAATCGACCGTATTGTCCACACGCTTGCCGAGATCGCTCACTTCCTTTTCAATCACCTGCCGGGTAGTCGGTGGCAGTGACATTCCCAGATCACGGCAAAGATCATTCAGCTGTAGCAAAGACTTGGAAGACGCTTGCTTTAGGTTCAGTGCCAGTTGTCGCTTCATGTCTAAATCTTGCGTTACACTCTTCGGATCGGTTTGCAAAGGCGTCACCGAACGTAGCTCCATCTCTGCCGTGTTTAGCAAACCAACTATCTGCCCCTTCTGTTCGTTATAGTCGCTCCAAACTTTCTGGATGGCTTTCAACGCACGAACCTTTTCAGCCGCCTCATTGTACGTATCGTTCCAACCGGATTCAAGCTTGCGAATCTCACCAGCAATGAACTGCGGTGCACTTGGGTTCTTGCTTAGATCCTTACCTCTCTGCAGCATCTTCATTATGTGGGCACGCTGATTGTCCAGCTCCTTGATCGAGTACTGCTGTTCTTCGATCATTTCGTTCACACGCTTGTAGCTCTCCGGCGGTGGCACACTTCGGGCCTGCGATTTGATACGATCCAACAGGTCGCATATTTCCTGTGCTTCTCGGCGGTATGTGTAACACTTAGCGAACACCTCCGTCTTGGTCATCGTTGTTTCGATCGTTGGTATGAGCGTTTTGTAACGGGCTATCAGTTTTTCGATCTTCTCCTGTTCGATCGTTGCTTGCTCTTCATTGGTGTGGCTCAGCAAGAAGTCCAGTGTCTTCACCAACCACTTCATATCTTCTCGCTTTGCGTCGGCTTCGAAACAGATGTTCTAGAGGAGAGATTACAAGAAAAACAAAATAATCAATAAACGCACATCTTGCAAGTTTGATATCAATAGTATGGCAGTTTGATGATAAATTACCATGATCGTTTTTAACTTCAGATTGCATGTAAAGTGATATCGAGTGAGAATTAGTACAACTCTTCCAGTGTCCTGCACCTTCCGAAAAACGCGTTTTGTCAACTTCAGTCTCAAATATCAAAACTCACCTGGAAAGTAGCCTTTTCCTGCTCGAACTCTTCCATCGTCTGTTTCTCCACCATGATTTGTCGCAATGATTCGTCCACCCGGTCCATCCATGCGTTCATCTCATTAAACTTTGCATGGTAAGCATCCCACTGCGCCGGGATTTTGTGCAAAATGTTGCGAACACTTTCGATACGTTTGCAGATGGCGATCCAACTGTCATTCGCACGCTGGTACAGTGGTGCTAACGCTTGATCGCTCGCTGACTTCTCGAGGTAAATGTAGTTGATCTTCTCCATATTTCCCAACACCTGTTCCACACGCTGAAGATCTGTGTTCTTGAAATAGTCCAAGTTGCGCTGCAAAATGGCTTCAAAGTTCTCGTTGCAATTGAACGCTTGCTCTTCCGCGTTCAGCTCTTTCTCGATGTCATTCGCACACCCGTTGAACGTGAGCTCATTCAAACGGAACTCAACCTTCAGGAGGTGAAGTGGAATTTGTTGGATTACCTCACTCCACTGGCGCTGAATGTCTTCCACCTTGGCGATCAGTATTTGCTGCTCCGAAGGAGGCAAATACTTCAACAGATCCTCCGTATTACGCTCCAACTTGTTGATGCTCGTCTGGTCGGCAGAATTGAAGAACTCCAGTTGCGTTTCAGCATCGGCTTCCTTTTCGACCGGTATAGCAGACTTCTGGAAAGCTTCTGCTTGACGCAGGAACGTTTCCACCTTCTGTTTGCTTTCGTTGAAGTTTTCCCAAACACGCAGATTTTCCTGCAGCTTGTACTCCCAATCGTTCGCATTGTTAATTACATAGCTAAAACGATCGTTCAGTTGCTTCATCTTGGTAGCCGCATCGCTCATATCGACGCTACTGTCCGTATCGGTGAGTTTGAGCAAATTTTGGAACACGTTGTTCTTGCTTTCCAACATCGATTTGTAGTAGAGCGTACGATTGAAGAACGCTTTATGTTTTGCCAGATTGTTTTTCGTCTGCTGCGGATCGTTGTTGAACGAGTAGGATATCAGCAGATTCTCAGCCTCGTCCAGCCACTGGGAAATTTCCCGCTGACCACTCTCGAGCGCTTCCTGCTGGGTGAGTAGCTGATGGAACAGATGCAACTTGATAGGTATCTGTGCACGCACACGCACCAATGCTTCCTTCTGCTTCTTCATCATAGCCATCATACGGTCCACTTCGTCCCGCGAGTATTCTTTGATGAGTGCCTGGAAGCTACGGCTGATCGACTTGAACAGCTCCTCCATTGCTTCGATCTCACAAGCAATTTGCTTTATTTCCGTTTCACACCGCCGGATCTCGACCGAATCCCGCAAGTTGTTGCGACCGAGGGCCGTATCGGTGCGTTGAATCCATTCGTTGAGCTGTGCTGCGTCTGCCTTGAACTTCTGACGATGCTGCAGAATATCACCCACGTGTAAGTACTGCTTGGTGTGCTGGAACACTTGCTCCCAGTGTGCCGCCAGCTGATTGTACTTTCTTTCCAGCCCGATGCTCGTTTCTTGATCGCACGTCGATTTCAAAATGTTGAACGTGTCCGTCAGTGCGTCAAACTTTTCCTTGTACACGTTGATGTTCTGGAAGAACTCGATACGTTCGTCTTCTGAGCCTTGCAGTGCGTCGTGCGCTTGCATCAACCATGTCTCGATCTCATGCACCAACGATCGCCAACGCTGCCAGTGGGACAGTACATCTTCGAGCATCGTTTCGGTACAAATCAATCGCGACGATACGTTCTTCCAGCGATCCTCAATCTCGTGCAAAAACACATCGATATTGTACATCTCCTTCTTCGTAATGTTGCCATCGATCTTGTACTCCTCAATCACCTGACGCATATCAATCAGCGCTTTCTCAAACTCTTGCATAATTTGGTTGCGGGTGACAAAGTTTTTCAGATGATCCAGCGACTGCTTCACCGTGTCCTCATTATTGTACTTCACACCATTAATCTTGTTCTCGAGCAGGTTCAGGAACGCAATCAGGCAGCACTTGTGCTCCAGATACTTCAACTTAATGCGTCGTTGTCTAGCGCATGGTTCTATGTCCAGCAGTCTCTTCTCCATGTTTTGCAACTGTCCAAGTGGTACCTTTTTCGCTAAAGGCGTCAACTTCACGGTGTTGAACGTCTCGCGTACCTCGTAGTACGAAGCAAAGAATTGCTTGTGCGCCTCGAGCTTCTTACTAATCAGTGAAGCCGTCTCCTCATTCATGTTGCTCGGTATATCGTCGTCATTCAACAGCTTTTCACCATTGCTTAGCCATCGTCCAATCGCCCCGAACTGCTCTGGAAGACTGCTGTCTAGGTACCACAGCCATTGCTGCATGTGACGCTCCAGTTGGTTCCAGAGACTGTTCAGCTCTTGGACTTCCGGTGTCATCTTCGCAGCATTAATGCTCTTCACCTTTTTGTATATGTTTTGCTTCTCCAACTTTTCACCGTTCACACTCTCATACATTGGGTAGTTGTTGGGATATTTGCCATGCATTCCATCGTAGTATCGTACCGTCCGGCGAAGCCAATCCAAGAGTTCCAGCAGTTCGCGTTCGCTGTCACTCTTTGAATTAATGTTCTGAAAGAAAAATCACATCGGTTAATTTTATCGCAAAATTTTACAGTGTTTCACACCGTACCTTCACATCGGGGTATTTGTGTAGAAATTGTGCGACGTATGTCATTATACTCTTCTCGTCCGGACTATTGACGTCCACATCTTCCGCGTCCAAAAGTCTAGCGATACCCAGCTCCGATTCAGCCACATTGAACGCTGTGTCCAGACGGTAACGGTTGTTGTACTTCTTCATCTCTGCAATGTTGATTACGTTCGTTTTTATCGCATCAATCAGCGACAAGAACGCAATACCATCGCGCCAACTTGCTCCAAAGTCACGGACTTCAAAGCCCGTGGATCTGTAACCAGAGGGAAACGATTATTGAAGACTGCTCCACTCCATTTTATAACACTCCAGTCACATCTCCAGTACTTACTTTGGCAAGGCACTATTCACCCACGTAAGGAGTGTCTTCTTGGGGCCCTGTTTCATCATTTCCTTGCTGCTTGTGGCAACGGAGGCCGTACCAGTATACGTTACCGGTTTGCTGCTGCTCAAGCCGGGTATGTTCGATGCGGAACTGCTGCTACCCAGCGAACTCAGCGAACCGCTAAGATTTTCGTTCAGATAGTGTAGAATGCGGCTGTTCTCTTCGATTTGGAAGTACAGAATAATTGTCCAGATTAAACCTAGAACCACAGCCGGACGTCCGTCGACAATGTCCGACGGGTTGATGTTGACTAGCTTGATGCGTTTGCTGGTAAGGAACTGTAGTGCGGTGTTTACGTTGCTCAGAAAGTGGGGTCGACGCAAGACTTTTCCCTTTTCCATCGGTAACTTCTCGCCGGAGAGTACCTCCAATAAGGCCAACAGTTTCGTGCCATCCTTAAGGTCATGGATCAAGTCTTCGACCTTCAATGGTGGTACGCGCTGTGGATGAATTCAAAAGGAAGTGCAAAGGCACAATAATGACGCGCGTGTACAACTATCAAACATGAATCGATTGAACAGAACTTTTTTTTCCAGGCGTGTAAATTGTAGGGTGCGCATCAAATGTCGGACTTCAATTTCGATTTTTTTCTCTTTACTGTAGAGACGAACTTTGACCTTAAATCCCCGTTTATTGCTCTTTTTAAAATAGTCTTTCGATTAATCTGCAGAGTAAACAAAATCTTTAAATGATTTTCGCAACGTAAATACACATTTTGTGCGTTTTTATTTCCGTTTGGAAGAAATGGAAATATGAATCTCATCTGAGCATGATCTCTCCAGATCAGGAGATAAGAATTTCAATCAGAAGATCAACTATTTTATTCTTCTTCTTACACATTCAGCGTCGTGTCAAAAATCGCAATAACTACCGTGAGGCCGCTGTCAAAATTTATTTGGCTTTTTGTATAGCACATCCCCCATTTTTGGGTGATACGGCCAGGCCGTAACTATCAACATCACCGAAATTTGAGTGATGAGGCGCTGAACGTGTTAAAGAATACAATAACTTCAAGCCTGCCATTTCCTTTTTGGCTTTCTTTGACTAGTTTTAAACGAAGTTTGAAGCTCGTAACGAATATTCAGTCGTACGAGGGATTAGCATGGATGGGATTTTGGACCAAACCTGTCATCTGAAGACAGCCGGGTCGCCCTGATCAATTATTTAGTAATTATAGAAGAGATATACCATGATATAATAACAAGAGGGTAATAAATGTTTGTCATTTTTCTATCTAAGCATCCAATGGAAAACAATAATCTGTCATTTTCAGAATTCAATAAATATTTAGCTCCAAATTATCGGTTACGATGTTATCTGCTGTAATTTTTCACATCCTAAGCGGCGCAAAACGTGCATGTGAGTATATTTATTCCGTCACATTTTTCCCTACAAACCCTTGTCACTATAATTCCCAATTTCTTCGATTTTAGTGCCAATCAAAGAGATATGTCAACGTTTGAAAATGTCCTTTCCCGAAGCAATTCCTTCGCAAGTTTCTTTGCTAACTGCGACCACCGAAAGCGTGCTCCAGTTATGTGGCTTTGGTTTTATCCTTTACGACCATCGTGCTTGCGGCTATAAGTTATCTTACAATTGGAAAACTGAAGAAAATTATCATTTTGAAAACAATCTTCGAAAAATCCTCTCCGAATGGCAAAAGCCCATTAGAAGGAAGCAGTACAAGCTTTTAAGGATATCCAAAGGAAATTGATAACAGATAAGATGAAATAAAAAAAAACTAATTACATTACTTTAAACGTTACAAGCAAATGGAAATTATGCGTGTATAACATTCTCTTTGTATCCAGAAGTTTATGACTTTATTCAATATTCCACTAGTCACACTCGTGTATTACCACCCTAAAAAATGATTGTAACAATATCAATGACAACCGCGTAACCAATAGGAAACAAACAACGCTCGATTCTGCTCCTGCTACACATTCTTTACGGTTGGCAACCAAACATCCATGATGAATGACCTAATTTATTCGTTTTTATGCATGTGAACCTTTTCTTTTGGTGACTTTCTTTTTTTCTTATAGTGACTATCAAACAGGGGGTTTTATTCCAAGGAATTCCTTACAATACTAACTGGAAAACCATAGTTTCCCACGACTAAAACCATGACGAAGAGCCTTTTCCGCTAGGGGAACGAATGCCTGATGATGCGCTGTACTTCGACAGGGCGTTGCCTTTCTTATGCAATTTGTTCTGCTCAATCGTTCGATAAGTGATCACTAAACACTACCACTTACCTTGTTTAAAAATGAATTAATCCAGTTTACGAAAGTTTTCTTCTGTACACGTTCTTGTTCATCTGCAGGGGAGAAAAGACATAGAAAGGGGGCGTTAAAATTGGCGCATAGATCAACATTAAACTTATTTTCTAAATGTTTGAACTGCCCCTTCTTACATATGGTTTTGTCTCGGTCACAATTTACAACACTTGCACTTAATCTAAGTCCATTATTTTATCAAGAAATTATTACAATAAGACCACACGACTACACACTGCACACTAAAACTACCCACCAGTTCAAAGGATCACCTCTAACTGGCCAACCCATTTGGAACAAACTGAAACGTACAACCATCGGTGCCGTGTAGCTCATACGGGTGAAACTTTTCACCAAAGTCCGTTACCATGGTACGGAAAGTAAATAAATTCCTTCATCATCGTTTGCGAAAGCCACGGGCCGATACGATTCCGATACGATATGGCCCACCTTCTTTCCGTATCCTGGCGCTCATGTGCCTTAGAAACGCAAAACCAAAAACGGTACGCTTAACGGAATGTTGTTTGTTTCTGAATTATTTCACTCAACAACCGGACCCTCCCAGTCTCACGGGGAGACCCCCTCATACCATGGGTCGGTAGCATGTTCAGTGGTTTTACAACACTTTGTGTGTGTGTGTGTGTGTGTGGTTATAATACCATCCACCAAATCCGGATAATATATGGAACTGATTTTTTCGTTTCGCGGATTGATGGCGCCGCTTCCGTTTCGATTAAATGGTTTGCATGTTAGCGCAAAGTTTGCACTAATTGTTGGGAATTAGTTTTATTGTTTGCTCTTCCTAGGGGAAAAAACACATTTCACTGTTGTTGTTTTTTTTTCAAAAAAACAGTACTTAAACGTTCAAGAGACTACTGCATCGTGTAGCGTTTGCATGGAAATATTCTCAATCACAACACTTCCCTCACACCGAGAAGATGCGATCGTTAATCATACTGCAAATAGCGGCAGATATCGTAAAACCACAAAACGATAAATCTAACAAGTACGGCGCCATGAGCTGTCGGTGGAAAGGTATGAACCTCCATATGTGTTCCTATTGAACTATCCCCACGCCATACGCTCCAATCGATTAGCATTAAGCTGATGAAACACGTGACTACCCGGCAACGGGTCATGAACATTACGAAAGTCATTCACGTACACAACCACAAGCACACCTGCTCCTACGTCATTGACAATGCAATTGCGGGATGGAGTGATCTCCATGCGGGCTACTGTGTGAGATCACCACGTGGTTAATCAATGCAAAATATGATCGTTTCAAGTTACATTGTACTTCGTGTTGTCATGTGAGTGGTGGCACTGAACGGGATGTCGTGGAGAATGTACTACAAACGATTGATATTTAAAACCTTTGTCATGTTCCAACTTCAAGGTGTGGCGAACTGAATTACTTCTTCCTATTTTTGCTCAAATATCTGTTAGGTTCTTCGTTCTTCGACGTTATTGTTTGTGAATTGCGTTTTGTAACATGTATTTTTTGTTATGTAGGCTTGGATAACTTACTTAAATCAATAACAAATACTAAAGATTGGACTTGATGATATTACGCAATTAGAATATTTGAAGAATTTGAGGAATAATCGAGATCCTGACGAGATTTCGGTCACGACCCTCACCAGAATTCCAAAGCATGAGAACATAGGACCGTCTTGAACTTCAATGTCTGGCAGTTGGATATACTTGCATAGAGCATCTCTGTTTCAATTTGATTTAGTTTAACGTCATTTGAATTAGTTTTATTCCCAATTAAATGAAAACCGTTGTTACAATTTTATTTACCTTATGAATATTTTATTAAATATTTGACATTTTATTCATTCCATATAACTTGTTAAATTAATTCTTTAATTTGAAAAAGATTTCCATTTCTCATCCATTTTCAAAATTAAAATCCTTTTCTACACTAATTTCACGAGATCTAAAGAACTATCGTGTTATCTGAGCTCGTTCATTTTGTCTTTGGTCAATATATGAGCAAACGAACGGCGCCCTTTATTTTGGCTGCCATTAGGAAACTGGTTCATTCCTTCGGATTGCAAATTGTTTTTCTTATCTACTACACCACTCCAGCAGCAACCGAGTGCTGCTGATATGGGAAGAAACGGTAGCAGAAAGCAAGAAAGAAAAAACAACATATTCTTAATCAACAAACGCCATGGCACACCCACAAAATCAATGGTACCCGACTGGCAGTCTCATGCACGGTTGCTAATAATTTTCTAGCATGGCGGTTCCTTTCGCCCTATCTGTGCGAGCTCGTGAAGTGTACCACACCTACACGCGCGCTTGCACTCCAAACAAAAAAAAACTTACGATCCGAGCCGGGCGATAAACTTGCCGGGATTTATGAATACGGCGCCCGAGACGTTCACGTTCACGTCGGATCGATAAACGCGAACGGGCTTCGTCTGGGTATGGGCAACACTTTCCCTCGAAAATGGTTCCCCACGCACAACAGCACCATAATGGTGAAGAGCCTACCAGAGCCTGCCTGCATCTGGTTCAGGTCGCAATTTTGCAACGCAAGAAGTGAATAAAACAGACCACAGTAAAAAACCCCGTTGCATTGCGTTGTATTACGTCGCGTGGTTTGTCGTCTTTACGATCATAAGATGCAAGTGCGAAGAATTGTCTGGAAGGGCTTTTTGCGCCCTCCACCCATGGCACACATCCAGCGAGGACAAAAAGCCACAAAACCACAAAAATCCAGATGTATGTTTGGTTGGTTACAGCAATCGCGAAGACCGGCTTTTGTAGCAGTGCCACTCCACGAGAGGTGAGTTTGTTTGCCCATTATTGCCGGCAAGATACCGGTTCCGTGTGACTACAGCGTGTTTCACCCACGGAAGGTGACGTTTGGCAAATGGTACTTGAAGGGGCATAGTGTAATAGGGCTCGTTTCCCGTTAAAGCCCAAGTAATCTGCATTTTGCAACCCTTACTGAAGAATAAAAGCGTCTTATTGGATTAGTCAAGAAGGTTTCAAGGTGCAATGCAACACTTTGCCAACATTCAAAGCAGGTTGATTATTGATTATTTAATTATCTTACACTGTTATCGTTATTTGGAAAAAAGACACACATAATTAAACTGTGGCAACAACTCCTCATTAATAATCTCCTCCAAAAAAAAAATACACCAAATGTTCTTACCTCGCTTCTCGAGTATATGTATATCGTACTCGTTTAAACTGCTATTAAACTGTCGCTTTACATCGATCATTCGATGAACCATTTGGCTTCGGTAGGCACTGTACCAGGCGGGACTGTTGGACCGGACCTCCCCCCCAGCTATTCCCTCGCCGGTAGACCGTTCCGGTGTCGCACCACTAGGCGGTCCCGGTTTTGGACGACGTGCCGGTGAAATCGGCGTACCGGTATGGGCCGTGACGGAGAGAATTTTTTCCTCCCGATAGTGATGCAGACTGAGTGCCGCATTGCTGTCCTCATCGTCTTCGGACGAGGTGCCAGAACCGGGAATACCGCCGCGGGTAGGCGAAAGTTTGCGTCGTTTAACATCGGTCGCCGCATTGGAAGGTCCCGCAGTACTGTAAGGAACATTGGACCGCTGTCGATCCATTTTCCATCACGTTTTATAGCACGGTTATGTCGTTAAATAGGGGTTAGAAGCGCACTTTGTGTTGGGTAGATATTATTATTATTAAAGCTTTTGTTTTCGTTACTGCAATTCACACCGGTTTTAACAACTACGCACGAACACAAACACTCGCTTCAAGCGACACAGATTTTCATTGCACATCGTACACAAACATGCATGCTACACCGGAGCTAGCCGAGAGGGTATTAGATAATCGAATTTATGTTAATTATTTCCATGCGAAGTATACACACAAAAAGAGCGCCGCTGTCTTTGTTGGCCACTTGTTGGCCATGCACTGCTGGGTGGCGTAGAATAATAGCTCACAAGCGCCCTTGAATAGACATTACCGCAGCGTCATACGCTCCCCAGCTATGGACGCTCTACACACAACGCAAACGTATTTAATAAGCGCACCCGAAAACTCTTGCCGAACAGCGCAATAATCCACTTCACTTGAAAATCAATACCCGTCAGACGGTTCCCGTTCCGCAAACCAATGGGACCTACTCACTGCCGGAAATGACCTAAAGAAAAAGGGTCGACCCTACCAAAACGGCACGTGACATACACAGCCATAGAAAGCACCTTCGATGTTATGGCACACGGGAGCGCAAAAGTGTCGAGACTTTTAAAAAAAAAAAACTATGGGCTTTCTTTTAATTTCGAAACGAATGACCAAACCACAAGACACGAACCGAATGGATTGGTGGCGACGGTGGCGATCCGTCGTCGATGGTGGTTGAGCGAAACCTAACCGTTCCGCAGCAACACGGAGAGCATAGGAGCACCGTTCCGGCGCTTGACTCTCTGCGGTGGAGGGTTGTGGTGCCAAGCTGACCAACCCAATCGTTCCACTAACGAACCTGAAGGCCACGAACTGGATAAGCGGCGTCTGTGGGGAGAGATAAGTCTGTGTGCGTGTCACATAGTTGGATGTCGAGTGCCCTAACCGAAATCCAAGCCTGTACATTGCACCAAAGGGTCGTATTTGTACGGAGGCTTCTTTCGCCACAGCTTTTGGGGAGGAACTGTACTGAGACGCAAAGCATGTTTTACCTTTCCTCCTCCGTATGTACAACACGCAACGAGAAATGCTGGAAGAAGGAGCCCAAAAGACCGTTACGAAAGCCATGGAACATCTTCAAAACAAAAAATATCTGCTTCAGTTAGAGGTGTTGAATGTGGATGTTTTATTTTAAAGCATATATCTGTATGCTAAAACTGGAACTGGAATTTTAGCATGTCGTGCTCGAAGCATGACATCATCGTAGCTCTCAATTTATTCCAGCTGATCCTCTGCACTCTGAAGAGTGCTTTATATCGGAGTTTGTAGATTTACGAGCTCCACCGTGGTTGCTGCTTGGCTATGTCCAAAATGTCCTTGAAACTACGTCGACAACATAAAAAAATTCTCTCTTCTTCTCTGCTCTACACCATCCAGCGGTGTGTGGCACATACCACCAACGAATGGTGGAACACCCCACGACGCTAAGCCCCCCACACCAGAAGGTCACAAAACGCACAGTCAATGAGATTTCAACAGCTCGGAACCGATTGTTGGTGAGTTTTAACTATTTCCCATGCTTCTCCATTCAGCTCGGCGCCCCAAGGCGTCTTCCTACGACCAGGTCCAAGTTTCATTAGCACAACGTCGTTGTTGCATTTCAGAATGCGTACATCCGCTGATAAACTGCGTGCTTAAACTCAAAAGCCATCGTTTTTTTTTGGAGTGCCTCACTTTACACATCCGTCAGGCAGCGAAGCGTTGCTTCAAAGGCTATTTGTCCACCTCATTAGAAGCTGTATAACGCAGCGAATCGCAACCCGTCCTCACGAAGTTCCTAACTTTTGCTACACCCGGATGTAGCCTGTTCCATAAAAGAAACCGGCTCTTCCAAATGCCTGTTCGCTCCAGGAAGATGGCACCAAAAGCGGGGTATCACATTTTGTATCGGCTATTCGATCCGGTGACACTGACGTAATCAATCCGCACGACCTGCCAACTATTTCTAGCAGCACAGACACAACACACTATCAATTTCTATAACATTCGTGCGATCGCGACTGGCTGGCGGTGACATTTTACTACTGCAGCCGTACACTAGTTCACCTTACATTCTTGTGGCCTTGTTGAAATCGGGCACTATCCACTTCAGTTGCACATGCTGATTCGATTAATCTTGAGCATGTGTATTGATTTTCCCTGTCTCTAACCTTTAACACGACGCTAATGAATCATTTGTTTTATCGGTGTCGTGTAGCATCTAACCAACCGATACTGTTTTGTTTTAGACAAAGTTTTCACTTGACAGCTAATACACCCGACCGAGCACACGGTGCTATTACGCATGACGGCACCAAGCGACCATGCTGTGATGTGAAGCAACGCAATAGAGGAGAGAGATATTAATGAAACAACGACCACGCAAAAAAAAATACGCACCAGCCCTTTGCGGCACGAAGCGAATGATCACAACAAAAGCCGAAAAAAGCAGGGGCACTGTTCACGAAGCGTAAGATACAAGCAGCACAAACACAACACATTCAAACCTTATGTTTCAAACGCTTTTGTTTGGAAACTAAACAGCTGAATAAATGCGTTAAGTAACAGAGCAATTTTACTTTTTTTCCAGACGATAGATTATTACCTTAAATCTTCAATTTCGCCCTTTATACTGTTTTCTTCAAAACCGATAAGATATCGTCAGTCGTAACCGGGTTCGAGCGGAAGATGTTCAAAGGTACTTTTGGCCCCGTATCTGTGGAAGTACAATGTTCGGGAACCACTACAACTCACGAACTCACTGGTGTACAGCACATTAAACTCGCCAGACACTGTTGGGGGCTTGTCATGTCATAAGAATGACGCCAGACGACCCACCCCGTACTATTCTTTTAGGTCATCCACATGTGCAGAGGAAGTGTAGCAGGTCCAAATTAACATGAAATGATGACCTTGATGTATCCGCCAATAAAACTGGAATATTATAGAGGTATTCACCTCCATGAACGGTATAGGGCTCCTGCGGCAGGGCAAAATCGCGATGTGGGTAGAGCACCGGGTATTTATAGATATTTCATTATGTATTCAATTTATTGTCTTTCTGTAATTTCAAATAGTCTTAGTTTTATCACACTCATTATTATTATCACACATTCACCAACAAAAAGCATTGATCAACCATCAACAACAGGTAGACGACCCCTGCAACAACGTAACGTACGCGTAAAAAGGGGTTGCACGGGGTAGTTTTATTTCTCACGCACGCTCTCGCACAAATTCCTTCTCTGTGCGCAGTTTTCACGCTCCCTCTCTCTCTCTCTTTTCATGCAATTCTCAATCTCTTTCTCTTGCTCTCTGAACCGGTGCCGGCATTCAAAACTTCGGTTCCAAAAACAACAAACCGAATGCCGAGCGTACGCGTGTTTTCTGTTTACTTTCGCTTTCATTCACAAACACATTGAAAAGCGCACCCCACCACCCCTTGGTGACGGGCGCATCCTTACCCCGTTTCTTCCCCTGCAATGAAACAGACAGTCCCCTTTTCTCAAGCCTCACCCCACCCGGGCAATCATCCGTGTCGTCATCAATGACTTTTTTCTGTCGTCGTATTTTGGTAGTACTAACGATTATTTTTTTTCTTCTCGCCATTGCCGTGTGACCTACTTTTCGGCCAAACGACTATTGTCATCTCTTTCGCGCAAACATTAGACGGATGATATGCGCGGTACGTACGTAAACACATGTTACGGCGTGTTAGGATTTATGCTGTTATAAAATTATTACCTCACCGAGCGAGACAAGTGGATTTGAGGGATTTTTGGTAGTGCGCAAAAAGAAGATGGTGGATAATTAAATATTTTCTCAATTACGACCTATATTGCTCCATGCTTCCTTATCAAAAACGTATGAGCTCACTTAGGGGCAAAATACTTCCGTTTTGATTAGCAAAAAAGCATAAAATCATAACAAAAAAAGCACAGCTTGAATCGATTGCAAATCGACTGATGCTGATTCTGGTGCTATTTCCAGACACCCGTGCAACCGTGGCTCGATGATGTCATTGAAACTCGCCAAAGGGTCATCGGAAAGGCCATTGTACAAAGCAAAACAAACATGTTCCAGCAGTAAAGATTACGCTCGATCCAACCGCAACAGCGGCTGCATACAGCATACTGCACATGTGTTTGTCGATGGCAATGAACAAACCATTGGGCCACTGAAAAATAACCCTCTGAGATCACCGTTTGGAAGAGGCTGCAACCAACCACAATGTTTGCTGCCAACGTCTATCCCTGATCCGAACAGCAGCAGTGTGTTAGAAGTTTCGTTTGTAAATGCATTCTGTTTTTGTTTAGTATGCAAAATTCAATTAGCAACCATTTGATGTTTGACCGTCTGTGACCGAGTCGTGCACTTCACGGCGAACTGCTCCTACAAAACCACGGACGGCACGTTCCTATCATTATTCTACCCCCTTCAGCAGCAATTACTATCGTTGCGTAATCCGGATCAATATTGCTACAGTTTGCAGAACAGTTTTAGTAGCAAAAACAGTAAATCTGTCCACCCTTCACTAGCAGCAGCTTCGAATGCTTTTGTGACATTGAAATTTCATCGCACAATTCACCACTGACCGGCGGACGGTGATGAAAACTCCGTTTTAAAGCGAACTGCTTGCTGTCTGGTTCGTAAAACGAAAATATTGTAACAACATTGAACCATCGGGGTACCATCACTTGTCACAGACCTTGGACCGGTGTGTGTATCGGTCGGTGTGGCGCAACACGGCGCATTAAATACAGCGGCCGATGACAGCTGTGACTGCTTCTTGATGGACAGCAGACTCGAATTTTCCTACCGTAATTTCTCCGCACCGTTCCGAAACGATCGGTACCAATGACGTCAATGCCGGGATACGAAATGAACCATTGGAGGGAAAACTGGTGACGAATAAAATGATGTTCTACGGAGCGTATCAAAACGTTGGTTCAGAGGTTATGTTAAAGGTGCCGAAAAAGAAACCCCTTAAACTGGAACTTATGCTCTAAAAACTATTTTAAGAAGAACTATTTTTTGCGGTTAACAAGGATTTATGTTGCGTGTGCCCCTGGAAATATGTAATACGAATTTTCATATCCGTTAAACTTGATACAGTGCAGCCTGTAAGGCACATGTCTTGTGAGTTATTTGGGTTGATCTTATTGCCATAACGACTTATTCATTCTTGCCAGCAATATAATGGGTTTCTAGACTCGTTACGATACAGTCCTTATATATGATAACCACCCATCTTGCGGCGCCGGTCTTTACACAACAGAATCATTTCAAAATCTCATCCGGATCGATCCTCCGTGATAAAAACTAACTATACGGCTACATGGTGGAATAAGTCTAGAAAATCAGAAAACCTAGAAGACCTATAAGTCTAGAAGGACGTCACGCCATAAAGAATAAAATGGCTAGATGAGATTCAAAATCTTGTATGTCCTTTCGAGAGTCACAGGATCACCATTAAATAATGTTTTAAACTTCAACTAACGTGGACGAAAGTCATAAAAGCTGTTTTCATATGCCCCAACAATTAATAATTGTTCGTTGCAATGTTCCATGCATACTTTTAGGCGTAGAGAGTCTCAAAATTAACATTTGAAAAATTAGAATAAATTGCAGTCATAATTTTCAATGATGCTATAACCTTAATCAGACGTGGACGACAAATTGTTTTAAAAAAAACTGTATTCAAACGTCTCAAGAATTAATAAAAGATTGTTTTTCATGTTGGTTGCATACTTTTAGGCGCAGAGAATCCCAAACATAACGTTTCAAAATATATACATTTAATAATGGAATACAACGGAAACCTACCTTGTAGAAGCATGATGGTAGCTTGATATTCGGCCAGCTTCTCGTCGACGTAGTCCTGCGATTGTGCGGCAATAATTTCCGCGGTCGAGGGTCCCATTTCGCCACCATAATCATAGATCACGTACTGGGACTGTCCGGCTAATGGTGCTTGAGGGTGACCGGGTCCAGCAGCGGGACCGTAATGATAAGTCACACCACCGTAAACCGAACTTTGGGTAGAACCCGGACGCACCTGCTGCTGATGGTAATCTACCGGCCCGTAGCTGCTGGTAACGCTATGCGGCGTCATTGATCGATGAAGGGACGAAACCGGGGACATGGTCGAACTGAACTGTGGGTACGGTTGCGGCGCTACGGCCGCAGGTGAGACTGGCCGATAGTGGGTCGACGTGCCCACAAAGTGAGTCGGTGTCATGGCCGACGGGATCGGACGTTGGAACTGGAACTCCTGTGAGGAAGTCGCAGTTGCCGTCGTCGCTGTCGTTGCACGGAAGGTGGATGTTGAAGGCATGGTACGATCGCCCGCGTACTGCTGTGCAGGGTAGGACGGTCCTCCGAAGGCACCGGAGCTGCTCGGATGTTGGTAAACAAACTCGCTCGGTCCACGGGCGGTGACGGGTGCGTCAGCTGGACGTGGCACCGTGAGGGGAGAGTTTTGCCTTGGAGGAGCCGATCCAGGTGGTACCCACGGTGAGGGTGACCGGAAATACGTCGCTGGTGGGGTTCGTAGCCACCCTCTACCACTACCTGGTCCACCGACACCACCACCACCACCACCACCGCTACTGGATGGTGGTAGCTGGTTATTATTGATATTCGGTGGACCGGACATTGTTGTACCGGATGTGGGGTGTTCTTTCGCTTTCTTCGCTTCGCTTCGTTTACTGCAGATGCTCTCTTTCCGTTTTAACACTCACACAAACACTCACACACACACACACACTCGGTTAAAACGAGGGAAAATGAACACTTCCGCAGAGACGGTCACGATCACGATCGTCACACAATGTTCACACTGTCGGCACTTATTTGTTGCTGGCACGAACGGAACTAATCATTCCTATTGGGAGGGTCGTCACGGCGGTTGGTATATGTTAGAAGTAATTAATAACAGCGGAAAAAATACAACACCACACCACCACATGACACGTTCGAGCCGAACATATTAATAACGAAAGCCAGAGACGGACAGATGGGATTCATTTGTTGAGACACTAAGCGCTGCGATGCTGCAATGTCGCCGATTCGGGAACGGAAACGGTGATCGATGGGCATGGGAAGGATTTCGTTCGAAACATCAACTGACAGGTGGGCACTCCGTTCGTTGGTCGAGAAAATCACGACCAGTAACGTATTAATCTGACCGAAGGTTGACGGGACCGGTCAGGGTAGACTGATGCTGACTGTCATAAATTAACGACTGACGCTAGATTTGTGTGATTCTGCTGACAATTTAGAGCAAAAGAAAGACGGTATGTTGTAGCCAACAGGACACGGTTTCGACGTTGATAAAGATCTATGTCGTGTGGAAATGGAAAACAAAAAAAAAAACAAAAATCCCAAGCCAAAATAAATAAAACCATAATGAAATCCAATCTCATTACACTACTGTTGTGTTGTTTAATCGTTTAAACTGTCATAAGCTTGATGTTTCTGTTCGAATTTCAACACTCCATTCATTACGTGACTCACGGAGGTTAAACATTCGTCTTTTAAATACAATTTCGTGCTCAACTCTTTTGCTCACGAACTTAATTTGTACATGACATCGCGTGTGATTCTATCAAGAAAGCGACACTGCTTGTACAGACAAATAAAATCACAAATACGTGCCATATTCCCTCACAGTGAACAAGATAAGCGATTGTATCTCATACACGAACGGCTCAATCCATCCATGGTAATTATTATCACTCTGCTTTTGTTTTTTTGCTCGGCTTTGCTTTACCACAGCACTGCAATAAAAAGAGGATTATCGCCCGTGCGACGTGAGGCCAAATTGTTTTGCGTTCTGTTCGTGGTGAGTTGTTTTGTCAAGATGGCTATTAAACTGGCACCGAAGGAATGGTAATCTCGGTACTCATTCTATCAAATTAATGGGTACGTTACTCAAGGCATAACGACGTTTGAACGGAACGGTTTTTTGGTTCGGTTTGATTGCATCATGGTTTAAACATTTCGCCCGTCATAACATACTGCACCGAGGAGCTCGTCGCCGGGATCGTTGCAATTCGTTTAAATAAACAAGATGTTATCGTTGTGGTTAAAAATTGTCTTTTAGTTTATAAATTCAATGTCGCACCATGACTGGCGCCGTAATGCGAAATTTATCAACAGACAAAATAAGATCGTCTCTCCTTTAAGTCCTCATTCATCTTTGTCATTTATTTTAATATACCCCAAACATCGTTTTTTTGCTTGAGGATGGAATACTGAAAACAACCATACCGTCATCGATGATGAATGTTTTCATATTCAACCAAAATGCATTTTGTTGCTCATT
Source organism: Anopheles moucheti (assembly GCF_943734755.1). Classification (NCBI taxonomy): domain Eukaryota; kingdom Metazoa; phylum Arthropoda; class Insecta; order Diptera; family Culicidae; genus Anopheles; species Anopheles moucheti. Next base: position 35,229,956 of record NC_069141.1, on the reverse strand, counting down.
AAAACTGACCAAAAACCAGCAACGATGATTAATTTATATCACACCACCAGGCGCCTCCATCACAACTTCCACTTCAAAGAGAACCGCTTGGGAAGAGTACAACAACAAAATAAAGTCACAAACACGATTCACAATTTTCTGTTTGGCACGATTTTCCCCACTGTCCTGGCAACTGGCATCGACTGAACATCATGTATATGTTTTTTTTTACTTCGGAATAACCCACGCAAACAGCCCACCGAGTGTTAGCGACCACGATCGAAACGTGCACGATCACGAATCGAAGCGTATGTTCGGAAAATTGTTTACGCGATTCCATTTACTTTACGACACACACACTGCGTACAGTGCAAAAAAAAACAATTCTGCGAGCATGCGGTACGGAAAGTGAAAAGCCCCAAGGCCCCCCGACGACGGCAGCGACGATCATTTCCGTTCCGAATATTTGCGCAAAGGATAATTTGCATTAAAAAGTTATGGCATGCATGTCGGCACGGATTTGTACAGCAATTAAAAACGCTTCCATATAGATGCAGGGGGAATGATTTTTTTTTGTGACTTTCATTAAACAGCCGAGGATTAAAACGAAGGCGACAGCTGGCTGCAGCCAGATCATAAAGTTGGTGATCTTAAAATATTAAGCCGAACCGAAAATATGGGAAGCTGTGCGCAAATTTTGCCATAAAGCGTGACGATTTTTACTACCTTCTATTACTGGTTCTGACATAATTGTGAATTTTGCAACAAAATAAAATACCCCACTACGATACTCATTCAAGTCGCGAGGGCGCACACACACATACATTGACTCTCGGGGCTCTATTTCACGTGAGGCAACGTTCTATCTTTATCGCGAGTGTGTTTATTTATTGCCGATCGGCGATCGCCCATCCATTCATCGTGGCAATGAACGATTAATCAGCGTCTCGGTGCCGAAGGAAGGTCGAAGGAAAAAAAAGGGACCGAAACACCCAACAGCCCGTGTCTGTCGATCGTCCCATTTAAATATAGACCACCATCGGCGCGCACCCACGGCCGAACGATTTGGGTTTATTTTTGGAAGGTAAGAAAGCATTTGATAACATTTCAGCCGACGATACGAAGAAAGTCGAAAATGTAGCTAAAACATTTAGCACACCACACATCTGGTAATCTATCTAAGGAACACTGCAGCAACAGCACCAGAGGAGCACTGTCAGGGAAAGACAATAAAAAAGAAGGGGGAAAAGATCGCTTAACCTCCGCCCGGTGGCGTCTGGTGTTCTATAAGGGCACTTGAGCGTACATTTCATGCATTCCGAACCACAAGAATTCGGGTCTCTGCCAAATCAACCTGACCAGATGCAGCTGTTCGGGTAGAATCATCGTATCGCTGACCCGTAACAGAACAAGTACAGTATCTGAGAAATATTTTCCACGGGAGTGATATTTTAACCTTGATTTGTAAGAAGGTCGTTATTGAAACTTTAAAGGTAGATCAATATAATAACATAAAATAGAACGAAGAAATTATTACACTTAATAATATTGTTGAATCAGGTGTTTTAAATAAATTTTAAATAATATTGTTGAATCAGGTGTTTTAAATAAATAATTTATCGTTTCAAAAATGCTCTCACATTTCTATTCCTTACATTTGTATCAATTTGAACTAAAATATGTTAACTTATTACTCATCTCACCATCTCATTACCCTCGAAACATCAGAGTTATTAATGAATTTACACCTCGTTGTCTGCTGTCCTTTCAGCACTTCAAAGACTTCTGAAGGTGCTGTCGTGTAAAGAACCACCCTCCAAACGTCAGTTGATCATAAATATTCGCTACTTAGAAGCGTGGGGAAATGCAACGATCGGTCCGGGAAAATTTTCGGTGCTGTTTTTCCACTGCACCCAACCGAAAGGTGCATGCTGAACAGCTGAACGATGACCTGAATGTTTTTTTTTGTGTAAAAGAAAAAAACCCAAACCCCAACCCATCGCCCTCCAGTGTGAAGCGCGACAGATGAGCCGCAAACGATGATGCAAGCTGACATCATATTTTTAAAAAACCCCAACCATGTATTCTACCCCATCCCACAACGTTTCGATCATAAAATACCACACAATCAACTAGGTTAAGCGTGTCGTTTGCCCTTTTTTCCTATCCGCGTGTTGACCACCATCCGATCCGGCACCATCGGAACCGCAACAATCGAATTGAATTAAATTTCATGCATCAAACGATCAAATGTCACTGCCTTTACAAGCGGCCATCATCTCACAGCCCAAGATACATAACCTTTTCCCCGGCAGCTGAATGTTCCAGCAAACAGTAAACATTGCAAATCCAATGAGCAGAAACAGCCCATGTGCATATTTAAAATTACCCCTGGTGTAACGCACATGGCGTACAGGCAATAATAATTCTGTACGACTAAATGGGGTTTGGAACCCGGCGCGCACGGCCGCTGCTTGCGCGAATGCATCTTGTGTCGGTGTTAATTTTAAACCATGCCTTGGAAAGCATCACTTCACACGGGAGTTACATCACATTAGCGGGACGGGTTCGGTCGTTTGCTGGCAATTTTCATGTGGAAATGAGAACAAAATAATTGGCCAGTAAGTTAGTGCCACTAGGGAAGAGAACGGTTTGGAACAGGTTTTACGATCGTGTATTGATTTAACACTGATTTTATGTAACGTGCCGAGTAGAATAAATTTTAATAAACAGAGCTACTGGAGTAGGGACCGTTGAGGAAATTATTTTGAACATACGTCTTTGCGGTTACTTTTACCCAATAAATAATTTAACTAAACTAAACTTTTTGCTGAATAAAAAATGAAAATATGTATTAAGTTTATTTATATTTTGTAGTTAAGTACGGTATATTGATAGAAACCCCAAATACTGTTGTGATTTAAAAACACATTACGTATAAAAATTATATGATCAGACGTAGTATAAAGAGTATCTCTTGACCCTTTGAAAAATATTCATTAATAAATAACGTTAATTGCAGGGTTAATCCTATGCAGGGTTCGTCGATGGTCTATAATAATCTCATCAATTCTACTAATTAAACTTCTCATAAGCATACAGAACGATTAGACCAGCTTCTTACGCCGTGCTAATGAAGCTCTTACATTCGTGATCGTGTGTATCGGGATGCTTCCCTGTTAAATTAGCTCTACAGCGCGACTAAACAGCGCACACTTGAGACTACTTATACCGTCATTGATAGAGCGAAAAAATATAACCTCCTCATTTCCCTTTAAAGCGTGGGCGCGCGATCACGATTGAAAGGGCAAAAGGGTCCGACTTATTTTTAGGGTGGTGGGACCTTTTGGAGGGAACATATCATCAGAGCATATGAATATTATGTTATTTTTTGTTGGCTTTTTGAATTCATCGTTTTATGGGCCACACACTTGTTTCCGAGAGCGAGAGCTTAGTTATGGATGTGAGGTAAAGCAGATGATCATTTCAATGGAAAACGACCAAGTATTAAGAGCTTTTCCTTTTAAAATGGGGATGAATGAGATGGTGGTATAACATTTTTAAGATTACAGTAAGTAATTAAGTATTTAAGATAAAAACCGTCAAGAGCATAACAAATACATTCCAAATGGTTTGTGTTGTACAGTGAAGTGACTTTTCAACTGCTGCCCTTTCATGTAACACAATTTCAACACTCAATGTACGCTTACAATGTATCGTCCCAGCAGACCGACACATCGTGTAAACTAATCTGCGTGCCATAAAAAAAAGACACACAGACAACCATTCGCATTCGCACGCAGCGGGAAAATCGGACCGAAGGTATTAATATACCGTCTATCATTCAGCTGACGTCTGTTTACTCTAAAAATATCCCCAATCCGTTTATTGTGCTGTGCCAAATCCGACTGCAAATCCGACGCATCACGCGTTCCGCCATAGTTTACCACATCCTTTTCGCCATATTCACCACCACCACCATCAGCAGCAAAGCAAACACCGGCCGTACGCTAAACGATCAAGAGCAGCAGGCAGACACAAAATAATACACGCACGATGATTGCGCGGCTAACCCTGATGCATGCATTTGGGCGAAAAGATACATGCGTTCACAATTTGTTTTCCCGCTTGCGCGGACTTCTTCACCAAACCCGTTCGCTTCAACTACAATTGCTGTAACAACCTCGTCCGAACAGCGGACATTCGCAGCGCCCAAGCATCCGTTTAGAGTCGTTTTTCTTGTGGCTTTATAAATAAATATCATTACTTTAAACTGCCCACAGTACACACACGCACGCGAAATGCGCCATACGCCGAAAGACGAAACTAGCCCAACCAGTGTGTCATTGCTTGCGGCTTTACGGACGCAAGTATGGTTACGTTTTGCGTCGATGATGTTGCCCATTTTCATGCGCCGTTCGCCAGTTGGTGCAGATTCATCCATCTTTCCGCGCCATATGGTACCGACGGAGGCGCATGGTGTTTCACCGACGCACCAACCATCTACAAGGACAGCACAGGGGTGGAAAACATCGTTACATCTTTGTGCACACAATGTCACACTTCTGCGGCGTCGAAACGTGACTGTCGCATCGAACGACATTTTAACAAACTTGAAAAATCAAATCTTCTTGCCCCAGATGTTGGGTTGCCAAAATAAAAAAAAAGTACAGCACCTCCCTGGTGGGTGGGGTGGGGCAAAAAAAATTAAAATTTTCCCAATCTTATAAATAATTTTTCCGTAAAACACAACAACACCACACCCATCCTTCCCGGCAACCGGATCGACCCATGAACCGTAGCAACCGTAGCACCGTCAGTGCCTGCTTATCTCTTGCTTTCTCAATGTGTCCCTATGTGTGTGTCATGTTGTGATGTGGGGCCTGCTTTTTTCACGTTCTTGCTTTGGCTTTTGCTTCCACGAACGCATCCATTAGTGGGACTTCCAAAAATAGACGATGAACTCGATCCGTGTGGCTGGCTGGCCACTTGGACCGCAATCTGCCCGTATCGGCTTGAAGTTGTAATATTTTAACACAGCGGCAAGAACACGATCAACCACTATCAAAAACACCGAACGATTCCACTTGAATCACACCGGTGACTCATCTACAGACACTCCGCGAACGCCATTTTTTAATAATTTCCACTTTAATCAGAATCATATCAGATATCACCAATTGGTCACACACGCGTATTATTGGCACACAAAACGCACACGTGCACCAGCTTTCATAGAAGTGAAATAACAATTTTCCTTCGCATGCACACTATTACATAACCTCGCACCAAACTCGCAAAAACACACACGCGGACTACTGCGACCCTTGCATTGGTAGATGACCTTTCCAATTTCGTACTCCTTTCATTTTGCACCGCCTGCCAAAATCTGATTGCAGGATAATTATACATGACATTTGCCAAGTGCACCACAGCTGTAATTTGTAATTGCCGTTGCAAATTTTACTTCAATTGCTCTTCTTACATCGCTTGAGCTACGCACTTTATTTTCTTCCCATTGCCCTCACACACGCAGAGAGCGTGGCAGAGAGTTCTTTAATTAGCCCGTACTTTCCTTGCCATACTATCACAGATACACGCAATCGGGTGGAAGCTAAAAAAACTTTTGCACGGCCTTAACCATTTTCCGCAAACGTACGCAATGCTTTTCACCCATAAAGCTACTTCCTCGGTGCGGTAAGGATGTACTTATGTGCAAGTGGAGAGACAGAAAAAAGGGGGAAAGCATAACAATCATCCACACTACTACCTTTATTAACGGCACTTGCTGGTCTTCACAGCAAGCATACACACGCACACACGAGCGGTAAGCTTAAAAGAACACTAAAACCACATCACACGCGGCTTCTTTTGTAGAACAGTAAACTGTGCCAAACCTAATCCACCCCGGTTCTTGAGTGTATGTACACACAGAAGCACCCGCACGCACGCACGATTTTTCTTTCACGACTGCTCCCGACGAGATCACGAGTTCGACTGATTTGCTGCGTTTCGTATAGCGCGGTGTCGAGCGGCCCGATCGATCTCGTACGCGCGAAACCGGCATCCGAAAGGAGCCTGCGCATTGCGCACACGGGGTCGACCCAACGTCACGGACCGCGGTTCGCGCAAAAAAAAAACGATCGTGATCGTGGCGATTTTTTTTTCTTGCTCTCTACTGGTAACGCATGCACTTCGTCATCGTTCATCGTGTGCTTTGAGGTTGGTTGTGTTCATTAATCTAATTTTGCGTTTACCACGCTTATGTTGCTCTTGCTCAAAGCGACCACATGACACCCGATATTGCTGTTGATGGGGTGGCCATCAAAAACGGGAAGGTGGTGGGTTTTGTTTACGTTTTGGTGAAGTTTTCCCTCCGTGTGTGCCTCTAAGAAACACAACCAAAAACATAACATTACCAAGTGTCTGAGGGGTGAAGTGAAGATGGTAGAGAAGGAATGGAAGGGGGAGTTGGAGGGATTGGGGGGGTCAATGTAAGCATTGTGTGTGAAAAATTGGCCATTGCATATGGCTATGTAAAAATATTAGATCCTGTTTGCAGTAGACAGTTTAAACAATTGTAACAGTTGAGAAAAACGATTTTGCGAAGCAGATTGCATACTTTCAGGCGAACTCCTCATTGGGTCATTTGATGTATGCAAATCGCAACACAGCGCACTTATTCAAATATCAAATCACTTCAAGTGCTTCAAGTTCGTTTGTCATCTGGGTTAACTGTTTCAAGATGAAGCATACTGATGCTTCCTGTTCCTTATCTCCACGCATTTGACCTTTATTTAGCATTGCATTTGAAGATTGTATAGTGAAAAGCGTTAGCTAAACATACGTTCGTTGTGTTCGTGTTAACTATTCCTCAAGTAATATAGCTTCGATTGTAACTAACGAGATAGCTCTCAGTTCACAATCGATCGTTGAAAGCAGCAAACATGGTGCTGTATAGTTATTTTGTCTGTCTGTTTCTAGCAGCACTTTCCACTGCTGAGCAAGAAGATCTTACCAGCAATCTCACGGCGGATTTGAATATGGTACGGCTGAAGGATATTCAGATGCATCTGGTGCAAATTCATAATAAACTAAACACGCTCAGCTCTCAAATGGTGACACTGATGGAGCAATCATGCGATCGTAAAACGGTGATAACCGATTGCAGTGAAGTAAGTTCTGCAGAGTCTGGTATTTTCCCGCTACGTCTGTGTACCGAACCACCCTACAATGTGTACTGCAACCAATCGTTCGAAGGTGGTGGCTGGATGGTGATCTACAATCGCCTCGAAGGACGTAATGGAACATTTAACCAAACGTGGGAATCGTACAAACGTGGCTTCGGTCATCCGGATGGTGAACATTTCATCGGGCTCGATCGGTTACACACCATCACGTACGGTGCATCGTACGAGATCGCATTTCTTCTGACGGCGAATGGTGAGGAACAGGTTGGCATCTACGATCACTTCGAGGTCGATAATGAACGGGATCACTATCCGATCAGAACACTCGGTTCCGCCAGGGGCAGTATGCGGCTTTTCCGTAACAACAACGAACTGCACAAGTTCCAAACGTACGATAGAAACAATCTCCATCCACTTGCCCGCGCAACTATGATCGAGAAGGAGTGTGCCTTTTGGTTCGTGGATATGCCGCATAGCCATGACAGTTATGGATTTGCAGAGTTTTGTATCAATCTGCCTAGATTGAAAATTATGATTAGAAAGCGTCCAAGTACGAATTAAATGATTAATAAAAATGTAAATGACACTGAAAGGATTCATTGCTGTGTGTTACATTTTATTCTTTAGCTCATTTAATATGATATATAAAATATTATAGGTCAAATTTCCAGAGTATTTTTTATGTCACGATTTTTTATTGTTTTTTTTACGATAACTCTATCGTATTCATTACATTTAGTTGATAGCAACTTATTTAAATAAAAAATAACGCACTGCACACTGCAACGATTCAAAACTGAAATGTCAAACATTCCTACCCTCTCAAATATTTGACAGCCAGCGCGAAATCCGAAGCTAGCCGAAGATTGACAGCTCTGCTGGCTTTTTCTACAATCGAAACAAACCGCGAAGTAAAAACGCAAGAGCGCGGTTCCTAAAGTTATTGCATTAGTTTTATATTTCCAACAAATCGAAACATTCTATTTGCTCATTCTGTTGTTATATCAACGTCCAAAGCTCACATTAAACGTGAAATAATTGCAATCGTGTATCGTAGTGGCGTGCACTCCTGTTCGGATTGCCGTATCATCGAGTGTTGCTGGTGGTTGCTACGTTGTTACTTTAGACCCGCGGAACTCCAAAGGCAAATACATTCGCATTTACATCTTCCCAGTCGGGCCAAATTTACACTTCTCCAAACGGTATAAAGGAAACAGCCAGAATGGCAAGCACATCGAGGTGCGTATGAATAATTTATTTCCATTTCCCCACCTTGCTGGTGTAATGTAGAGGCGAATGCAACTGGTCTGTTTTTATTGTTTTTTTTCTGTTTGTTTTCGTTCTCACTTGTAGGGACGCCCATTTGAACAAAGTTTGCTGCTATTCGCATCCGGAAGCACCGTTAATAGAAGACTATCGGGCCGGTGATATGATATGTTCCGAGTGTGGGCTAGTGGTTGGAGACCGGGTCATTGATGTCGGTTCAGAGTGGCGTACGTTCAGCAACGAAAAGGCCGGAGTCGATCCGTCCCGTGTCGGTGGCCCAGAAAACCCACTACTTAGTGGTGGCGATCTTTCCACTATGATTGGTCCCGGAACTGGTCCTGCATCGTTTGATGCATTCGGAAGTAAGAGAATGGAATGTAAATATTACTCAAACATTACTCTAACGAGTTTTCCTCATATCTGCCTTAGCTGCCAAGTATCAGAACCGCCGGACGATGAGTAGCTCCGATCGGGCCCTTATCGCAGCGTTCAAAGAAATCAGCACGATGGCAGATCGGATCAATCTACCGAAAACGATCACCGACAGAGCGAACAATCTGTTCAAGCAGGTGCATGATGGCAAAAATCTAAAGGGCCGATCGAATGATGCCAAAGCATCCGCCTGCCTGTACATTGCCTGCCGACAGGAGGGTGTGCCACGAACGTTCAAAGAGATCTGCGCCGTCAGTAAGATCAGTAAAAAGGAAATCGGGCGCTGCTTCAAACTCACGCTCAAGGCTCTCGCTACCTCCGTTGATCTCATTACCACAGCTGACTTTATGTCACGCTTCTGCGCTAATCTTGGTACGGTGTAGACGACACTATACGCAACAAATTGCTGATGTGTCATTAATGTGTATTAAATTGTTTATTATATCTATTATTTACCCCTCTCTTTCAGATCTACCCAACGTGGTACAGCGTGCCGCAACACATATAGCACGGAAAGCGGTCGAAATGGACATTGTGCCTGGTCGATCGCCGATCTCGGTGGCAGCAGCCGCCATTTACATGGCATCGCAAGCGTCGGACAACAAGAAAACACATAAAGAAATTGGCGACATTGCCGGTGTGGCTGACGTCACGATTCGCCAATCGTACCGATTAATGTATCCGCACGCGGCCGAACTGTTCCCGGAGGACTTTAACTTCTTTACTCCGATCGATCAGCTACCGCCGGTGTAGATTGGGGTTTTAGTGTAAGCAGTGTAACCTTTTGCGCATTCGTGCAATCCTACTATCTCTCGCACCCGGTCCCGTAAGTAGGAAAGGTCACGCTATAGCAACGTTACGCTACGCGGTGCAATCGATGCAACACTCCCTATGGTATAACGTTTGTAATGCCGTTTATACCAAAACAGGGAGGGTAGGATATTGTATTGCTTACTTCGTTATATTTTAAATTATGTTCTAATAGTTCACTCTTTCCCTTTCTGTTCGAGTTACATCGAAGTTGATGGCGTGTCCCTCCCCCACCCAACAAATAACAAATTCTACCACAACGGGAGTACAAACTTTTCCACAGAGATGAATGAATTATTTAATACTTGTATTAAGTGGACAGAAATGAATGAGAGACAGAGATCGTGCTAAGGTCATACGACCGTCATAAAATCAGGGAACGTTGCGTTTCGTACTTTACGCGAAAGATTTATTCGACTTCTGAAGAGAGATCAGAGTAATGCGTTTCGTATTGGTTGAATTATTTGTTGTTTTTTTTATGTTTGCTATATGAGTTTTATTGCTAGCGAGTTTTAAAACTCGTGCCAATACACAATCATTTTGTACGCAAGCATATACAGCTTGACCATCGCCAAACCTGACGAAGAAATGTATTATTTTGACGTTCATTTAGTTGTCTTATTACAAAAAAAAAATTATTTACTTAGATGGGAGAAGTATTTTTGATACATTCTACATCGCGCTAAAACACGTGGGAAAAGCTTATTCAAGGAAAAGTTGAATGGGCAGCACCATAGCAAAATTGCAAAGAAAAGGAATGCAAATGGTGAATAAAATAGTGCATATAATGAACTGATTTATAAGATAAACTAATAAACTGGAAACACACAATTCAACGCACGCTTGGCGTAGTAGTAACTGTTTTAAGTTCGTTCAAAATTGGTAAACGTAGTTCACATCACAGTAACCATCGCTATCGACTGTGCAAGAAATAAGTCATTCGATTGAAAAATGGCTTCGAACTGGTTGTAAGTACTGCTGTGTTATACTTTTCCAATTATGAGATATTAAAATACGTTTAATTTTTTTAGGCGATCCAATGCGATGGACAAACTTCAGTGTTCCTATCATCCTGAGGCGAATTTGATTGACGATCATCATACCGGTGATATGATTTGTTCTGAATGTGGACTTGTTGTGGGTGATCGGATTATTAATCTGTCGACCGAATGGCGCACCTTCAGTGATGATAATTGCAAGACGGATCCAAGCCGTGTCGGTACTGCTGATCCGTTCTTGCAGGATATGGATCTGTCGACGATTATGCAAAGCCCTTCAGGTACTTACTCAGTTAGCGCTAACACAGCTTCAATCAACGATATGTAACACCAGCTTCTTTTTTCTTACTACTTACCAGACCAAACCACCCATAAGCACTGCTGCAAAATGGACACTAACACGCGCAAGCTAATATTCGGTTTTGGGGAGCTATCCGCTATGGCGGAGCGAATCAATGCACCGAAATCGATAGTTAATCATGCGAAAAACATTTTCAAGCGAGTGCAGGAAGCAAAAAAGTTACAGCATCGTTCGATCCAAGCCAAGATAACGGCCTGCTTGTACATTGCCTGCCGTCAAGAAGGTGTACCACGTACGTTCAAGGAACTGTGTGCGGTAAGCTCGGTCAGCAAAAAGGAAATTGGCCGTTGCTTCAAATTGATCGTCAATGATCTCGCCACCACACTCGATCACATCACATCGGAAGATTTCATGTCACGTTTCTGCTCTAATCTACGTAAGTATCTTTCTGCGCATCGTAAAAGAATTGACCAATTAGCGACAATTTGTTGATTGTCCCTCATGTTCACGGTACTTTGCAGGTCTTCCACTAGAGGTACAAAAAGCGGCAACTCACATTGCCCAAACCGCTTTTGAAATGGACATCGTGTCGGGTCTGTCGCCAATTTCTGTTGCAGCAGCTGCTATCTATATGGCATCAAACGTATCGGAGACAGTGATAAATAACAAAGAGGTTGCGGAAATTGCTGGCGTAGCGGAGATGACCATACGGAGAGCATACAAACTGATGTTACCGTTCGCCGAAAAACTATTTCCGAAGAATTTCCACTTCTACAAGCACATTAGTTTGCTGCCTAGGGATTAACGCATTGAAATCGGTTTCTGTAAACGAGGGTTTTACATACGTAGTGTAGTCGCATTAAATAATTTATTTTCATACATTAGGTTCCATTTGCCGTAACTTTTCTTCTTTACCATTCTTGAATAGAAGTATTGAAGGTGTTAGAAGGTCAGAATGAAATGCCACCACGTTACTTCTGCAACTTTAACGTTCACCTACCATTTGATAGGTCTTATTATGCCTGTTTACCTCAGCTTAAGTATGAGGCTATATAAGTAATATGCTAGTATTTAATTCTAACCTCCAAAAACCCTGCAATACTGGAGCATTTTGTACAACATATCATCATGACAAGTACTTTGTTTCCATAACTATGTATATATATAATACTTTTCAGTTGCATACCACCCATTTGCGGCAGATTAGCCCCAGTCACTCCTCAATCTTGACGATTCTTCTATTTGCCCGGTTTTAGTGAAACGCGAAACTCAAACGGTTTGAAATTCATTCATGCCTATATATCCATATCTCGTCTCTCTTAGCCATTAGTCTGCACCATATCGCGGAAGTACAAGGGTTGAATGCGCCCATCGTTTTATGCGGCCTAGGTTGTAAAAGATTTCATCATAGGTTCCCTTTTGTGTTTTGTTCTATTTTGATTCCCCTTATGTATATAGTTCATGCACTAAACATTATTATCAAACAAGTTACAAACACCTATGCCGTTGATAAACCTTCCTCTGTGTATTAATCGTGCTGGCGGTTCATTTAGCCCTCAACACTAGATTGAAATATTATTCGTCCTTCTTGCCGGTTGATAAATCTCGGTGTATTTTCTCTTGATTTTAATAGGTTCGGGTCCTTTCGGTTCCACAACACAAAGTTCAATAAAGGGAAAATAAAGGATACATAAACGTAGCTGACGATGACGTTAAACACATACTCTAGGTGATAGTTTGTTAACACATTCAACTTGAGCTTTAAGTGTGTTTTTTTATGGTAACAATCGTGCGAAACGTAAAATATGTTTTTTTTTTGTAGAACATTCTTATCATCTCTCTGCAATCTAAACGCTACACCTGAGGAAAACGTAAACTTGACACTCTTCGGTATGTAAGATCCAGTACCGACTGCATTCGTTTCGGTTTTCTGTTTGCTGATAGATTATGATATTTCTGTGATGGTTTTATAAACCAGATGCCTTGTAGGGAAAAGAATCGCTAACCGCGCTTTATACCACTATTACATATTGCTTGTATTTGTATAGTGCGTAAACGTAAAGTGATTGGTTCCTGATGCTTCCTTCTCCGCACGCCTTCGAATAGATAATGATAGTAGTTAGTTATGGTTCACTCTAGTACATCATATACATACATTTGATTCTGCTCTCTTACGTCCATTTTATACCGTATCCCGTCCCCAAAGTTGATCGATAGAATGTTCACAAAATGTTATTAATATACTTTCTTTTCGTTTTAGAAAATGTGTACGCTCCTGTTCCTTCCCCTTAAAACTGTATCGATTGATGCGCTTTCAGAATGCTGCGGTAGAAAATTGTATGCATTGCCTTTATAAAGTCGCTCACCATACAATACAAATTGGCTTGAAACAAAAAAACAATATCCGCAAAATGAAAAATCAAGCAACTCCTGCCCCATCTCACTTTTATCTTTTCGATTATGAATCAATGTGTATCGTAAACGTGGTTTGGTATATTTTGACTAGATTTTACACAACTTTTCATCTAATCTTTCTTCTACCACCACACACATACATCGGCTATTATAGTCGGATGCCGTTCATCGGTCTGTGCCGGGATGCACTTTTCAATGTTTCAATTCGATATAAACTTCTACTAGGTTCTTATGTTGCTGAATTATGCGCTAATAGTCCGGTCGGTCCTACTGTGTAGTCGGCTAATGCCCCGGTATGGGACTGGAATCCCTTGAACCGTCGTCTTTGCCTGCCACCAGAGCCTTCTAAAGAAATGCGGTGTTTGCTAGTTCGTGTATTGATCGTTGCTTCATTTGGCAGTATACTGTTGCGTTATTTACTTGCTGTTTGTTAAAATAACAGCAATAAATTAGCAATATTTAAAAAAAAGCTGTGATTTTTGGTCGTTTGCAAATTAGCCCAACAATGTGTCGCAGCAAAGTTCATTTATCTGTCCATTTAGTTTAGTTCGCTTTAGTTCACCTCTATTCCGCTGTATGCCAAATGTATATCCTTATTGTTTGATTCGTGGTTTGATGTGGATTTTTCTTCTGATTTCAAAATCATTTCTCGCAAATTGTCTATCAATTTGAGTATTATTCGAAATAGAATGTCGCTACATTTTTATCTATTGTGTAAGTTTCCTTTTTATCCCTTTTTGTTTTGCTCTTTACTAATTTATTTAGTAGTTAATTTTTGTACATCAAAAAAATATTGTAACCTACGGTGTGTAAGTGTGTTTGCTCAATTCCCATAGCAAAAGGTTACGCATCAGGATCGATGAAGTAGTATTAGTAGTAGTAGTAGTAGTGGTAGTTGTAGTAGCAGTAGTATTAGAGATGAAAACTGAGATGGATGCGTTGTAGCATTCTGGCCTGGCGGGTGTACTATTCACATCAGTAGTTCCGTACCTTAACCGGCCGATGGATCACCGCAGAACTTCTCCGCCATTACGGTGAGCACGTGTTCGAATTTGGCGTGACGCTCCTCAGCTGGCACTAGTGCACCCTTACTACCCCACAGGAATTTCATCTGAAATTCAGTCCTTTTGAGCAGAAATATGGAAAAAGAAAACCCATTAGTCCTGTTGTGTACAATGTGCAGGGTGGACATTTATACGCACTTGAAAGCATCCTCCATCAGGGGATCCAACCGGCTAGTGTCCTGCATGATCGTTTGAGCGTTCTTTTTGTAGAGTGAAATATTGTTGATGACGCTGCGTGCCGCATCCAGGTGAGCAAACAGTACGGAAAAGCCAAAGTCCTGTGTGATGGTTTCCCACGGTGTGACACATGAAGCAATCAACGAAGGACATGGGCTTGATGTGTTTGCTGTAAAAAGTGTTTTTGTTTGATTAGTTTTTGACGTATTGATACTAAAGAAGTTCTCGCGAAACTCTACAACAGTCGTCTATACACTCACCGAAGACATCATTTATTGTGCGATCCTTAACCAGTACGTACGGCAGTATGTGTGGGATGGTCGTGTTCGGAGCCTGTGGATTCGAGCAGTCGTTCATGCTGTTAAGCGTAGGCCTTAGCTTAGCCTCAAAGTTGAATGCACTATCGGTGAACTTTTGACGCAATGTGTGCCAGGTGGGTTCTAGCTTTTGAATCTGGAAAGCAGTGGCACGATATTATTGAAGATTCTCCCGTACGTTAGACACCAGTGCTAGTTACACATACCTGCGGCATCGAGAGTCCCAACATGATGGCACTAAACCCAAACAGATTACCCAAGGCAGTTTTCGTTTCCACCGCTATCTGGATCCATTTGTTGAGCGTTTCCGCCCGTTCCAGATCACTTTGGCAGGTTAGGATGGTAACAGCAACGAGCAGCTTCATGCATTCGGTGCGTTCGATCAAATCCAATCGGTACTGCTTGCCCTGCTCGAGTGTGATCAATTCCAAACCGGTACAGCTCAGTGGATCATCCTTTCGGGTTTCATCTTTCTCTACAGTAGACAAACGAATGGTTTTATTGAGGATAAGCAAGGCACTGACACTTGAAAAAGCCTTACCTAATATTAATCCAATGTCAACCCGCGTCAGATGGTTCGCAATGACACGTGGTCCAGACTCGCACAGCATCATCCGGACGGTGTTGAGCGTTCCACTGTCCAGTGGTTTACAGTCACAGAACGGCAGCAGCAGTGTGTTGAAGTTTTCCAGATCAAACCGCGACACCTGCTCATAGCTGGGTAATTGCATCGCCATCAGGGCCTCTTCTGCTGCTACGGGATCAATCTCTGCATGTGAGCGTAACGTAACCGACGACAGGGAGGTGGGTATAAAGCGAGGATTCCTTAGTACGACCCCACCAACACCGCGGGCAGGCAAGGCCAGTTCCTCACCGGTGGCGGAACTTTGTGCCGAATCACCCGAACCATTGCCGGAATCGGAACCACTCGGATGGTACGATCCCATCCCACCACGGCCACCGTGAGTAGCACCGCCCTGTACGGATTGTGTGTCCGAGTCCTTCATGGAGTCGCGCCGTTGTAGGGTTCCGCCACCGCCGCGTATCGGTTTCGGCGGAGGACTTGGTGGTTGTTGGTGTTCCTCTTCCTCGGCGAACTGTCTCTGCTCGATGCATGGGCTCAGAGAGTGTTCGCTAGGTTCCTTGTTAATGCTGGACGCTCGCGAACTTAGCTTCCCTTGGGACGACCGTAGACTAGCCGAGCGGGGCAATGATTGGGAGCTACTTTTCAACGATCCCAACCCGTTCGGATCGGTCGAGTTGGGACGGGTAAGTGTTTGGGACTTTACCACTACCCCGTCCGCACTCGAGCTCTTCTCCTCGCCCGGCATCGATCGTCCATTACTCGCCGAGGCATCGTTGCCGTGTATCACTCCATCAGCACTGTTGCACTTTTCCGGCATATCCACAAGTCGCGATGGCTTCGCCGTGTTTGATTTACCTTCCGTTCCACCGTTGCTGCTGCTGTTGCTGCTAATGACACCGTCCGCACTGCTGTACTTCTGCTGTCCACTCTGTCCACCGTGCAGTGGTGTGAGCGATTGGGAGCGTTGCTTTTTGCTCGGCAACCGTGGCGGTGTTTCGCGCTTTGTTCTCGGTGGCGATGACATCGGGCTGCGGTAGGTGCTGGTTTGCTGCGTGTACGGATTATACCTATCGATTTTCCAACGCAATAGTGGTTAACATTGTAACACAGCCGATAGGGGCAAGATGTCAAGTGTGGGCGAGTGGGCCCCGGTTTGGAAAACCTACCTAAAACCCGGCGACGAAGGTACCGGTGAGGGTGAGTTGAGTGGGCTGGGCCCCCGTATGCCCGCCATACCGGCCGCATTCTGTGGACACTTGCCGGCGTAGAACGAGAGCGGGTACGTTCGGTTGCACGGAAATTGAATTCTTGCTCCCGATGCGACCGATATGGATTTTCCTGCAAAAAAGGGGAACAGTGTCGCAGGTCAATAGCTGCTGGCCGATGCTGGCCGGTCGGCCAGTGTGTGAACGTTTCATGCTTACCCGAGCCTACGTAGAAGGTAATCAAATCAGGAACTGTATCGTAGGCATCATCCTCGAACTGATACTGTACACGCTCGTATACGGTTTCCGGTTGAAGCAGCAGCTGACGATGAGATAAAGGACGTGAGAGAGTGAAAAAAAATGGAACGTCGTTGAACAGAATGTTACAATGTTTTTTGGGTGATCAAGTGATAAAATGTGCAAAAAACAAAAATCGTCACATTCTTTTAGTTTCGTACGATCGAACCTCCAACGGAACGCCCCGGCACGAAGTTGCGTGTGATAAATGGAATCAACACTCCCGCGGTGGTGATACGCGCCAAGTAATCAAGCATGGCATAATGTCGTTAGGCACGGGACAGAAGTGGTATCGTACAAGCAGGAAGCAGCATCATGTGCTTCTGCTGGAAAAGTTCATTAATTTCACGTTACAACACAACCGTGCATGGGAAAATGGTTTTCTTTGTGAAAAGAACTAGTGGAACAAAAAGTTTTATGAGAATGAATAGTATTTTTCACCCTTCTGTTTTGCAGTACTTTTTAAAGAATCTTTCTTTAATCCTTATGATCGATGCGCCTAAATTTATGCAATCTACATGACATTATCTCTGTCTTAAATCGATTCCTTTTTATTCTTAGTAAAAAGAACATGTCCTGTTTTTTTCTTAAAAAGCTTCCTCTCCATAGTCTTACGGTTTTGGCAAATGACCGATTTTATCTAAGTTTTTCACCCCATTTCCATATCGCTGTGCTTGACTGTCATGTCCCGTGTGGTATCAGCAAATCAGCCCATCGTACGAAAACGACGAAACGCCGAGAAGAATGGGTTTTCGGTTCGTTAGCTCTCAAGTGATCGATCATAATGTTATTTTCATTCGCTTCCCTACGCCATCCTGCCATCATCGCCATCAGGAAAAATGGTCCATCGATGGGCTCTACTCCAGAGCTGCTGCTCCAGAGTGCACTCGGAGCAAACTGCTGCTACCAGTCCGCCAGCCCACAATGGAACGGCACGGAAACAGAATGTAAACCCAAGGTTTCTGTTTGGACGTTCGTGAAATCAAGCGAGTGAATCAATCATCGTTGCGGTACAGAAGCAGTCAAATTTGATGTACTGATCAAGTTTTAGTGGTGCGAATGTGGGTGGATATGGGAAAGGCAACCCCGGAAAGGTTATAACGCTGGTAATGATGTCTTGTGAAAAGCCTCTGCTCTGAAGAGCTTCATTGTCCGGGTTTTTGGGTGGACCAGTTTTAATTAAGTTCTAGTGCTTCCATTGATTGCATTCTTTACAGCTGCTGCCGTGCCGGGTTGGGCGACGGAAGAGTCTGGTGATTTAGTGATGTTTAATTAACATTAGAAGCATTGTTCTGCTTTTTAAAACAAACTACAAAAATGAGTACAATTCTGAATAAACTCTTGAGTACGAATTCTTATTCTGAGAAAATGAGTACAAACAAACAACTCACAAAAGTAAAAAGAAAAGACTCATTTAAATGGCGAATGAACTTGTTAATATGTTGAAGTACGATAATTGCATAGCGTCAGGAGATCCTGGTAATATCTCTTGTAAAGTATGCAATAAGAGATACAATTAGTTAGGCTATTTAAATTACAACCTGTTGTTTCCACTATTGGAGAGTCTCAATTCAGTACTTCCTCTACAACAACCAGTCATGCTTGATCACTTAAGGAAACCCTCTTGGCAGGGGGAGGTGTGCTTATCCTCCCCTCGGTGAAGTGCTCGTGCGATCTGATACCTAACGCGAGTAGTCACCGGCAAAAGTCCGATCCCACGCCTCCGCGTGGCGCTGCTGGATACGGACATACTGGGCCTCACTAACTCGGTATGCCCTAACTAAGTTGGGACGGTTGCGGGCCGCGAGATGTAGGAACCCGAAGGCAGTGGAGCCTGCTGGAAGGTCTACCCTAAAATCCGTTGTGTCTGCAGGAGACCGCGAGATATTTGGAACTGGAAGTGGAGGCATCTGCACGGTGCTAGGACGTCAACGTGAAGAAATCCAAGCAAGCACGGGTAATTGCATTGCCACATGAAAGGTCAACCCGTAAATCCGTTGTGTCTTCGCAGGCGTGAGTGTTGGGAACGGTATGGTGGGCTGCACCCATGGTGGCGCAGCAGCCTTACGTTCAAACCCAATTATGCCGCGTCTGCAGCAGGACCGAGCATGGAGGACGTTGGAGTTGGACTTCATTGTCCAAGTCTGAAATGCGTCGTGTCCTGTAGGTGTGGGGCCGAAATATAGAGGTTAACGTGAACGGGTGTAAACCGGGAACCGGAGGCTTCCGGCCCGGCCCTTAACGATCCAACCGCTATAAGTAGGCCATATCATGGCTCCAGCCGGGGCAGAAACATGCAATCCTGGGAGTAGTTGTTTTTGAACGCTATTGACTGCGCACCACCTCCGCAGTCATGAGAGGCCTTTGCAGAGTTAGGGGATAAGCGCGGTGCCGCCTGGTGCCAATGCGCCGTATCCTCGGCAGTAGGCCAGTGAGTTCTCCTAATGGACTAGTTATCCGGAGTCTCGCTTATACAACTACGACCTTGATCTGTATGAAGCGCAGTGCAAAGGTTGGGGATAAGCGCGGTGCCACCAGGGTGCCAATGCGCCGTATCTCCTCTCTGTTGTGGGCTTAAGGTCAAGGTATCATGGCCAAGCTAGCAAAAGTGAGACGAATGGTACTGGAAGGGAGGCTACGATCCCTTTTGTTCGACTTTACCTAAAGTCCTCACTGCTAGCTCCCCACACACAGAACCCCCCTTTCACAAAATTGAGTGGTTGCAGGTACACCAACCGGCTATTGAACGCATAAGTCAACGGTGGTAGTTGACAGGTGTATCGTGCGGCAAGTATACTAATCGGTGTCTACTAGGGGTTTGAACGCTTGAGGCCGTCAACATACTCCTTGTGAGAAGTTTTCGGTCGTAGACATCGTGGTATGCGCCGCTGTAGGGGTGAGCCACGTGGGCAATCCCGCCACTGCAGCAACAGACTCGTGAGGTTGAGTGCGCGAAGGGTGACTATGTGGAACCATGGAGGAGCATCATTAGCCCCTTCTTCATGTAGTCTATACGCGGACCGTGCTTTGCCAATCGCGAGGGGAGTAGGCTGAAGCACGGATAGTTTCATTACTTCCGTGTGGATGCCGTGATCATCTCGAACGCCTGACATCTAACCAATGATCATCGAGCGGCGCCGTGGGGCATATGTACCCAGAGGGCCCATGCTGACGTAAATGCCCTAACGGGCCATCCGGCATGGGTTTCTGAGGCTTGAGGAGTTGTTAGTCCGTAGGCGCTTCGGCGAATCGGACAGTTCCCTGACTGTGGTGGTTCCTGTCTTAACAGGCTTCCCTGGCAAGGAAGTGGGTTCTCTATGAAGATTCTCTCCTCCGACAATCCAAAAGAAAGAAGGAAACCCTCTTAAGTAATAGAGTGTGACCACAAACGAGCAGCAATCCGTTTACCGTTGACCTCTTTTAAGCGACTATTTAAACCATAATCGAATTGTACGGAAGCCCCAAAGCTGATTAATATGCTCGGTGCCTTCCTGAGGCACGGACAGACGACAACTAACATAAAGGACACTAACGCTGCACTGCTGGCCGCTGAACCGGCAGCGAAAGTCAAAACAAATCCAAACACGCTGAAGTGAGCTTGCACACTTCTCATCCGCTTGTAGTGCACTTGAGACTTACACTTGAAGTGGCCTGTAATCAGGCAATGTTTGTCCGTTTCGTGTCTCGACTTAATACACACTTCCGGCACGCGGGGTTTAAAACAATTGTGATGAAATGAGAAATATGTGTGTGTTCGTGGCTGTGTAAAATCATAGGTCGAAAACGAAAGCCATTCCCATAATGTGTCACAAAGCTGAAGAAAGCAGGCAAAGAAAATCCTTCGCTTCGCAAGTGCAAACTTCCATGCGGAGCTTTTCGAGAACGGAAGACGGGGAAAAAACTTCTCGCACGTGCTTTCCGACACTTAGCGCCGGTGGCAGCAGGTCCATAGTTACTGCTTCTTCATCTCAAGTAGTCGTACTGCGTACTACGGTTTGCAATGTGGGAAAAATGTGCACCACGACGACGGACGGGCAGCTAAAAATCTGTGTCTGAATGGTCGAAGTGACACCACGATGCACCGAGACACACCGGAACCAAGGACCCAGGGATGGGATCGCTCCTTTCGGTTTGTCTCAAGACTTACAAAATTTTTCATTAAGCCTTTGGAAAGTTATGCACACATGCAGCGCACGTCCCGAACCAAACCTTATCAGACATTATGCAAATGATTATTCGTTGCTGTTTGATTTATTGTTGGTATTACCTTCCTTGTCTTAACGTCTTTTATTCCTGACGAGAACTTTCCATTACTTTACTTTTGTGTTGTTTTCATAGTTTATAAATTCACTAAAGTTGCCAATAACGCTAATGTGACATACAATGCAATGAAAGTGTCTTGTCAATGGAGACGCATGGTAGCTTACCTTGTTGATCACGAAGTGTAACGTCGGTCCCTTCGTTTTGCACGTGAGCACATAGTTGCCCGGCTGTGACACACAGTCCCGCACCAGGAAGTCCCCCTCCCGCTGGACGATCTCTTCCGCCCGTTGCCGCGGAATCGGCCCATGGTACCAGGCGTGTGATCGTAGATCGCGCGAATCCAGCGATAGCTCCCACTCGAGCGCTTTCTTCAGTGCAACGGCTTCATTTCCGCCGTCCGGTGTCGTTTCCTGCAGGTGGTGGGAACAACATTTTATTGAAAGCAAACTGTATTTGTCTAGCGAATTAAATTCTGCACCCAAATGCTTTGCTTACCATATCTAACAGATCGCCACAGCTCTTACTCTGCTTGGTGTTCGCCGGCGTCAGACATTCATAGCTGTGAGGGTGAAAAGGGAAATTAAAAAAAAGAATTAATTAAACAATATGCGTTTATTGTGTGTGTCAACGTTTGATGAAGCTAGCCGTGTCTGGAACGCTTTTATATTTATGAAAACGCGCACGGCTTCTTTCGTGCGGGGCCGAACTGCAAACAAAAGGTTCTATAGCGCATCAAAGCCCGTTACAGGGTTCTTTCTGCATCACCCTCGTCTTTCCCGTTGGGACTAATTACGACGCCAGCAGAGAGCATTGAAAACGGCCAAGGAAATTGTTATTCCACGTAGCTCCACACGCAGACCATTCAGGGATGTCTTTCCGGTGCGAAGTAGAGCGAACGTTGGTTAGTGGAAAGTAAATTAATTTACATTGCAAAATTGATAAAGCAAGAACAATAATCACACCCGGTTCCCTTTACATTGCATTACCGATGATAATTTGCTATGCGGGGTAGTTTGTCGCATAAATTGCATAGTTTCAGGCGTTTAGCTGTGTGCGAAATTTAGTTGCGGCTTAAATACGCCTGAATGTATGCAATGTTGGACTTTTTGTAGCTTTTTTAGTTCTTTGGTGTTGTTTCTTCTGTTGCATAGTACTATTACCTTTATTTATTAAATTATACTTGTATAAAAGTTTTTTCTTCTTCTTGGCCCAGTTTTACAACAGTCTTTTATCCAATTTCCAATAACAATTCTGCTCATCTTGTTTTAAATATCACAAATTCTCCATTACCTCCCCATTCCATTGTTACAACAATCATCCCGATAAAAGCAATATCAGTGTACACATTCTGATGATGACAGGGAAATAACGATTGCCTCTCTGTCTAATGCTGGTACTTTGGCGATATTGCACTCCATTCCATAGACCCCGCACCGAGACGTGATCAATATTGACTTGCCACCGAGGGCGAACACTATTAGTACGCGAATACTGCGGATGGTGTCGGCTTACAAAAAGGCACCGAGAGACAACCCCGGGTATCCATGCACTACGAACTCTCCGTTCGCTTCTGTCACCGAGTGCTCCGAACCGTTTTCGATGTGTTCGATTTTTGTCGATTCTTTCTCCTACGAAAGCGCTTGTAGCATAAATCCACCCTGGAACGATGGTTCCAATTTGAAAGGTAAATAAAGCAAACGGTCTGAATCGTTTCCGAAAGGACATTCAATTAAATGTCCGTTTACTGGCGGGACCGATCCTTGGGATGGAGCGTCTCTGTGTGTGTTTTTGTTATCGATTTAAGAGAAAATGCGAACACTTGTCATGTTTGCCTTTTCGAGCTGAGCAACGGACTAACGGAATGTAAAACAAGGGCAGATAAAACGGAAAGGAAACAAAACAAATCAAACGCACAAATTCCTTCTGCATGCACAACGCACAGAACGAGCAAAAAAAAAACACACAAAGTCAAAGCATTCGCATTGGATAGTTGGTGGTGCCCTTTCGTGTCGCACATGTTTACTCTGGGGATGGAAAACCACACCAGTATCAATGACCACGACGGGTAAGTCACACAACGCAGAGAACGACACCGGTTCAATGTAACCAAACAACGTTGGGTGTAATTTTATTGCCATTTTGCTTTTCCCACTTTCGTCCATGATTGTCCATTTTTCCCGGACAGTTCGTTGCCAAGGCCAAGTTTAGAAAAAGGCCAGTTCTTTTTTGTCATCTTCATGAAATCAATTGATTGCGTGTCACAGCGTCAGACGCTTTAAGTGGTCTCATTTGCAGGCATAGCAACCGAGTGGCAGGATGGGTGGCACAAATATGCAAGAATGTCATCAAAGCAACCACCAAAAAGTGTAAATATGCGACAGCAAGTGTACGGTACACCGAATGCACACACTGAATGGGACGCTTCGAGAGCCGACACGATTTGATTTGCTCACCCACACACCAAACAACATCCGTCGGCAGTGAGGGAAACGATGTTCCTTTGATCCATTCTACTGCGTAAGGATAGCGCTGAGATTACACATCCGTACGAAAGGGATCTCGTGTGATGTAATGAACGCAAAGGATGAATGACGTACACACCCGGTGGGAATGTAATTTCATGCTACCCCTTCTCACCGATGTTTGCGAAGGTACACGCGTTGTGTCCAAAAACTGGCGTGGAAGTGAATGCGGTTGAACTTAATTGGAATGCTAAGGTCTAAGGACGGCATTATGAAAGGACCGCTTTCCTTACGACTGAGATTAATTAACGGCTTTGGAGTACACTTTCATAACATACAACATCGAGAATATTTGAATAGCAGCTCGAGACATACTAATAATAAAACATAGTGGTTTTTTATTCAATTTCATGGATATTAATTGTTCCTTCTCAATTGATTTTTTTAATAAGCGACAACCTAATTTTTTAAATCATTCGCCAGACACTTGACTAGATTATTTATGTGGATGGAGAGAGTTGAGTAAGAATACTAATTTTCATTAGAAATATAATCGTGGCTCATAATATACAGTTTCTTTATGTTCCCACCACACGGAGAGTGTCTTTATTTTAATACGATTTGGTTCCTTTTTTGTTCATTTCGCTTCCTTACTTCTTTTTTATTTCTTTATTTGTCTTGTTTTGTGTTGTTATGTTTGTTTGTAATTATTTATGACTGTACTTCATGGTAATAACAGACGAAATATTCCCACCAAATATGGAGTGTCTTTTAAGAAAAGAAAAACGTTTATAAAACCCTGTAAATTTGATTTAGGTTTTTTCCCCGATCACTTTTTTAATCGTTTGTTCCTCTTTCTATGTTTCATGTTTGTATTATTTTTTTTGTAATTTGTCATTCTTTTCTTTTTATTTTAATTTATTTTGTCTTCAAGGATTGTTTCAAATTAGTTATTACAACACAACATATTTTCAAGGAGGGTAATGTTTGAATTTTCAGCAGAAAAACTTTCTCCATTTTACAACTTTGGTTTGATTGCATTCACCTAGCAATAAACAACAAAAACAAACCTCCACAAAACCAACCAAACAGTGTTCGGAAAAAAGCCATCTAAGCAGAACACGAGACGAGCAATGTTTTTTTTTTTTTGTTCGTGCATCACACTACGTATAACTATTTGCTTAACCATTCTCAGTGCATTGTCCGTGAATGTACCGTACCGTAGAAGTACAGTAAACGAAACATAACCATAGCAAAGGAACATCCCGTCTGGTTCCTTTTTTTCAGATAGATCCTCTTTTGTCCCGGGTCTGCCGAGACAATCATCGTGAAAAGACAATCCTTAATGAAGACTAGGAATCCTCCCTGGTGTAGCTCCTTTGGTCTGTCTGTCAGCGTTGCTCTGAATGTCTACGGCTTATTACTGCTGGCTTGTGTCCTTTTTTAGCTTGTATTGTTATTTGTTGTGATTTCGATTTCATTCGTTTTTTAGTCTTCTTTTGAAACACAGATTGGCAGTTCTAAAGTTATTTTTGGCATAATTTTGTTTTGTTTTTTTTTCCAACTTGTTTAGATTCATTGAAATAAATCCTTTTATTCATACATCCTTTTAATTGAAGTTGGAATTTTCTAAATGCTCTTAACTTATTCAACTCTTCAAAATCTAACAACTTATGCAACTACCTCGATTCCTTCACTGACCCTTGCCAACAATTTGTATCCCTTTTCTTCATCACTTATTCGGGACGTCTGACCCTCCTAACGAACGAAATCCAATTTTCTTTAACTGTTGGGTTCGCTTTATTGCCTTTGCGACACTTTGCAACCACTAACATACGCTTCAATTGCAAACAAACATAACCCATCGTATGGCTTCCCTTTCCACAGTGGGATAATCTCTAAAAACCTTCCACATAAACCCGACAAAACGAAGCCTGCACATTGGCTGTTCTTGCTGTTCACCGACTGCACTTTGCACCCAATGTGACGAAACCACAATCGCCACTGCAACTCCGGCTGTCGGGTGAGAGTGTGACTGTTTTGGTGTTTGCGGCTACTGGGGCGCAGTTTCCAATTTTTACCTTCGTCACGGCACACATAATGGAAGAGAGGTCTTTTACAAGCAGGTGGGTAATTGTCAACGAATTGAAACATACGAGCTCCTCGTCCTTGTCCGGTGCTGTTCAAGCTCGAGTGTTTCAGTCACATTCGAACGATCAATCAGTAACACGTGGCACATTATACGCTCATCGGAATATCACTTTTGCGTTTTATATCTAAATTATGCACCCTTTCTTCTTGTATTGTAAGTTCGCTTACTCGCTTGTGCATTGGAATCAATTCATGATTGAAAAATGTGTGTGTCTCTCTCTCTCTCTCTCCGTCCCTTGTGACATTTTCGCTGGTCGCACACGTTTGTCGTCTGGGGGTTCCATCCCACGCGCCGAGTCAACATAATAAGCCCCGGTAAGGAGGCCCGGTTGCATCGGCGCCGTTGAATTATTCATGCCCGGGTGCCACCTCTCGGTGCGCTCATTACGCGTGCTACAGACGTGTATAAATAAAGGCCAACCCGCCTTCATCCCCGATGCGGCCACCAGCGAGCAAATCCTTGCAGCGTACGCAAAGTCACAGGAAGTCAACATCTGTCTGATGAGATGCGCCCGCTGCATCAGACGGAATAAATTATGATCCACGGAAATCGAGGAATCGAGATGGTGCGCGATGGCTATCTTCCCTAGCGGCACGCTATCTAACGCTCAACCTTTCCTGTTATCGTATTCTGCGCCCTGAGAACAGCCGTCCTTTAGTGGGCTGACGGGATGTGATTTGTTCTGTTCGTCTTTTCGATTCCAGATACCAGAAGCCCAGATGCGGCAGTATCCCGACGTCTTCCACAGAAGCACAGTGCGCCAAAGTGCGCAGGAAAAGTGTTGACTTTTATTGATTATTTTTATGTAGCTCCTTATGGAACTTTGTATCCCGGAGCAGATGGTGCTTCCTGCTGATCGTGTGTATCGCGAATATCGTTTACGATGTAGATAAGGATATTATGAAGTATTAAATCACTGGCAGTGGTAATATTTTCCCGAGGGTCCGCACAATGGGCTGCTCATCTGCATGAGGTTTTGAGGTTGAGGGTTATGAAGGACGATAAATGAATGTTTTTGTCGAGTGTTATTGAACTTTTTGTTTATCATTATAGCGTTTTGATGTGTTATGCACACAAGCATTAAAAAGTACTCGTTTACTGAGTATTTTCTTACTCTCCTTAAAGTATACTAACCGCATTACAACTCAGCTAAAGAGGTTACATTAGTGTTTCATAACATCTTTCCTGATACTACCCAGGAAATACATCCGAGATATATCGAGTAGAATCGTTTATACTTGAAGGCTATAAAGGGGTCTTCCTTCATAGCTCGTAATAAATTCATCATTTCACGTAACCTCTTTTATATACAACATTAACAAAACTGAAAAATCAATGTACTGCATCCAAGTAGAATGCATTATCAACCTTTTTATACTTCTTTGCTAGAATTTTATGCTAAAAACTAACTTAGCTTTTCGAATTTGCCAAGTATCTCCGATTCCTCGTATAAAGTGGTGCCGTGATTCTCGGGGACTACTTGAAATTCTGTGGATATGTCGTTATATCAACCATTAGGTCCAATTTTATGAATTTTATTAAAGAGTTTTTGGGTTTGTTTCAAAAGTGAACGACACTTATTAGAAATATCTTGCATATCTAACAGCGTACGCATCCAACATAAAACTACTGTAGAGCCAATGGAAGGGTATCTACTTTTTATTTCAGTATGATGTTGTATTCCGTGACATTATTTGGTTTGTTGTTGAAAAATTCCTTTTTGCCACTATGCAACCACACATTTGTCAACACCGAAGGCTAACAAAAATTTCACTACAAGAATTCCGCACACAACGCAAGCGGAAGTAAACGCAAACTACACCTTAATTCCCATCGTACATGCAACTGAAAAGCGACAGCATATCGCTTTATATTATCACGGTCATCCATCATACCGGGTGGTTGATTTATGGCGATGCAAAAGGTTTGCCAGCACCAGAATGGTACACTTTCAACGCTCAACACCAAGAGGGTAAGAGCCAGCGTCGGAGAAATGGCCTGTTGTTGCAATCGCGAAGGAAACCCACTTAAATCGGGCTGATCCAAAGTGACAGGATGATTCGTTACGAGTGTGATTCCTACCATCATTCGCCTTGATTGGAACAATTGATGATAAGGGAAGGTGAAATCTATCACTGAGTTATGCATTTTTGATCATTCCTTTGTGATTGATTGTCTTTGTTTTACGGTAAAAAATAAAGGAGTTTGCCATTAAAAGTACATAGAATGATTTTCACCTCTCCATTTCAAAGCATCCCTTCTTCCCAACCTAACTAAACCGCTGCATCATCTGCAGCTGTTTGTGAAAGGTGTGGAAAAGTCCGTTTCAAATCCTTCCGGGGGAATTTTCCTGAATTTTCACGCCCGCGGATATAAATGAACTTTCATCGTGCACAACATTCTCACCTGACGGCGCAGGATAAAAGGGGGGGGGAGTGAAGATTAAGCTTCTTTCCTGCTTTTTTTTATCATCCTGTTTCGCCCGGTTTTGCTTCATGCGAATCCACCAAAACCACAACCCCGCTTGCCAGACGATGACGAATGAAAGGAACTTGCAATGGACGTGTGAAAGTTGGTTGCCCATTCCAGCTTTTTCCGTTGCCAGTTACGGTACGGCCACACGTAAAACCTTTACCCTCGATAGGAATGGTAGACCGTGGAAAAATCTTCAAGTGGTTACAATGAATTTTCATTAATTATTTATCGGCTTATCGGACACGGTAGGGCACCGTAGCACCCCGTTTGGGGGTTTGCTGAAACGGAAACGGTACACCTTTGCGCAAGATGGTCCCCTTTTGAACATTCAGTCAATGAATCTGAGCCGCACGAGACCGGTCATTGCACTGCCGGACCGAGATGAGGCTAGAATAACTAACAGACAAACCACACAAAGCAAAGGGGTCCGCTTTTTTCCCCCTTTTGAGGGGTTGATAATTCGAACAATCCTTCGCCTACGTTCGAAAGTAAAGAAATGGAAATTTTCGAAGCGATTTAAACGCCAGATGATGAATATGCTAAACCTTTTCACCCCCTTCGGGAAAGGTGTGCTCGATTAATCGTCAGTTAGTATTCATCTTCCTGGGACATTGAGTTTCGAGGCAGCTCACAGTGATTTATGTGCATTATTTATAGCATCTATGGGATGGTTAATTATGCTTAATAATTAGAAATAAATGTTGTTATCTCAACTGTGCAATTCCTTTTACAGCAAAGTCCTCCACACTAGTGCCCAATTTTATTGTCCTACAAAATTGTGTCGTTTGTAGGAATAATTAACAAAATAAAAAGAACTCTCTTCTGGCATCAGTTACTAATCCCCGGTGTAATCTGTTTGCTCTTGATAATTTATATCCACCCATAGTTATTATCGTGCTCAGTTTACCATATCCATTTTAGGTGGTATTTGCTTTTCCTCTGGGGGGGGGGGGGGGGGTGTTTATATTTCTAAAGAAGAAATTTGTTCCCCTTTCACATTCTAGACTAGACCCCGAATGGTGTAATTAATTCTCACACAATCCACCCTCTAGGGTAGAAACAGCGGGCGATAGTCGAACGTGTTCCCGGTTCCACGGAGATGGTGACTCATAAAAAAGGTCATAAAAATTAAGCAACTAAGCGGTTCACCCATACCACGCTGTTTTTACATCTGTTTTGGAGGAAAACTATTAGCCCGAAATGTGTGGAGAACGATTTTTCGGCAGGAGGTTTTTTGTTTTCACATCATCAGAAATTAAAAAATTCGAAGAAAATGAATATAAACCATGTTCTTAAGCAGGACTATTATAGGAGGATCTACGAAAGGAAGAACAAAGGATTCTTGTTCAAACAAACTAGACTTCAGGGAATTGTTTATTCTGTCTACTAGGACCAAGCACCAAAATCGCCTACTATGTGACGTTTTTTTATATCCACCTGGCAGCCTTGCCTGCCACGCGCGTTGCATACTTCAGCAGCTAAACTTTCAAACACTCCTGAAAGTATGCAATGAGTATGATAAATGCGCTTTCATAGCTTTAGTCCATAGCTTTCCTGCACGCTTTATAGATGCTGTCACCTGGGTAGTACATTCAGCAATACCACCATTTCATTTCGAATGGTCTTCAGGGCTCAAACCACGATGGAACCATGGAATATCCAACCAAGCAAAGGATTTAAGTCCACAAAAAATTCTCAAAGCTCTTGCACATTTTTCTCTGCCTTCACAATCTTTAATATCGCTGCACTTGCATACACTTTTGCAACATTTGCTAGGCTTAAGCACGGACACAAAACTACCCACAATGTCTAATGATTTTCCCTGCGGGGCCTTACTGGTAAGGAATGGAAAAACTCCTACGAAATGCAGAGAAACTGAAAAAAAAAACAGCACAACGGACCGATAGGAAATGGCGCTGCTTTATGTATGGCTGTGTGTGGTTGGGATTTGGGAAAAGTTTCAGACTATTTTCAATTTCCTTACTCTTGCAGCGCTTACCACAATCGCTGAAGCTGAAGGGTGCGCTGTAGTCGCTCGGGGGAAAGAAAATTAAATGCCAGCAGGCATCATTTCCTGCTTCCACACCCGGCTTGCCGTTGTTCTGTCGCTGTCGACGGTTTGTGAGCCGTGTTTTTTTTTTCCTTCCGGCACTGTGACTGCATCCGGCAGACACAAAAAAAAGGAACCATCACAGATAGAGCCATGAGCTGATGGCGGCGAGGGCAGAGATAAATGTACGGTCGTGAATTGCTGATATTGCACAGATCCTTCACAGTGGAAGGGTTTATCCCTTCAAAACAGCATGATAGATTCATTTCGTCCGCTCATAGCTCACAGCGTTTCGGTATCGTTTGGGATGAGCGCTCTTTAAAACCCCTCGCACACGAAACATGTGCCTGTCAAGCAAGGACATATCTTGCTCCCGGCACTATCTCTACTAGAGCAACTAATTTTGGTGAGAACGTATTAATTAACGTGTAATGCAACTGGCTAGTCAGATTCGGTCCACGGCTAACCTTGATGGCCGAAACCCGTAACGCAATTATAATGCAACATTCAACCACACACAACGGTCCAACTATCGATCCGCACGAAGGCTATGTGACGCCATCGTGTCCCGGAATGAATCATGCTTCCGGACCACCCCGTGTCCACGGAGAAGACAAATCCTTCGGCACCCTACCTAAACACACACAGACACGTTCCCGCTGCATTGTGCACAAATGCGGTTGTCTGTGCTGGCGTGGCTGTGTGGGCGCAAAGGTAAAACGATAGTTGATGGAGATGTTACTCACGTTGAAGTGAGTGCATTCTGCGACGGGCTAATGAAATCAATTAGCACCTTTGTTTACATCATTTCCATCCTTTTGCCATCGTTTAATCTGTCGCTTGCATCCGGTAACAGGTTCATTCCATTGCGGACAGCTTCAATTGCTGGTGATGCAATTATACCGTTCGTGGTGTACTTGGGGTGGCATGTAATGGTTTTAATTTATAATTTATTCTTAATATTGTATTTCATATTGTTAAATCGAAGGGAAATTAAACAACCGCAGGTGAATGCAGCGGCGGATCAAACGGTAGGCGGAGTAGGCGGTCGGCTAGGGCCTCGCCGTGTTGAGGGCCCCTAAAAATTTGTGCCGATTGTGCGATTTTTGGAAATTTAACAGCAGAGTTAATTTATTGCAAAAAATTTAATTAAAAAGGTTAACAATTGATCGAAAATATCTTCCTTGGTTATATAAAATATTTGTTTCTATGTGATAAATTAAATGCAGAGTAGAATATCGACTTTGTGACATCGACTGTGACGAAATCGCACAAGGATTTCCGAATGTTTAGTACCAGGAAAACAACCACGGAAGAGGTAGCACCTAGTACAGCAATTTTGCTCAAAAACCGCCGAAAGGTATGCAATGTTTAAACACTAACTTTCCCGTTGGTCGAGAAAAATTTCTTCGAAAACTACCAGTTTCCGAATGTATAGTACCAGGAGAGCATCCACGGAAGAGGTAGCTTCTGGTACTGCGCCGAAAGGTATGCAATGTTTAAACACTAAATTTCCATACAAAACCAGCTGTTTTCAGATTTCCGATACCAGGAGAGCATGTTTTTCAAGAGGTAACACCTGGCCAGCCGAGCAAGCACAAATCACGCGCTTCCCGGTAGGTGCAATCCCAAGTTGTTGCATCTAAGATGTTGCATGCCAGATGTTGCGCAACATATGTTGCGCGACATATGTTGCATGCCAGATGGTGTGCAACACATGTTGCGCAACATGTGTTGTGCAACATGTGTTGTGCAACATCTTGGTACCAGGTGTTACCTCTTGAAAAACATGCTCTCCTGGTATCGGAAATCTGAAAACAGCTGGTTTGTATGAAAAGTTAGTGTTTAAGCATTGCATACCAGTTGTTACCTCTTCCGTGCATGCTCTCCTGGTATCGACAATCTGAAAATAGCTGATTTGTATGGAATTTCGTACCAGCCGACGGGAAGTTTGAGCGAGATGAAGGATGCTTTCCGTTTCATCCATCTTCCTTACATTAGCGATCGCATCGTTATGGTTCTTCTTAGCGCATACAAACGTTTATATATAGACTAGCTTACTAGGCCGGTTTACAAGGCTGCGCAACAGAACTCCGAGGTGTATGCAAGGGAGCTTTCTTTCCGAAACTTTGCTGCTGTTGTTAAATCATGTTTGAAGTACACCTCCCTAACACCGACAATGCCGTAGCAAAATTATAGGCCCCCTTTAAAAATTCCGCCCTGGGCCTCCAGGGGGATTGATCCTCCACTGGGTGAATGTGTGAGCATGCAAACATTAACATAAATAATTTGACCCGAATTTTGATCGGATTCCTTGCCTATGTTAATTCAATATTTAACTTCTCATCAAATTAAAGACAATTGTTATAGCTAATAGTGGCCAGAATTATATAATACTCTAAGCCTTTTTTTGTATACGTTTGGACGTTTCAAGGCTTCTCTGCTTACAGCTCCCCATACAAAAGGCAAGCCAAGTTAAGCTATTATCTATTTCTGCATCTGCAACTACAGCTTGTTTTATTGATATGCAGGTTTAGGTTTAGGCGACCCTTTCCTTATCTCACCTACAAAAACCTGACAATTCAGAGTGTTTGGTGTCTAATAAATTGAACCTCGTTATAACTTTAGTAATTCAATAATGAGAGCGATACCCTCGTATGTCTGCGACTGTAACAACCGCCATACAAGGGCCACAACTCTTAATCGAGAATCATAAAACTTATTTAAAAAGCCATTAGTTTCTCACCTTTCTGTTTGTACCTTGGTGATTTATTGTATGCCAATTATTTCGCTTCCGTCGCCAGTTTCCATACATGTTGTCATCAACCCTCACGTTTTACAACTCTCATTAGCAGGATACCGAACCGAAGAACCCGGTACAGTAATTAACCTTTTCGTTCAGACATGCCAGTTTGATCGTTTCCTTTGCGACGGTGGCCGCAAACCGGTCAGCGCGCTAGATTGCAGGTGAAACGTACCGCCATTAGCATTCAATCGTGTACAAAAGAAATCTCCAAAGGACAATCCAATGTTTTTCGATTGCCCAAAAAGGACAGTTTCACTTGCCGGTCGCCCTGTTACGCTTCTTGAACGCCGAACCCGAACTCGTATCAACGAAAGGAGCGTGATAGGGGGAAAGATCGAATAAAAATAAACAAACCCACGCAAATATTAAAAGCCAAGCCCTGTTGCCATCTGCTCCGACACCCAACACCCCCAGTGAGGGCTCGCTCTCTCTCTCGGCACGAGCCAAAACCTTCCCCCCGGAGGAACTCGCTGGTGAAGTTTTGAATGGAAGCCAAAACGGTCGACATGGCTGCGTTATTTCGTCCTCGTTTGTGTACGTTTCATATCTTTATCTCTTGCTTGCTCTTTATCCTTATTCTCTCGTTTGTGCTTATTTCTTTGGGAAAATCAGTACAATTTACTAAAACTGAGTGTTCTCTGTTACTCTCACTCTCTGTCTTGCTCGCGAGTTCCATGTTTAATTTCCACAATTCTTTACCCAATATTCTTACTGTTTTTGTTACTTTTTTTTCATAATTCGCCCCCACTTTACTTTCCATTGATGAGCGAATAACACAGGACCGGGACGCAAAACCTTCGATTAGGCTCCTTCAAGAGCCATAACAGCTCGTAAGGTAGATTATCTGTTTAAGCTCCGTTTAAGAGATCCTCCCATTACCCGTGTGTGACGCTCCCCCGTCGCTCAGTCACAACCACACACACTCACATGGAGGCTCGATTATCCTGGAACTCAGCAGTCACCGAGCATGGTGTGTTGTCTCCGGGAAGGGTGTATCCTTTTCAGCTCGAGCACTTGCACTGGCTGCCGCCGTTTTTCATCGCCTTTTCCACGTTCTTTTTTCTCGGTCCGCAACTCGTAACTGCAAGCTGGATGCAAAGTATGGTGCCCGCTTCGGAGATTATTTTTTTGCAGCGCAGCAGAAATATTAAACTAAATTCACCTGTGACAAATTTTCACACATTTATAGCTCGCATCGAGGAGATTCGGGTCGATTGCTTTCGTTAATATTTCTGCTGCGATTCATCAATCCAATGGCACAAACTTAAACACACCCTTTTCACGCAGCAAATGAACGGGAAACAGAATGAACGATATTTTCACAGTGAATTTAACCTTTTATCACTTTTCTACGGTGAGAAATGGCACTTTTGCTCTAGGAAACCTTCACAGAAGGAATTTTCTTCCAGTAAACCACTATTACATTGTGCTTTTGTTGCGCTCCCTAACCGCACTCGCTAAGGTACCCCAAACGTGATTGAACAATGCACCACTAATCGCTAGGCATCACATGACACGGGACGTAGGAAAACCAAACCAAGACAAAACTCATTCACGAAACGAGCAAACACACATCGCGAATACGTAGGAACGTAGGGATCCGTGACTCCCCGTGCTAAATGGTGCTAAAGAAAACTCCCAATTTCTACCACACACCCAACGCTGTGGCGAAGGTGGAGGAATGATGATGGTGGTGGCAGTGGTGGAGAAAAGCGGACAAATAAAACACAACGCCCCGATGCGATTCGATCATCCGAACGCTTGCAGATACGGTACTGGACTGAATGTGCTGCAGAAAGTTTTCCACACTGGCATGGAAAATTGTGAGAGCGTGAGCGTGAGCGTCCTGGGCCGGAGAGCAAGAGCGCGTGACCGGAATGACAAGGATGTGTGCTGCACAGGGGTTTGCGATTGGTAAAGATCCTATGCTGGTTTTGTCAAATAGTTGAGATAAGTTTTGGATTATTTGTTATATTTTTGCTAACTCTTTTCTTCCACAGTTTTGTTCTAAAGTTATAAAATGAAGTCCTGCAATTGTTTTTCGTTTGTTTTTCTTTTTGTTTAGTGTACTTTCTTCAATTTTATTAATCGTTTTAAGTTTTTGCCCTATGGTACTTTTTTCGTAATATTTTGAAGTTATCTTGATAGCTCGATCTCATGCATTTTAACCTTTTATAGGTAATTGTGCAGGTAATAGGTAATTGCTATTCCAAATTGATTCTGAGTTTTTATTTTCAACGTTTTATTTCTTGCTTTATTTGTTATTGTTTGTTTTCTAATAAAAAATGTCTATTATTAAAGACTGCTTTATTAAAAACCTACTTAAAATATTCAACTATTATGACTTTTTTCCAAACATGCGTTCTATAACAATGAAACGTTTTTTTGCGATACATACCCAGCCGCTTGAAATAAACACCAAAAATCTCATTGCAAAAAAGGGAAAACAATAGCCCCGTGAGTGTCCTATCCGTTACCAAGGGAATCGCGCACGCAAGGTGTAAAGAATGGGTATGTGTTGAGTGCTCGAGCGTGATTGCAGTGTTGCGTAGCGATTGATAAGAGTCGTTTTCTGCGAGCATGTGGCACTGGCGACCAGTAACAACAAAAGCAGGATCAGCAGCAGTAGTACTATTACTACTACTACTAATACAAACGTG
Organism: Anopheles moucheti; assembly: GCF_943734755.1. Taxonomy (NCBI): domain Eukaryota; kingdom Metazoa; phylum Arthropoda; class Insecta; order Diptera; family Culicidae; genus Anopheles; species Anopheles moucheti. The sequence goes on along the minus strand of NC_069141.1, from coordinate 35,194,051 downwards.
CTCCTGAGTGTGCGTCCTTTCTCGTGCCGGTACGACGCGGCCAACAAAAAAAACACACACACACGAAATTCTACTACAGCAATTGCAAAGCCAGGATTCATTCATCTCTCAAAAACACGTCCGGCCCGTGTGCGTAGTGAGAGAATGCAGCAGCTCATGGTTTGTGCCTTGAGCCTGCCTGCTCTTAATGAAATGAGAAGTAGGAAAAAAACAACACCCCTTCACCACAACACAGGTTGTGATGGTAAAGCAGCTCTTCAGCATGCCTCGTATCGGACGCCAAACAAAGGCGGCAAAGGTACGTCGGAAATGGATTCCCCCGTTAAACAGGACACGCTTCCCAGCCCTGCGCTGGTGAGCTGTACGGCAACGTCATACCGGGAGTTTGAATCATGATTTATGCGCTCCCTTTTATTCCTGCACTTCGCCCTGCGTACGATAAGGGTGGGTTCGCCTTTTGTAGGTAGCGTTTCCCCCTTTCCAACGGGGTCTGCGATTGCGACTTGGTGAACTGTGTGTCCTTTGCAAATGGTGAAGATTTTTATTCCACAACCGGCAAGTATTAGGAAAACGGGCGGGCTGATCGTAAAAAAAACAGGGAACCTGCATGCGTATGTAGTGCTTGCGTTTGCTATTACCATTGTTAATTACGAACGCTAAGAGCTGTTATCCTCTTACGATTTACGTGAAGGGTAATGAACGTAAAGAAATAAAATATTAAACAGCCATAATAATGATGTTTTGTTTTCTCTTAAGTTATCCTAATGAGGGAATGTATTTTGTAAAGACAAAATGTCATAGTCTTTTAGTTTCGTCACAATTTAAACAAGATAAAATTCTTCAAATCGTATGAATCTTTCCCGTTCTCTTGTTATAATGTACCTGCCCAGGCATGCAAGTGATTGAAACCGACAAAATCACTTTCCTGTTCGAATGCTTCAATAGCCATATAGAGCGCATGCGTTTGTTTTCCCTTCAGAAACGCAACGTAAACGATGCTATTTAAATTAAAAAAAGCGTTAAAATACTATAAAACCTATGTTTTCCGTACCATTTAATGCCATACATGCTTAATACATGGGTAAAATTAATGGTTTTAAAATAGAACCAAACACAATGACGATTTATCAATTTTCAACATCAAGAACATGCAACAGCGCCATCTATCGGAAATACGTGACAACATTTTATGGCATTCGCTTTATTTATGGCACACTGGAAAAACAACAGTTTTTCTTTTAAAAACACAACCATACCAGTAAATTTCTAAATTTCATCATTTTAGGCTCATTGATACTGTAATTTAACAAAAATGTTGCTCATAACACATAATTTAAGATATTTAAATAAGTTTAAAGTTCCCATCCCCTTTCATGGTTTCATCCCCTACTCACATGCTATCATTTTCGGTTGCCGTGCTGTACGTTTTCACACTCCTAGCACCATCCACTGCCACACTGTGCCGCATCTGTGCCCTGTTCTGATACGGATCCGCTCCATTCTTTTGCGCTGCCTTCACGTGCGACTCTGGATAAGTAAATTCAAAACAGAAAAAAACAGACACAATCAGCACCTTTTTGTTTTAGAAACTGTCTACGGAAGGGGAGACGTGAGGTGTATTTACGCAGGAGGTAAAAAGTGCACCGAAAGCACAACGAAACATTCACCGAACAGACCGAACACGCACTAGTGGAAGGTAGGAGCCATAAGGAATGGAAACATACGTGACACCGGAACGCAACAGAACGCCCTCAAAACACATTGCTGCTGACGGCGTAAACTTTTGCGCATTTTTAATCGACCATAACCGGAGGCACTGGGTGGTGAAGATTAAAGGGAAAGTAAATTCTTTTAAAACACTTCAACGGCTAAGCCGGATGAAACGTGCAGCAACGTGTGGCGAAGAACTGAAATGATTTAGATATCGATGTCGGTCGATCGTTGCTTGTCATAGATAGCTATACAAGGGCGCAAATAATCGCTAAACAGTTGTTACAGCTGTGACAAAATTCTCAGTTAAATGACACGTTCGACATTTACAGTGCACCGTTTTCGATAGAGATAGTCGAACATGGAAAGACTAATGTTGAAGAATGCGACGTTTTGTTCTGAAAATTGTACAACTGTATTGTAAAAATACTGTAAATTGGCACATAGAAATACCACCATTTATAACAAAAGCCGCAGATTATAAAGCACTAGCATTGCCTAAACATAGTGAAATAAATAAAGTTATACATCATAATACGTTTCACTGTGTCGATGTTTTCCAATAATTTAAAAATTACCTGATCATTTTGCCTTATCAACTGCTTCGTTTCTGATTAATGGTAATGGCTGTGAATTACCAAAATTGAAACCTCTCGGTAATGTTTTACTAAATTTAAATATTTGTGAACAATTTCCAAATAGCAATTTATAAAATTACCAACACAAAACAATTACAGTTTGCAACTATCCATGCAAAGGCGAGTCTCAAATATCCATCCCATAACACAGAATAATGCAAAAACGATGCAGTGCAGTGCACGTTATTTACACCGATCCAAATTCTTTCCCACACTCACTGCGGTCCCGTACAGCATCCGCGTGATTTGCTGGACCACAGTGGACCACTTTTGCACCTCGTTATCGCGACACATACACGTTATTTATGCACGTTGTATAGCAGCACGGAACGCGCAAGACATCCGTCAGGGTGATAAATTATCGCCGCTCGTCTTATCTTGTGTGTTAGAGCGTTGTCTCTACCATTTTGCACAGAGCTCTTGCCTTTTTTTCACTGTCTGGCTATTGAATTCTTCCCTTAGAAAGTACAAACAGGTTAATTAGCCGACGAACCTGCCTTTTATGCAGGTGAATTGCAGAGTATTGCACACTTTAACTCATTTCGTTGCTCGAAAGAAGAAAGGTATCGGTCAAAACAGATGACCCCCGTTTCACGAAATACTCCACCCATTCTCTACCATTCCAGGGACTTTGAACTCATAAAACAGCAAACAAACATCAGTAACACAAATTTTGCGTGACGTGATACCGGTCGAAAGATTATCGTTTAATCTGCTTTCGGAAATCTGTGATCCAACATCCAATTTCCAGCGAAATTCGCCTTCCATTGCCTTCGTTATCAGAACGCATGAGTACGCAGAGCACGTAGCATCGTTAAATTATCTTAGTTTATCGAGTCTTTATGAAGTAAAAGAGGATGGTTTCATTTCTTAAAAATTGCTCTGCTTTTTTTTCGCAATACACGAGTAAACTTATCAAAATGTTACGAACCAAAGCAAAGAACGTCGACGGAACCGGGGAAGTTGTTTTAAACGTTCGAACCCCTAAGAACGGACCCAACCTAAATTAAAGTTACTCGTTCAGTTACCGCCACCTACCTTGGACGAGTTTCTCTCGCAACGCCACCAAACTACTGACGATCCGGGCCCGGTGTGCGTTATTGCGGATGCCGAGCTTTTTAATGTCCGCCTCGCCGAGAAACAGTAGCTCCTCCACGCCATTAAACGATCTGAATTTATCTGCCAAAAAGTAAAGAGAAAATATTTACAAAAAAAACCCGAGCTGAACAAACTCCAATCAACCGGGTAGCCTAATATTAAAAGCAACAGCTTACCACCATACTCGGCCAGGTCGAGCCGCTGCAACCATTCGCCCAACTCCATGTGGGGCAGCGAGGTGATAACGAGGGCGGCATGCTTCTTCCGTCGGCTGGCCGTACCAAATTTGTAGCTCCAGGAAATGCCTTCGAAAGCGGAAAGTACACTTTGAGAGCGGAAGAGCGACATCCCAACACCGAGCCGTCACTTTGTTTGGTGCGAAAATATGAAACGTCTTCACCCAAAAACGGAACTAACAGAATGGTAATTTCACCCCACAAAACACGCACACGCAGAAGATCACGAAACAATCAAACTATTGTGCACCTATGACACCTTTTTTTTAATTACTTTTTGGCATCAGTTGTGCGTTTTATGCTTTTGAATAGAACCACTGCTTGCCTATTATTCACTGCTTGTGACTATTATTTAGTAAAACTCACCAAACCACGCTTTTCTAAGCATTTGAATTTTTTTCTTCATTCACGCATCTCTTGATCATTTTTATTTATCATATTTTTTAACTTATTCTCGCAAACATCACAATGAAATGATCCTCGAACATTTCATGCACATATCACCATAGCAACGGATCATTTCAATCACAACAACACTAGATCACCTTTTCGTAAACCGTCCCTTACTGTGGGAAACAACTCCAGTAGGCGTTGTACAATCATCCCCTCATAACACATCAAATACACTCAATCCATATCCCATTCTAAATACGACATAATCGATCGCACGTAGTAATCCAACGTCCCGACGCACTCGAATGTCGACTTTCAACTGACGGTCGCACAGAATGGACCGCCGTCTACGCGTACAAGCAGCGCAAACCACACGCACCGCTCAGCTGACTGTGGCTATCTTGTACACGCGCACACACCAACAGCGCCATACCTAAAGCCACAAAATTGTTTTGCTAGTGTTGGAGATGCATATTTTGTCTTACGTTTGCAAAACATCGGGGCGGCACGGTTCCCTTTAATTTGTTGCTTATGCATATGCGCCGGCCAGCCACAGCTAAATGAGCTTTCCTGAGCTAAAATTGCGTCAAAGAAGGAGGCACGGAAAATGGCAAACATGTGCCCAGTCGATGATACGGGCGTGCGGTTTCGGTGTGGGAAATGACGTTATCAATCAATCGATAGCTTATGCTCAATAGCTAAACAAGAACCTGCGTGGAACCACTGGCCAACCGGCAAACCGGTGTGTAATCGTGCATTATCATATGCTAAAGTGGGCAGTTCGTTTAAATGGAAATTTACATATTTTTAGCGTGTTTCTTTACTGGTCATTAGATATTGACGGTTTGTTGGCCGGTTGAAAAGGTATCAGCAAAGCTGCATTAAAACAGGAAAGCATTATGGCTTGTTAATGTGACTAATTTAATTCAAAAAGAATTATACTAGTTGGGATAATCATTTTAAACGCGTCTGATAATTTTGATTTGATGTTGATTTTTAATTCGTCCTTGGAATTATGTATTGAATTATAAAGTTTACCATAACTATTACTGAAAGACTTCTTAAATTAAATGCGTATAAAAAATGAAACAAAAGATTTTAAATAACTGCATAATAACTTTCAGTCGTAATACATACTACCCAGAAAGAAATTAATTTAGATCTTACGAAACTCGTACTTCTGACTAAATAAGTAAATAATTTGAAATAGTCTTACTGGACTTCTCTACTAAAAAAATATTACAATCAATAGTTTGAAGCAACCGTTACATTCCAAGTAGCTAAAAAGATTATGCTTATACTTGCATACATCAACTTTGTATACATTGACTTTACAGTCATTGTTATTCAACAGAAAAATAGCCTGTTACCTTCACTACCAAATTTTGGAAGGATAAATCCCTATCCCAACGATCGTTAACCATTTCCGCTGGACGACAGCGGCAAATAAACCTTGCAAATGATTATCTCCTGCAGCCAAGCAACATGCAGGCACACTGAAAGATAGTTACCATGCGGTAAACATTAATGCTCGTGTGCAAGAAAACCGAACATTCACGGTGAAAAGACAAAATTAAAAGGCAAATTATGATATGGCGCGTCGCCCGATACGGTCAAACGTAGCTGATTCGCTCGTTCCAATTGTGAGAAGCGGCTCCTTCGCCAGGTACCGCGCGGGTCATAATCATCCGATCGGGGCGACGAGAGGAAATGCGCTGATGCTGCGAACAATGCGCGGCAACAACATTGTCAAGATCCGCGCCTCAGAAACCGGCTTTCGGCTGTTCGCTAAAAGCATCGAGTGGGCGAAAACGATGAATGAATGGAATGAATGGAACGGAGTGATTCGGAACAAACTCTCACACACCAGTTCAACCTCTGTCAGGTTGCATTGGTCGAGTTGGTGTGGTGCATGCTGGGTGAGCTTTGATGTAAATCCCACTGAGTCAATATTGTGGAAATGAATGATTTAGGCAAGGGCCCTTTCGGAATATCTGACCATTTACATTTACTCACCGCGGGAATTCTCCAGCGATGTGGTTATGATGCAAATTGGTGCCTGATGGCATCACTTTCATAGCATATTGTTATAGTCCAGTCAAGTGCGTTTTGATAAAAATAAACACCGGCACGATCCATCTGGTTTTTGTTATCACCAACCAAGCACACGGCACATATGTGGCACGTTAAAGCGATAATCAGCATAAAATGGGTGATATAGCTCACCAATCGATAGACCTTGATTTGATACGATAAGGAGCTGACGGTGACGATAACATAGAGAAGGTGATAATCAGACTACGAAGGGTTAGAAATAATATCGATAATACGATGATAAGCGAATCGTGTCGATGGATTAGGCAAACGAGAATCGGTGTCAAACGGACGTGGAAGATCGTTAGCGGATGATAGTTCAGGTTAATATGAAAGATAAGTATAAGACCCTAAATTTCGATCCTACTGTGTAGATCGCTGTGTGTGGTTCCACACCGTTAAACTATTTCAGTCTTAAGCATGTTCATGGCGTAACAGAACATTACAAAATTGAATCGAGTAGATTAGAGTAGTACAATTAGTACAATTATCAGCCTGTAACAACTACAGTCAATACTCGAGTTCTTGAAATCGTCTCACCTGTAATGGTTTGAGTAGTAAAATCGGTACTATGTCAAGGTATGGTGTTTATATATAATAAATAATAAATATATAAATATAAATATATTATATATAATAAATAATAAATAATAAAAATATATATTAATAATAAATAATTAATAATAAATAAATATTAATATTATTTATTATAATATAATAAAGAAATATATTTTTTCTTCATTAGAATGGCCTGGCCATATAGACTTATTTTACCACTTAGCCAACGGGTCAGTCCTATCTACTATGAGAACAGTCCGAATGGGATTTAACCACGGTTCTGTCGTGCTTAGCTTGCTTCACGAAGCACTTGAATTAATCAAACCTAATGAATTGCAGAATGCATTACGAAAATGCAATAATTTAATGCAATGAAACAACGATTAATTTTGAGTACTTTATGCATAAAGTAATGCAAATACGGCTGTTTACCCTATTGCTGAAGTATTTATTTAAAATACATACATTCGAATATTTCATTCGAACATTCGAAACCCATTCAAACTTGTAACAGACCAAACAAACTTGTAACTTGTAACACAGTGATACTATTTGTAGTAGTAATGAAAAATATATTTTTAAACCTTATTGAACACAGCTTAAACCAACAAAGAACCGCTCAACCGCATGCTTTCTCCGACCAACACATTCACAATCTCGTAGAAAAGGAAGCGTAAATTAATAGCACACTCAACCGTCAATTATTTATTCATTCAGACGCAGCAGAATGGTCACGCGCGTTCATTCTACACGGCCAGTACAATTGCTTCCAACAAACAGTTCCCGCGAAACACATCATAGAACCGCACATGCTCACCTCCTCCTTGCTTTATGCGTGGCCATTGTGATGCATTGCAAAACATAAAATAACGACAACATACACACACGCACATACGACACGATGCGTGCTTTCCCTTTCGATAAAAAAACAACCGCAATCTTCTGCCCACGGTTCCAACCGGTGGCGAACGGACCACAATCCATCCGCGTGCACCATTCGCCGTCCTGCAAACCATCGATTAAGTTAAATTATTCAATTCCAGTTTTTGTTTTGCATTTTCTTCTCTGCCGGGCCACTGCAAAACCCCCCCCCCCACGTGGGCTGCGTTTGGTTGGTGCATTGATTCTTGGTGTGCCAGCACGGTCCACGCGCTTGGTCACCTCCGTCCAGGCGAGAAATGGGCCTGGTCAAACTGTCAATGATCGCGGTACAAACATTCCGCGTGCATACGATCACAAACATTCCTTGCCTAGTGGCACCGATGCCGGTATACCGGTTGTTCTGAGCGATGCTGAGCGGTACATTATTGTCACAGTTTTTAGTGGCGAAATGTGTCGCCAAATGAATATGACCAGAAAAAATAATTAAAGAGTACGGCATCTGCATAGCAGCTGTGCTGCATACATATGCAACATTCTGCATTCTTTATGATGGGTGATGCTGCACGCTGTGGGGAAGATTTTTTTAATTAAATCGCATAGTGTGATTAAAATTCATACCTGACAGAATCATTCAATACGCAAGAAAGTGTAAAAAAGCAATAACTTTTCTGTTTTTACACTATGTCTTCTAATGAACCGATTTCATTAGTAGTTGATTCAATGTTAAGCATTAACCCTTGAATGTACCAACTATGATTTAAGTGGAGTTGTATTGAAAATAAGGGAATAATACTTTGTATATTTTTAGGGTCTCTATAGTTTGGGCTGGAGTCTACCGAAGTACAGGTAGTCCCCAAGATACGCTATTATAGCGAACCGCTATAACCCGGGAAAATCCGCGTATCTCGAATTTCCGCGTAAGTCGAATCCTGGTGCAATTTCGTTTATACCTCAAAGTCACCGAGTCGACTTCCTTTTCTGCACTTTAATTATTCAACAAATTATGCGACTTTTTGAAATAATACATTAAAATAAATTAAACACAAGTGTTTTATATGAGAAAGAAAGGTATTTTCGACCAACTTTTCACGTTTTTGCTTTTTGATTTTGTGCTATAAACTAACTCATCTGTCAAAGTTTCGGAATCCACGTATCTCGGGGACTACCTGTATACAGGAATGGTTTTTTAATACTGACTGGGTTTTTATAGACTACGAGGCTGGATGATCCTTCATATTCAACAGAAATAGTCCTAACCTTTTCTTCTTGGTTTATAATAATTCTGAAACCCAAATGTATGCAACTGATCAAAATCAAAAGGGTCCTTACCCTAAAGGGTTGTAAACCTACCCCCGGATCGATTAACAAAATCAACTTTTAACAATTCCAACATGATGTAGTTTGATTTCACTCTCTCTCTCTCTCCCTTCACTTCCCTCTTTGCCTTTTCTATCTTCTCCTTGTTCAAGCTTCTTACAGAATGTTGTTCACCCGCTTACGCCCTATCTCCCCCATCCGGAATAGAATAGTTAAACGGCACTGATTATGAGCGTGGCGTAAGGCAATCAGTCGGGTAATTAAGATAAATGGACCCGATATGCGGCCAGCAATCTACCTCCTTCTGCTGATACTCGATGCCAGTGAAATCGGTGTGAAATCAGCTAGGCGAAGAAGCAATGTTACCCCCTTAACAGAATGTTACGGACCCCAAACGTACCGCAGACGCAGAGCGCATTTTGCATACGATGCAAAACTCTTTACTTTTAAACGATTTTCATATAAAACCCGCGGACACGAGCGGAACGACGAACTGGTTCGGTGAGTTTTTGCTGGAGATAATTTCACTAAGCAGACGAAAAACTAATTAACGCTTCGTGCAAGCTAAGGCCAGACATGTTCTTCACGATTGTATTACGATACCTCAAGAACACCAACTTACTCTGGGAGCGCCGTTTATCCAGTTTGCTGGTAGTTTTACCCATCCTGTCTTGGTGCGGTGGTTCCTTCACGCTGCTGATCTTACTAATGGACACCTAATCAAATGAATGACATGCCCCACGGATGATCCATTTATCGCAGGATTGCCATCGCACTGGAACACGTTTTCTGGGAGCGAGAATAAAAAATTAAGAGAAATTACCCTCGAAACCAACGCTAATAATAATATCCTTCGTGTCACGCGGTGAAAATGGCACACCCATTTGTTTCGTCTCGGTAAACACCGAAACGGTAAGCGGATTATCCTTTCTTCCGCCCGGGCAGGGTGATCAGCTAAGGAAGTCGTCACCTTCCTGGGGCATCTTTCAACGAGACGAAGATGGCATAATGATACTGACTTTTGCCAACACAACAACAAAAAACACACACACGAAAAGAATCTTCCGGATCAGATCTTGCCATCCCTGGAACTGGTACCGGTTTCTTTCGCGTCACACTTCGCCTCGGCGGTCCCTGTCACACTCCCTCATCTTATCCCGTTTATCTTCGTTCTCGGTGATTGAGATTGAGGCTTTGTGGATTTGTTTCATCTAATGTGCAACGTTGCTTACGTTGCGTTTCTGAATATTTAATGAATCTCAACGACCACCAAATGATGTCACGAACTGGTACAGTGTGAGGGCCGGTACCAAACACACCAAAACTTCTGTGCCGAGTGTTAATCTTAAACCTATCGAGGAGGCCGGTTCGGTACGGTGAACTCAACGGTTGGACACATCACTTCAATTTTACCAACAGACACCACACCAACACATTAAGTAATCATGATCGAATCATGGGCTTTGTTTTGGAACTGTTTGTTTTGAGGAGGGGATAGTTGTTGCACTGCTGTATTTGGAATGCGGAATAGTTTATTTTTTGGACGCGGAACCGTCCGTTGGTAGTGGGTACCGGATTAGAGCTTGTTTAGCACCCAGCTCCATCTAAGGGAAAAGGTTATTAACAACCAAACTGTTAACCCGATGTCGAAGATTTGTGTTGCCGATTATTGGAGAAGTCTTAAAAAAAAACTTGATTCTGGTCAATACCTTAAAGCACGCCACTTCTGACACAACCATCACACTACTTCATCTGTCAGCTCTCAGTAACACAATCACGCACGCCACAAACCGCCATTGTTTCTCACTGCTCATTACGGTGCATCCAGCATACACACTTACCAACAATTTATCGAATCAACTCCAATCGTGCCGTTGGGATCGGGTTTGGACCCTTCAATTCCGTTCCGTGATTCCGCACGGCAATGTGTACGCTGGTGGTGTAGCCACAACATACACACCAACCCAGCTGCACTTAATGCAAATTTAATGACCTCCACTGCCGGAGGCCCAGCCCAAACACTTGTGCTACGTTCGATGCAATTGGAAATGAACGCTTTTCAATAGATCTGCGATCGGTTACGAGCGTGAGGTCGGATTACTAATGTTAAGCAATCTTCGATTGTTTACTCAAAGCATGTAATGAGAAGAATTTCTAATGTGACTCACGGTTCGCAGTGGGGCAAAACGGGGCAAGATTCCTCTAGAAATAGAACAATCTTTCGTCGATAATTAAAAACTCATCTAGATGCCCGTGGAAAATTACATACACCACACCTTCGCTTTATTCATCTTGGAATTGCACTTTGTTTTGCACAACCACATGCAGAAATCACTATCACTGCATCGTAGTAAATATCTCAGTAGCATTTATTGCTTATCACTCTTATCGGGCTCCCGGATCTTCTGGATAGACCTTCACTTCCAGTTTCACCTGGTCAACGATATTGGGTAACTTCTTCAAAGACACACACCGCAGACACTGCGCGCAGCAAGAAGTAGCTTTCATTTGATAAAAAACAAAAACACTCGGCTTATCAAAGACACTGGTGGACAGTTGTAACGCAATTGTGACACACTTGTTACTTTTGTGTCGTAAATTGACACAGAAAGCAAAGTTTGTTAACACAACACTGAAACATTAGAACCACCGGTAATTGCAGTGGAATTCAAAATACCTTCACCAGAGTGGCTTAAATCTGACGGTGCGTTACTCGACTCGAAACTCACAACGCACGATGAGGCCCTCGCTGACAGCAGCGCGTGTGGCTCAATGACGCGCGTCCAAACCGGTACTGCGTTCTAGGTGTTGGATCGCGGGGAACCTTAGGCCAGTGTTGGACTCGGTAGTCGATGACGTCATAACGGGTGGGTGAGTCGAATCGGTGATGGGGGTTTTATGTGTTTGCTGCTGCTGTGTGAATTAGGTTGCTCCTTAAGCTTATCTAAATAGTGATCTATTAAATTGGAATTCACATATTTTTCAATAAGAGCTCATATTATTAAAGATAGTTAAACCATTTGGAAAAGACTTCATGTCATGTGAATTGCATACTTACTAAGATCATGTTACAACGCCTAAAGTTCTGCAATCTCATCTTTTGAAGACTTTATTAACGAAATAGTTGTGTTTGTTAACAATATGTTGAAATATTCGGAACTTTTTAACCCTTATTTCAGAAACTTTTCAATCCACTCACGTGTCAATAAGGGCCCACAAAACTTCCCACCTCTTCACCTCCTTTCCTCTCCCACTCGTTACTCGCTACTCAACCACCGCCTTATCATACCTTCAGTGCAACACAGCTGTTTGGCTAACTGCTTGTACATGGGTGTCACTTTCTTCTGCATCGAATTACCACCGCGTAGCCACTCGCGGAGGGTTGGAATGCAAATATTTGACTATCGCACCGGAATGCGCTAAGCCATGTCGGTTCGGTACGCTTATTGCGTTCTTGGCTTTTTCGCCCGCCTCGCTTTTCGGGTGATTTGGGGAAGCTTGTCCAACGGATAACAACGACAGAATACCACCTGATTTAAGCCGCACACGTTCACAGTGGCAATGGAATTTGAGGAATGTGCTTCACTTGCTGTTTTTGGGATTTTTTTGTGACATTTATTGGATAAAAATGGCAAGGAAGTGTCCATTTTCAAGCTACCAAAACAACTATTTCTTTATATTTCGATAACAAAATAACTAAAAGTAAGACACAACGGTGGTGTTCTTAGTTTTTCCTGTTTTATCGCTTTAAATATTTATTGTTTCTAACTTCACAAAACACATTTTGCACTAACAATACCCAATAGTACTCACATGGCCTGTCTTTTCTACGTTCAGTCACATCACGTTGAAGAAATATCTGCACTACGTAACCTTAACAATAGTATACTTTTCAGTAGAGAGCACTTCAGTTTCCACTATGGCCGACTGTGTAGTCTTTTCTCAGTACAACGATACTCTCTTCTCGTCCCGTCGAACTCCGGTACGTATATGTTCGCTTTATGACACAATGTACGGCGCAGCCTTCACCTAAACCTATGGTTAACTCAGTTTCACAGTTCCCATTCTATTTACAACAATAAACCGTAAGCCTCAAGCTAGCAGCGCACACAATACGTCACACCTTACGCATACTTGAGCTTGTTTGCATTCACATCCGGAAAGAAGGTGCCGGCCGTTTTCACTAACGATACCGAATCCCTTGCCTGTGGGGGTGCACTAATGGGCAGCAGAGAAGATACTGCTGCAATCCGAGACGATGGTGAACCTTCTAGCTCCGGCACGGGAAACGCAGAGCTCCGGTAATCCAATGCCGTCTGTCCGGTGTGCGGTGCAAGCGATGGTGGGAACGCTAGCAAAGGTTTATCCAGCGCAGCACGATCTCCGCGACATTCGTGGTTCTTGATGTCCGCAAACGTTTCAAACAGATTCCGACAGACGACGCACTTTAGGTGATTTCGAGTCTGTTAATAGAAGAGGGATAACTTTTAATATACGGACTTCCACCTAGAAGCAATCGTCTATACTAACCTTCTCGGGTAGAACTGGTTCCACACTCTGCGAAATGGAAGGTTCGTGTTTGACCTCTCGCATATGACGCTCCAGTAATTGGGAAAAGTTGCCAAAGATGGCCGCTGGATCTAGTCCACTCAGAACCGTTGCGCCACTGTTTGGTCCCAGGTAATTTGTCCCACCCGTCAAATACTGTGCTTGATTCTTAGTAGTGGTTGCTCCAGATGGTGGAAGGCCTCTGCCACCGTCCAACAGCCCATTCCGGTCCGGCTCTATCACCGTCGAAGGCACACTGGGCGATTGTGCTTCAGCCGTAGACGCCGACCGGGAGTCACTCTTTTCCAGCTTGAAGCTAGTAAATATGGCTTGCGGCGAGTCCTGCACCTGTGTCGATGTTCCGTTTCATTGGAAGAAGTCAAACGCATGCACGACGAACCAGAGTTCGCTGTATTATTTCGCTTTCTCGTACAATCAATCCCACAGTGATCATGGATGACTTGGTTTTGGGTACGGGTTTAGGGCGATCACAATAGACGATCTTGTGTTGGTGAGTGTTTGTAAATGGATGATCGAGAGGTTAGCATACACAGGGATGTACTACGCTTGGTTAATGAAGGGACAAGATAGGCTGCCTTTCCTGTACATTCGTTACGCATTCCAAGTAGAGAGAAGGGAAGAGAGAAAGATAAAGAGAGGAAGAAGATGTGAGAGTGAAGAATGGAAATTGTACATGATTTTTTTTTGCTCTCTACGTTTCTAGTACCTCTCACCCCCGTTTGACTACATGCAACATGAAACTCACATTATTGTACACCTCCATGACGTGGTTTTTCCGTGGACGTCCCCGCTTCCGGTTGAACAGTGTTTTACTCGAGCTAAACTGCAGGAAGTTTGCCGTCTCCAGTAACGCACGATCGCGATCTGCGCCCGCAGGGGTTTCGATCGAGCTCGATGACGCAGCCGTATGCGATGGAGTGGCGTCTTCCTTCTTGAGCAAACGATAGTCTACCGTTGGGTTCGAGAGCAGTTTTGACCGGGGCGGTGCACTACTTAGCGTTTCCTTTTTCAAGTACGACGGAACATCGCCCGTGGGTTCTAACTGATCCGTAGCTTCTTGAGGCTTATACTTCCGTTTCGCTGGTGGTGGTTTATCGTGTCCAAAGCTTACCGGACTGTGTTGCTGACTGTTATTCGGGTCTACCGACGGGCCTCCCAATATTCTCCCTCCGTACAGCTGATGCAGATATGTTTCCTCGATATTCCCCATCATGGAGAGGTTTCGGAGCATCTCGACGTTATCCGGCGCAAAGACCTGTTCGTAGCTCATTTGCTGCATCATCTGCAACCGCATTTGATACATCATCTGCAACGGCAACGTTCGGAAGGTTATCTCAGCCATTAGCGCCAGCAGATCCAAAAAGGGATTTTTCATCGCTCCTTCCTGGCTGGTCGAGGGACCCGGCGAAACCAACGTTTCTTCCTCCCTTGAAGGTGATCGTTCGGTAGCGCCCACCAGCAAATCTCCACCCGATTTGGCGCCATCATCCGTCTTACTTTGGTTGAATTTGGTAAGCAGATTCCGCGCCATCTGGTATCGCCTATAGTCCACCTCCGTGTCCATTCGCTCGTGCTTCCGCTTGTGGCTCAACAGCTGACCGCTCGAGTGGAGCACGTAGTGACAGTTTTCGTGCATGCAGTGAATGTGATTGCACACGCGCGAAAACCGACAGTCCTTGTACGTGCAGTCCTCCGTCTTAAGGAACTTTTTGTAACCATCCTTTAGCAGCATTTCATCCTTCAGATGGTACGTTTTGTGTTTCTCTGCAAGGAGAGCAGTTTTAAAAGTTAAGTAAGCGGATGGCCACCATTAGAAGTTGCTTTCTTAACCGTCACTTACCCATATCTGCTTTGTTCTTGAAGGTGTACTTGCAATTCTCCCGCCTACAGTGGAAATGTGTCGTCCGCTGGGCACGGAATATACAGTAATCCGTGTTGCAGTCTTCCGTCGCTCGAAAGCGTTGAAATCTAGATAGAAATAAGAAAAGAAACACACACCATTACACTCCATCGCAATATTCTACCACGACTCATCGATAAAATCTCACCCATTCTTCACGATCGCCTCATGCTTCCGGTGGTAATTGGCATGCATCTGGACATCGCTCGTACTGATGTACACCTTATCACAGTTGTCGTGCACACAGTGGTAGTGTGTATGCTTATGATTATGCTGGCACGCGCCGTACTGAATGCTACAATCGTCCGATGAGGAGAATCGGTAGAAACCGTATTTAAGCGACTCTTTCCGCTTTTTATGCCACTTCAGATGGCGTATGATCTCATATTTCTTGTACAACACCTTCCCCCGACAGAACGTATCGTGGCAGTGGAAATGTTCGTGTAGGTTTTCATAATGGCATTTATCATGTTTACACTCATAACCGGAAGCGTACCGTTGTATTAAGCCGTAGTTATCTGTTGGTTGGAATGAGAATAAAGAAATCGTGTGTAATGATTGGTGATTGACTGAAGTTTGCGCCTAAAGGTAGGCAATCCACTTAACGCGATGTCAACGATGTAGCCTGAATGCTTGAATACACAAATATGGACATTTAATTTTATTCTTTTCCTTCTACTTTTTACAATAATCTACCAAAAACAGGACATTTTTAATAACGAGCCAGAATTTTAATGAAAAAGTCAGAAAATTCATGTCAAATAATGATAACCCTCATGTGACATTGAATTGGTTCACACATATTGAATCAAAACTTCCCATGTACTTCCTGACTGAAACATTACCACATCGAGCTTATCACCAACTGAACCGACTAGTGATCAACCTTACAACCCGCACCAGCATGCCCTTATTCGCACTCGCGCCCAACACCTATTCCCCGGAGGCGCATGCAATCAGCATATCAGAATCTTGACATTGCTTCCGTTCCGACCGCAAAAAAAAAACAAATCTAAACTCGATCGACCAAAACCCAAATCAAGTACGCACTGGTTCGTTGATACACACCTCCACACTTCGGGTTTCGTTCCTTCAACAGCAACACAAAAAAAAACCAACCACAACCCCCGGGAGGATTAAACAGCCCCAATCGTATGCCGCGCCATTTGAGCCGATTACGCTTGTTAATATTCCGAATTGGAGGTATTTCGGTATGCCCGGTTATGATTATTATTATTTTTGTTTCTATTTTTTTTTCGTTCTCGCTCTTCCCCATTTCCACTCGCCTTTTATTTCTATCTCTTTGTTTCTCTTTGTGCTTTTTGATCTTCGATTCGATTTCAAGTCCACATATTTCGATTTTGTTTTGTTTTATTGACGTTTATATGTTGCATTTGCTCTCACTTTGTTTCCAATCCCCACCAAAGTTTTATTTTCCCCCTCTTCCTTCTTTTCGTTTAATCATCATCTCGCACAGTCCAATTGTGGCTCCAAGCGCCTAACAATGTAGCGCGCTCTTGCTGGTGCCCATGCGGAGCGGTCCAACTTTAGCCAAGTCATGCCAAGACTTGTCCGTGAAGGACGAAGGCGAAAGAAAAAAAAAATACATATTCCGGGGTAAAAACACTAAACTTGAACCAGCAAAACGAACACTCTAAATAACCGAAAAAATAAAAAGGCTACATTAACCATGATCTTGACTATCGTCACTGAGCGAAGGGTGATCGGACGGATGGGGTGTTCAATGTGATCGAAAAGAGAAAAACTAAATTTCGTCCGAAACCAGTATTTTGATGAATACGTGAGGGAAATCAATGCTAATGGTATGTCAGAATTTCAAAAAATTCCTTCTCGCAAAAACCCCCCACCCTTTACGCTCCCTTCACCTTCCACCTTCCTTTCTGACACGCATTCCCCGGTTGATTTATTTTAATTCATCCGATCTTTCTACGCTCCATGCATCCTTTACTAGGTGTAGATCATCTACGGCGGGAGGGCCTTCATAATCTTCCAAACGGGAGACAGCGTAGAAATGGGGAACCAAAAATCGAACCGACCGACCAACAAAGCATATCCCCATTTGTACTCGCGCCAAATGGTGATTTCTTTTGCTTTATCATCGAACTTATTTCCGAGGCATGTATGTTTTAATTTATAAACATATTTTTCCCTCCATCTGTCGGTTTCGGTGCTTGATTTCTGCAAAAGTGTGCCGAATGTGAACTGCTGCCATGATTTCAACGTTTTTTGGGCTAAATTTTGGTACCAGCAAAGCCTGTCTGCCCTTGCTGTCAATCCGTGTTTGATGGGTGGAAGAAGCTGAAGTAAAATGTAGCAATGCCACATCACATCGGCGAGTGATACAGTGTCCACACTCCACACGGAACTATGGCAAGAATAGGAAGGAACCGAAACGTAACTGACCATCGGCGGCGACTGTTGATTAGGACAAGGATAAAGCAATGTCTTCTTGACTTAGTTACGCTATTTGTCTTTGTGGGCATATTGGGCTAGGAACATGACACACATGGACTCCGGTCGGTCAGGTGGAACGTATTCAAGGCTGAACAAGTGGCATAAATTTACGAAAGCGATCGTACGTGTGATTGATTGGGTGACATTGGTTTGAAAGCAGTCTAATTTTTCGTCAATATCGAAATATGTTTCCAATACCCTTTTTTTTCTCTTCGCTTCCCTTAACCTCTCGTTCATCCCCATCACACAACTAGGATTAATTATTCTTTTGCAAACTCACCCCACGATAAACATCAAACAGGGAAGACGGCTCTAAGTGCGAAGCATCGGACAGGCTAACGATGAGGCCTGCACCTCACCTAATGCCTTATTTGGCACCCCGGTCGATATTCAAAAATGGGAGCCACAAAATTATAACCTCCCGCTCCCAATGCCATACTTCAACCTTTTTTAATGCTTTTCCATCCACCGGTATGAAAGCACCCATTTTGATGATAAATTATGTGTTTAGAAATATGCCAATGGTAACGGAGGTAGCATTAAATCGGCTGGATGCTAATGCCACGAGTGCGAATGGTTGGTGTGTTTGCGAATGATCCTGGCTTGGGCCATTTTTTTTACCATTGGATTGGAATGGGGATTGGATGGTCCACAAGATGACCATCCGGCTAGGTTATGTGGTATGCTTTTTCGCTCTCCCTTTGTTCTTACTGCAACAATAAGGTTATTGTGCCTCTCTATTGAATGATGCTGTGATTACAGGAATCATTAGAGGAATAAACTTTTTTGAAAATGTTTAATATACAATAAAATCTTGGGGCGGCCCGGTGGCGTACTTGACAGCGGCGCCGGTATTCACAAGGCAGGACTGGTCCAATATCCCATTCGGATCAAACTCCCGTACGTAGGACTGGCTCCTACGAGGAGCTACGAGCAAATCGAGTCAAAGAAAGCCAGAACTGGCAGGAATAGACCTCTTGATGTAAGCTGAAACTTACTCAAAATTCCCGAAGGTTCTAAAGAGAGTATAAATAGACAGAGAAGAGTCCAATTTAATGGATATGGCTTCGATCAGCGATTAATTTTAGTGATTACGTGATTACATCCTCAATGTCAGATTAAAAAGATGAATGTCCTATTGCAATACCAATAGCATATTAACGAGATAAATGAGCCTAACTATTCAATCTTCCAGACTACGTTAGGTTGAACACATTACGAAAATACTTAGTGGACGTTTTCAAACAATATTGCAACAAACTAAAGGGTTGTCAAGTAACAGAACTTAACACCAGTCAAAAATGATAAATCGTTTGGATAAAAAACAAACTTTTTTTCGAAGTTACATAAACGAGAGATATAAATCTTCAATTTGCACTTCCATTCAAGCATATCCACCGAACACCCAACAACTAGGAGAAAGCAGAACTAACTTACCCTGGAGAAAAGTACCATAACGCTAAAGAAAAAAACAACACCATCACTCTATTAAATTCAAGCACAATTGACCTCATCATCATACACCTTGATGCTTTCATTCTACACTGTTCTGTCTTGCCCATTTTTCCACCTCTTAGCGTACAACCCTTATGCTTCACATGATGCTTCTTCCTCCAAACCTCCCTCAGACCATGGTAAAGCAATCGATCGACATTGGGCACTTAGGTTCGGTTCAATTTGCCGGCTTGATTTGAATTTTCGGTGAAACGTAGCGTTTTTGCTTCCTTTAATCTAATATACAGCGCGATGATGATGATGATGCCGATCACAAAAGCGATTGATAGACTGCTTTTAAAACGATGATGTCCAATCCGAAAAAGTCGGAAAGCTAACGAATACAAAAAAAAAGACGCCAAGGAAATCCCCAACGCGACGCACCGCGCAAAAGATGTGTGGATCTCGATCGGGATCGAGAGATATTTGAAGGTGAAAAGATGAACAGAATTAAAAACGCCACAGTAAAACGACTCGGGAAAAAAGGGGGGTGAAGAACTGGAGAGAAATAAAATTGAAGCAAAACCACTCACCGCACCAGCCGCACATACGGACGCAAATCATGTTTCGAGAAATGTGTGTTTCTTTAACATCAATCAACTCATTGTTTTCGTTGCGTTTGGAATCCTCCTTTTCACGTTATCTTCCAACGGTTGCAACGTTTGCTCCCGTATCGGGTTGAAGTTTCGTTTTGTTTCGTTTTTTTTTTCGTGTTATTTTTTGATACATTTCTCGTTGATCGCTTCCCTGTGCCAATGATGTTTCGTTTATGATTTGGTTATGAATTTTTTTATTGTTTTGTTTTTCTCTTGTTCTGATTCCTGGCGAGTGGCATGAAATGTGTGACAGAAAGGAATTGAGAATGAAACAAATGAAGAGAAGCATATCTGGATGGTTTTATGATTCATTTAGTGCCGGTATAGATTTACTTCAGCTTACACCGCTCTTTGATCAATGTAAGTGTTCTATCTTGTTTATAGAACGTACATTCTGGATTGTTTCTCGTTTCACCTACTTTGTTCAACCAAATGTTGAGTTTTATTCACATGTTTGTATGCCTTTTTAAATTCCTTTCATACTTCACTCAAACTCACTGTCTTTATATTTTTTTTTCTACATTTTTGCCTTGTCCTTATATCCTTTTATCATTTTTATTAAAACTTACATTTTTGATGATATTTTTTCTTGTTTTCTTTTAAGTTACAATCTATAGAAATATTTTTATCAGTATTTCAAGAATGTTAATAAAAAGGCTAATAACAGTTATTTAAATCTTTTGTTTTTTTTTACAACAATTTTACATGAAATAACTCCTGTTTAGATCAACATTTATCAAAGGACCATTTTTATGAAAATTAACATTTTCCTAAAAAAATAAACCATCTCTAGCGCAGCTCTTAATTGAAGTTAACCATTTGGACTAAGAAAAACATGAAATGTTCACCGTGATATTTTGCTTTATCCTTTTCCTCTTATTCAGCTGACATTCTATCTATAAATCAATATCGATTAGAAGCAACACCCAGCTCAGAGTAGAAGGCACACCACCATACACTCAGTACCGCTCAAAAACACACAACACAAACACCTATCTCAATCATTTGCGTCCGAAGGTGACCGATTTAAATATCCTAAAATAGACTGAACCGATTTGGAAGTTGAACTGGACAATGAGGTACAGTTGGGCCAAAAAGGATAGACAATCCAGAAGTATGAAGGTTGCATGGCGTAAGGAAATAAATAAAAAGCACAGAAAAAAAAGATAAAAAAGAAACAACATTCAACCAAAAAAAACCTGCCCGAAAACAACTCGCGATTTGAAGCGAGCTGCAGATTAGGACCTAACAAAAGCAACCAAGAAATCGGATGAATAAAACGCGACCAACCGAAAGAAGGGGAGGGAAAAAAACGAATCCCGATCCTAACAAATCGTGTACGGAAAAAAAATCACATACACAGCAGCATATTCGAAAAGTAACAAGTTATTTTAACCGATTGGCAAATGAGGCAAATGGATGCCGACATCCATTGCAACTGTGAACGTTCCCCGGGTGGAAAATGGTAGTCGGTGGAAGTACAGGGTGGAAGAAAAAGACACGCGCGAAAAGTAAAATATGTGACCTAGCCGGCAGGCAGTCCACGGTGGTGGCGGGGAGAGGTTGAAGAAATAGAACGCGCCCGTCAGGAAAACAGGTAACGGAAGAGGATAAAGTCCGAACTGGAATTAAGCGATGGTAATCTGTAAAAGGCCACCAAAAAATATGCCCAACATTGTAAGGGAGAGTCGGACCCGGTGCCTACTACTAACCGGACGCCAAAATGTAGTTGTTACTTGTGCGCGCACGCGCGGTACACACTGCTTCATTACTATTAATCTGTTCGCCTTCCTTTTTGTTTGATCGAGCTCTCGAGGTTTGATCAAAGATGGCTTAGCTTGAATTGATCGAGCATTTGATCGATCAAAGTAATCATTCGTTTGATGATTTTGAATTGATTTTATTTATTCTCTATTATTCTCAAATAACTGCATAATTAGCTCTATTTACTTGTACTTCTGTTAAATACAATTTATTTTGTGATCTTTCGATACACTTTGCCGCAGATTCAGTCCCTATAGATGAGCGATCTATTTCTAGCAAGCACTATAATTTGCACACAAAAAGAAAGTAGCTTCAACAGATCAGTTGGAAACGAAACAACGAGAGAGCTGAAAAACTCACTTAAACAATCTCCCAATAGCCCGCTAGAAAATTCGGGGTAAGTACCGGCTTGGTGGCTCCGGCGAAGAAAATAAAATCCTGGCCCACACTTAAAAGCCATCGCGACCACGCACCACTAAGCATCGGACCGTCGGACCCGTGACGTCAACAAATTGTGTATGAAATTATTTTTCCGAAATTATTATATTTCTCCACGGCTTGATTGATTTATCGAACGCATTAAACTGGTTCAAATTGATTTGCGGGCCAGTTTGGGAAGCTTTCGCTCCAGTTCTGTGCATTGTGCGTTGGGCTTTCGCCACGTTTGCTTTCCCCGTCCCGTACCCCACGGGCGGTGTGTCCTAGACAGTCGAGAGGAGGAACAAAAAGTGACTTGCCAAACAGAAGACGCAGACG
Organism: Anopheles moucheti; assembly: GCF_943734755.1. Lineage (NCBI taxonomy): Eukaryota > Metazoa > Arthropoda > Insecta > Diptera > Culicidae > Anopheles > Anopheles moucheti. The sequence continues at coordinate 35,171,571 of NC_069141.1, read as the reverse complement.
GTGCTAAGACACCACCGGTTGGGGCTCATGGAGGATCATGGAGCGTAACCACGAACGGGCAAAACACTCCAGTCGCCGAACGCACTCCGAGCACTTTTGCTCGAAAACTGATCATTTATTCCCGAAAACTACCGTGGGGTGTGCGCGGGCATATATTTTAACCTTCCCCATATTTTTTTTACCACCATTTTGCTCCATTTTCGGCAGCATCCCTTCAACCGGGGTGCGCTAATCTGGGGGGTTAAATTTGCGGCGCTTTCGCGCGCGCGCTCGTTCCTTCCTAACCGCTAGAAGTTTGCTAGCTGCGGTGCTGCTCCATTAGGAGCTGGGCGAGTCTTTCATTTGGCGTAATGATACGGTGGCTTAAAACATTCCTCCACAACACTGCGTAACCACCACTGATCGAGAAAAAGGGGGGGCGCGTGAGGAATGGGGCTGCAGGGAAGAAAAAGAGTGAAACGCGGTGGCGACCGGTTTTCCCTGACCGGGCGTCAACCGATCTTCGGAGTCAATTCCACCGCATGTCCAGCAAACGGTTGACCTCTCGGTTAGAGTGTAAAAGGATGAAAAACCTCTTCATTACCGGTGTGGTGTGGGAAGGAGAGGTCAAAATAGAAGCGTCTTAAAAGCTTCCGCATAATCTACTTATTTGCGTTCGATGCCGACGGACAACATGACGGACAATTTTATTGGGACGTACCAACGACTGGGGCGGCCGGGTAGGTTCACGATCGTTTCGAATTTGTTTATTGGCTGTGTGTTTGATCAATTTCGTGTTTGATCCTCAGGATACGGATGAAAAGAGTGCTAAAATTTCGTTTTTAGTGCTCGAAAACGTGTATTATGATTTTATTACAAATGAGAAACTGCTTAGTATGTTTGTTTAGCTTGTGCTTAGTTTTCCTCAACATTAAACATAAAAAAATCCCAGCATTATAAAAGAATCAAATTAAAAACGGACTAAATTGTTGAAGTTAAATGTTGTTAAGTTGAATGTTAAAACGATGAAACCGTTAAGAAAACCAAAATAACTAGGAATATTATAGAAAGGTATAACAACACCTTCCACCGAACAAAAAAGTTGAGTAATCTTGAGCAACATAATGAACAAAAGAAATATAAAGAAATAGTCAAGGCTTCAGGGTAAAATTTGAGAGCTATATTTAAAAACATTTAAGACACATTAATATCTCTTCACACGATGGCAGTTGCAAGTAAGATAGAAACCCCATACCAAACCCCAACAAGAACTTGATCTCCATTTAAGGTTTGATTATGTGTGCAAAAATGTATTTTAAAACAATATTTACACTACTGTGTGGTCTGTACCCACAATTCGCCATAAAGAGGTACTTCCATTTGTCCATACTTAAAGTCTGTGTCTCTTTCGTTCCGACTCATTCCCATACACACACGCTTATTGGTCGTATTAAGTGACTGTTCCTATGCTCCATATTCTGATGCTTGAAACCACACATGAAACAGCCAACATCAGCAAAACATTACATGCGTTACGTAGGGTAAGAAAGTGAGTTGAGTGGAAGAATAAAAATGCAACTCGCACTGCGCACGAAGAAGTTTATCAAACCTTTAAACAGCATAAGGACCATTGACCGATCGGGGTGTTTCCCATGCGAAGGAAATGATGTTAATGCTCTCTGCGCTGCAACCAACCCCACGGCGAGCCAAGGATAAACACACAAAGCGTGTGTTGTGATTTCCAAAGAAAGCATCATCGTGGCATCATATTTCCTTGCGAGCTCGTAAATGCAAAGCCCGGAACGGTTGGCAGCGTTCACCGGGGAAGGGCATTCGGTTTTATTAGGTCTGATTGAATTATGTACCGAGGAAGGCTAATTAAGAGTGATACAATTTTATGCGTCGCTGAGAAGCTTGATATTTGTGACAAATTTGTTGCTTGTAAACCACATTTTTAAGGATATTTTTTTTGTGAATCGAACAAAGAACAAGAGCAAAAACAAAGTTCATTCCCCATCCCACCAACATAAGCCACCGGAAGGTTTTTATTAAGGCGCAAAAACCACCAACCCGTACCCGAAAACAATGGAAGCTCGCACCAAAACGGAGCGGAAACCGGGTATTTCGTCTGCGTTGAAATTAAAGGGAAAAGAAATTTGATTATTTCTTGCATTTATCATCGTTTTTTTTTTGGGTTTCAAGTGAAAAAATATGCTTCCCGCGATGCATTTGTGCGTGACACGGGGGGGCGTGTAGAATATTAACTACTTGCTTGGTAGGAATGATGGAAGAAGTGGTTCTGCTATCGATTAAGCGCCAACGAGCCCGGCAGGAAGTGAGTCTTCAAGTGAATTCACTTAAGCTCAGTGACATCATCTTCGCCGGGCGGTGAAAGAACATAGCTAACAACAATGTGGAACATGGATGGTAAGGACCGGGTTAGGTGGACGTTAGATAGCTTGGGAGAAGCGAGTGCGGAAATCATGGTATCGATACATGGCTGATGAACCAACACGCATGATTAAATGTGAATGAGAATAGTGTGAATCGTGCCCATTGTTAGGATGTTTGATTGATGTGACGAGTGGAATGCATTATTTTAGGTTGTTTTCCATAAAGCTTCTTTTGATAACGTTTTAAATTTAATATTTGAAACTCTTCACATTACCATGAAGCACCATGTAGAACGTTTTGTAAAGAGAATTGCATACTTTGAGGGGTTTACGTTGTAGAAAAGCCAAGGATATGAATTGATAGTATAATATTTATATTATTTTAAAATGTTATAATATTTATATGATATATTTAATCATAATTAAGAGGTTTTTGGCTACGATAAATTAGCTAATTATTCTGATTTTGAGTCAAGGACTAACTTCAACTTAAAGAATTTATATTTTTTTTCTAAATTTTACTGTTGCTGATCCTCGATGATGAATTAAAAACGGGTTAAAACATATTTTGCTAACCTTTAGGCGTACATTTCGAAAAAGATACTATAATTGGGTAAGTTCGGCAGTAGTAAGAATAATTTTGGAAATATTTTGTTTAAATGATCGTTAACTTTTCAATTGATTGAACCTGTAGTCAACTCATATGCTGCTGCTATTTGTGATTTTTTAAACCTCCAATAAATAAATAAAATCAATAAATATATAGAAAAGTAAAAATCAAAGCAAAAAGTAATAAATATCGATCAAAATTACAATTTACCAAAAAGAAATATATAGGTAAGTGCAAGGAAGTAGTGCAATAATGCAGTATTTTCCTTACAATTTATCGTATTCTTTACAAACAGATGTCGATTACGATCAATTCAAGATCCGTTCTGATTTTTCAACAAAATAAAAACACACATCTTCACAATAAAAAAAGTCACTATCGCCTGAATAACATGCGAATACCTCATACTTTCATCACAAAATAAAACCTTCCCCACCATCGGGGCGGAAGTGACAATAGTTGCCATTTGCTTTAATGTTAAGCCAAGAAGAAAACACATACAAATACATCCTCTAACAAACCCGACCACGGGCACGCTTCGTGTCACACGTTAACCGCGGGGAATTGTCGCACACTCACGCGGACACCGCTTGATTCGAGTTTTGATTTGCTTTCCCTTTCCGCGGCGCGTTGCGGTGGAAAAACGGGCCGGCACACCATCCACACCGGCAAAAGCCAATAAAATGTGGTACCGCGGGTTGATTTTTTTGTTGTTACTGTTTGCCACCGCACGATGCTTTTATTGGTTTATTGTGACTAATTTGGTTTGATTGCGGTTTCCGCGGGTATGCTGGAAAAATTCATCTCGCACATCGTGCCGTACCATGAGGTCGCTCTCGACACTCGCTCGCTCTGCTTGCAATGCTGATAAATTCCAGCCGCTTAAGTACTGCGCTGTTTCGGGACACGGAAAACGAAACGCGGTACGGCAGGGGAAGGGCAGGTCAAAAGGTTAATTTCATTGATTGAGCACAGTTTTTCCCTTATTCCCACATGTGCGGCGGAATGTTTCGAGTTAAATAAAAAATCTGGGAGTTAGTTGATGAGGGCGGGAATTGATAAAAATGGGCACTGTGTGCTCGGTTTCGCAGAAACGTACGATTGTTGGCAAAGGGAAGTCAAGCAGTAAATTCATTCCCGGTACGATTTGAATCTTTCACTTAGTGGTGCGTGCAATACAGCATGACTTAAATGAGGAAAAAAGGGTGAAATCTTCCCTCAATAAAGGCCCCTCAACCCTGATCAGTGCCCAATGAGGTATAATAATGTCTTTGTGTGTTTGCTGTGTGAGATTTGAATACAAGAGGACTCTAACTAGCGGGAGAAAAGCCACTATTTTCCCGAATATCAACTTAAACTCTCTCTCTACAGCACTCAAATAAACGAGAAGCGTTCGTTAAACGCAAACACCTCGGTGTAGTTTTGATTTTCAAGGATACAATTCTAAACAAAGTCAAGCTGTTTTTTGTTGCAACTACAGCTGCCAATTCGCGCACATAAAACAAGGCCATCAACACAGCACAAACACCCCCAAAGTACGCCAAACAACAGCCAGCAGAGTAGAAAGAAAAATCACTTCTCTTTCACTATTTCTAAAATTGCGATCTTCGATCAGTTATTTTCGGTAAGAACAACGACAAATTTTCCTTCAAGGACCGCAAACCACCTCCTCCTCCCCCACCTACGGACACCCCTGTCAGCTGACCCTGGGTAAATTAATCGAACCACGTAAAGTGGACGTGGACGGTGGTGTGAAAAACAAAAACGGCAGGAAAACCGATCAATCGATCGTATCAGATGCGACTCAAAATGTCCCAAAAATATAAACTTGTCTGCCGGGCGTCTTTAGGTTGGAGATGGGACATTGCAAGAAGGGGTGAACGGGGGTTTTCAGTTCTTATCCACCCACCCCATTTGTTGACAATTTTGCGCTTGAGTTTATTTGCATTTGGCACCAATCGTGAAATGGTGCCAAGATGGGTTTCGAACGTATTTCTAGAGTTTTCTCTCGTTTCGGTGACAAATTAAAAACAATTTCAAACTGCGGAGTTTTCGTTTCAAAAAATTAGAAGTAAAATAGAAACCAAAACACAATGTTAAGTATAAAACTTGAAAAAAAAAGTAAAGTAGTGATGTAAAGACAGAAAGTAAATATAAAGATGAAATTAATATGATAAATCCCTACTTTACTAGAAGAAAATGAAATGCAAAAATGACAACAGATAATGTAGAATATAAAAGAAAATATTCTATACATTCAATACAAACAATAAAAGATTCCATCAAAAGTTTTTGTGGAATAAAGCAATTCAAACAAAAGACTTACTAGCTTTAGCTTCGTTTCACATTTTCTCCTCTTGTTTCCATCTCATTTTGCACATTCTCAACAGTCTCTCCATTGAAATGGAATTCAAATTCGTTCTTAGCAGAAATTCCGTATCATTTGTTCAATTTAATCGTTCGCTCCTCATTTTCTACTTTAACCTGGATCACCAACCGGTACGAACTATTTCTCACCACTTTCTTCAGCCTTTTCTTATCGAATCCTTTCGATGAGTTTATTTCCAATCCAGCCGTTCCGTTCCTTACAATGCGTTGGTATGAAATCGCTCTTTTTCGATTGATGGTGAAGGGTTTTCTTTTTGGGAAGAACGCCAAAGGTTCAACAAGCACGGCGATAAAACGAAACAAAACTTTTCTATCTACCACCACCACCAGCATCACCAGGTCCAAGGATCATACGAGCAGTTTTTAGTTTCGTTTGTTCTGTGGTGTGGTTTCAGTTTGCTTCACCTTCGCCACTCTCTTTTCACATCTTTATTTCTTCGCTTCGACCGCTCTTGAATCAATCTATCATCGACACTTGATGTCAAATTTCTCGCTCGCTCCACTCCGTGTCCGTAGCGAACGAACGCGCTTCATTTCATTCGTATGTATGTTATTATATGCTGTTGAACTATTGCTTCACCCTCAACCCGCTCGATTGTTTTCGTCTCCGGTTACCTTCCGCACTGGCTGGAATTTATCCCAGTATGATTTAAGCCCAAAGAAAACAAGCCACCGCGTCCATGGGTTGTGCTCGTCCGTGCCTATCGCGGGCTTGAAATTCGACTACGGCGAGATCCTTCAGTCAAATAAAATAGAAAACAAGTGGACACGAAACATTGGCACACCGAAAAAGGCAGCCTAGGAAAGCAACGGCCAACAGGCAGAGCAATGTTTCGCCCAAAATCGGAGCTGTTTTGTTGATTTTTGAGCTAAATCAGCGTTAAAAAAAAGACCCACCAAAATGACACTCGATCTCGGCCCAATCTGTCCATGTCCATCGAAAGAAAGTTTCCGCGATCGGACAGAAAAGAAGAAAGAACTTCAAGCAAAACACAAGCTCTCCTCTATCAGTGCCCATGTGAGAAGACAAAAAATACACAACCCGCCGTACAAATCGAACATCGCGATAGATCACTTTTATGAAAATCAATTAGAAATTAATTTACGGACAGTGTTTTTCGTCTTCTTCGATTTGCTTTTCTTGCCACACACTCGCGATGCTCTCACGTTATGCTCTCGATCACTCATCGAAATTCATTATATGATCGTTGATACTGTACGATCGCTTCAGGCGTGTTTAGGGGGGGCCAATTTTCTTTACTTTTACGCTCCCTTTTCTCATTCCTGCGTACATTTGTGTCGACCGTTCTGCCGCTTCATCATTTCACCTATCATTTTCGCACTCTCGAACTCGCGCTAAAACCTCTCATAGTTTGTGCCTTTTTCAAATTAATTATATTTCATGCCTAAGCACTTCTCTTCTTTTCCAAACAATCAGGAGCTAAAACATTCAAAGCCAAAATCACAACTCCCCCTCCCTCCACACTTCCCTCCATCCTAACCCACGTGCCTGGATTCGTCTAATCTTGCTCTCGTTATGTTGCCCCCTTGCCTTTTATTGCGAAACAAGTGTGTGCTTTTATTATGTGGCTGTTTATTCGACTTGACTGACGGAAAGGAACTGTCCGCCGTTAATGCGTCTTTTGAATATGCTTAATATGCTCGACAGCAGAGGGTGAACAAAGGCAGGAAAGTGAGACACAAACTACAACAGAGAGAGAGAGAGAGAGAGAGAGAGAGAGAGAGAGAGAAAAGGAGAAAGATCGAGGGAAAAAAGGGAACTTTGAACGCAGGGAAACATTTGTGTTGACGCGTTGTATTACCGCACCGAAGTTGTGGCAGAATCAGGGCAAGATACGTCAAAGGCAACGAATCACCCGGTAACAGAACGAAGGGAAGTTAGAATATAAGGAGAAGGAGTCGGAAGGTTGCTGTGCGTTGATGATGAAGAGCGAGAATTAAATTTACGATCACCGGAATGGAACAGTTGAAAAACGTCAAAGCATTCTCAAGGTTGGCCACTTGACAAAAATTGGAGCTTTTCATCCGTTGCTTTTTTATCAGTTTGATGTCGTTTTTGGTGACAAAATGTACGGCTGAATGGCATTTTTTGTTGTTGTTAGATTTAAGCATCAAATGGTGCGCTTGGTACTTTATTCTCTTAACCACACAGATACAAGCCTACATGATATAAGGAAATTATTTTATATCTAAAGCTACCACGGACCTACTAGATTTGTTTTGTTCCTTCATCTGTTCTTTGTTCATAAAGGACGAAACACTCTTACGAGTTTTATAAAAAAACCATTAAAAATTGCAACATGTATGTACATTATAAAAATTGTTTAAGAAATGTAATGTAGAAAATGCTAGAAATGAAATACAATGGAAACAATAAGAAAAATGAATATTAAACCTTTTACTTTGAGGTAAATTACTAATTTATCGTTTTATAAGACAGCAGTAAAGCTCTGTGTTGCTGGACAACCGATTATTTCATCAATTGAACTTGTCAGCTTGTAATCTTAATGTTTTCATGTTGACAATTGTATTGAATCATAGCGCCGTAAAGTATGCAAATCATACTATAAATTCGTATTACCATTCGCATTACCATTTCGAGTAAACTGTGGTCTTCGGGTACCGAAATCGAGAATTAAATTACTTTTTAGGCTTAATGGGGCCTACATTAGCAAGATACAAATATAACTTCGTTTTTTATTTGACTAAATATTGTAATAATGGATTAAAGGGGTTGTATTCACATACCTCAGTTTATATGTTTCGATTTTGCATATTTTGACTATTTTTATTATTACTATGCTAAATTTAGAAAAAGTTTAAAATTCTTCAAAATAATTCAACACCTATGACTTGTGATACCTAAATATTCGTATATTTTATCGCGATGCCGAGGACGTATGGGAGTCCTCCGTAGCCAAAAATACAGGGTTTATTCTCAACGGTCGCTAATAAAAAATTCAAATCTAATGAGTCTTAGTGACAAAATCATGAGCGATCATAGTAGTTTCAAAAACATATATGAAATATGAAATAAGAAGAAGAATTGAAAGACACTGCATGAGTGATAGACAAGCGCGTGTGAAGTGGTCTTATCAGAGGTGATTATAGAAACTCGGTTTTGTCAGGAACTGTGGCAACTTGACAGATCAGCTCTTTTGATGACTGAAAACATCATCCACTCGAGAAACTTGAATTGATTTAGGCAAATTATCTTTATGATAGCTTCACCTGTCTCAGTCCCATGCAGAGACAAGAGGATACAGTGAAACAAACAATTTTATAAATTCGATAACAGCATAATCAATGAAACACTAAAAAACTACGACAGCATTAAATATCCGTTATGTGTTGAGTAATAAACTCTTAACACTCCTTTACCAGATGTCACACCACACTCGATCAAAGTCTGCACAAATGTAATATGCTTTTCAACCACCCCAACAACACTCACCATGCAACAGCTCCAGAATCGTCGCCATACTTTCATCCTTCTCGCTGTCAGCAAGAAACTTGCTAAACTCACTGTACTTGGCCTCATCCATCTCGCCCAGCCGTGGCTTGATCGAGTTGTTATTGTTGTGAAGGATCCCACCAATGCCAGCACCGCTCCCAACACTGCCACTAGTGCCACTAACGTTCCGATTGTTGTTGTTACCGCTCAGCGGGCTATTATTGTTGTCGATCGGTTCGGTACACTTGCCACCAGCACCGTACATCACTGTCGTGCAGCTACTACTGCTGCGATCACTTCCGGCCGTACACTCGAGTGTCGCACCGCCATCGTACTCGTCGTCCTCGAACGCGTCACCACTGCACGAGCGATCCTTTGCGCATGCACTGCTGCCGGCGTAGTTGAGCGCTTTGGCCACATCCGATACGCTCGAACCGTGGCTTGCGTCCTCATCGACACTAGCAAAACGCATCCTTTTGATGGCCGACGGTGAGACGGCAACACCGACAGGAAACACCGTACCGTGCTCCTGCTCCCCATTACTCTCCGGTGACATCATGCTTGATCTTAGTATCACTGCGTTAACAATCAAACCGTAACCTTCCTTTGTTTTCAATCTTTCGTTACCGTTACCGTTACACACCGCAACGTGTCTCACATCGCTACAGGCAATCTAGAGCACTGGGGCACACCGAAAGGCACTATCTAGAACGCATGCTAATGATTGTCGTTTGCTGATCGTCCGCACTTCTCCGCACACTGCATTGCCCGCCGGCAATGAGACCCTTTCTAACGATCAACACACAGCCCTTTTGCGTAATCTCGTTAGCGGTTAGCGTTAGCGGTTGTGCGTCCCCGGGCTTCTCGATCCTGTGTGATGCGTGATCGTGTCTCGACTAAAATGCCACGGTACGACAGTGCGCGCTGGTACGTCCGCTTACGCATAACTGCGCAAACGCAAACGCCACGAGACCACTCGGGTCGGGTTCGGGTGAGCTTCGGGTCGTGTTTCGGGGCTCTACGGAACGCACGCAAAAAGGGGTCGAAATACACGCAAGAACGCAACCCTCTCGGCACTGCGATCAAGAACGTTACCTTTCGACCTCCCTGCAAGGGAACGAACCAGTAGAGTAGGGTTGAGCGGCATTAGGGGCATCCAGGGGTACAATTCGACAATTCGGGTACAGTCAATTCGACTGTCAAGTGCAATTGCCTCCCCCTTTCGGGTTTTTTTTTGCTGTGTGTGTATGATTTTGTACGAGTTTTTATCTAATCACCCCAAACGCCTACTTTGCCACAAGTTTGACAGATCGGACGCTTATCTCGCGTGGACACTCTTCTTACGATTCTTCGCGCAAAGTGAATGTTGTTTCAAGAGACAACCATAATCAATGCATGTTACAGCATATGATACCCTTGAATCGCTTGATTGTTATTTGCTGGACGTAAGCTCACGGCTGTGTATTCAACGAACAGCAAGAGGGAATTCCCTGTTCGCGGTTAATTTTATGAATGATTCCGTTTTGACCCTGTTTTAACATGCGCTACACATTCTGATTTCAACGTACTGTTGGTCAACGTAACGAAAATACGAAAAGTCAACCGAACTTTCGGGGAATTTCTTGAATTCAAACCCCTAAAAACTGAATGCATTAACACTGCTGATTCACAGATGGATTTAACTGACATGTTTTTTTTACTAGTACCAGCATCCAGTATACTTTATCCTCTCCCGCTCCATTATTCGTTATCTGTTGTGCTGAATTTGTAGATAAATGTTTTATATAGTGTCTATCATAAGAACATTCGCCTACCCTAGAACAGTCCTAATGCTGCAAATACAGAGGTGGACATGACAGGGCAGGTTTCTTGTTCTATCTTTTCAATCCTGTTTGTTGCTTATTTAATTACAGTTTCAGGACAGATCAAGGAGCGATAAAAACATCGCAAACTTAGATAGCGTGTTTGATTAACACAATTACCAACAACAGTACCTCAACGGACTACACATCACTACAATTCAAATATTGTACCGGATCGAGTGAACCATACACAGTCTTATTAATGTGTTTTGCTGTTCTATTGCATCCTGTGCATATCACTATATATGTGGAATCATACGTCCTACGATGAGTGCTATGTACTCGAAAATTTCAGCCATTTTGTCACAGCCAAAGCAAAGCGTATTAATAAAACAAAAAACAAATGATAAATTAAATATTTATATATTGTTTTAAATTATTTCTTAATTTAAATAATGTTTTTCTTACTAAAATATTTATTAATATGGTATTTCTAATTTTACACATCACTTAAACATTTGCAAGATCAATATATTATTTCATTTGTGTTCTTAATTTATCGAATTGCTATTCTACGTGTTTAATAATGTCACTTATAAAGTCGAGGGACATCAAATCATATACAGTCTTTTTTTGCACATAAACATAATTTCCAGCTTCGCCCAAGTACGCACAGAATGCCTTTTTACTATTCAGAGAAGATAATGTCTACAAACTAATCTGACCCGTGTCATGCATTAAATTTCCATAACCATAATCCATACGTCTCAACTCGCTAGCTAGATCGCTCTTCATGAATATATAAAAAAAATACTTTCAACATAACAAACTATCACCAAATACCTACACACACTTTAGCATAAAAGCATTTGGTTTATATTTACAATAAAAATGATGATGAGGGGCAACCCGGTTGCATGCTGGTAGCGACGCCGGTCTTCACACGAACGGAATGAACCAAAAATCCCATCCAGACCAATCCCCCGTAGCAAGGACTGAATATCCCGGCTATGGCTGTCATGACCTCGTAGGTCTTTACGCCAAGAAGAGAGAATGATGTGGAGCATGAATCACAAAAAAAAAGAATAACAGAATTAACCAACACCTTTGTTTTGGTTTTTTAAAATTTCTAACAGAAAGTAATTTATGAGTAATAAATTAATAATTAATAAACAATAATGAATGTGAGGTTATTTATTTAAAAAAACAGAAATGAAAGTACATACGTCTAATTAATGCAATATTGTATATGTTCAATTGTACAAGTATACGACATGCAAACACAGGAAACTGTTGCAATCAATAGTAATCTTTGAATGATCATCCAAGTAACAGCATAATGCAACAGACGATTCTAGTGCAACGTTGCTTCTAGTTCTCTGTAAGATAATCATAGTAAAAACAGGAAGTAAGCTGCTAATTGAAAAACAGAACATCATAAGCATTATCGGAGGCTCATATAATGTGTTTTTTTTGTTCATCACACTGATGATCGAGCAATCACATTAATTGTGTTACACTGTTATGAGTAACTATTATAAACATATTTTATTTATTTTATTTCATTTAATAATAAAATACTTGTAATAAATAGTAATAAATAGTTGCAAGGAATAAATTAAATATAAAATTACACTCCTATTTTCAATCTTTGTGGCATATTATACTGAAAGTAACCAACGATTTTCTTTGTTTTTTCTCTACTTCCATCGCTCGAAACGTTAATTCTTTTTGTATAATTTAATATTTTCTCGTTGAAAACCACTGCTCCATCCTCTCCCTTTTCTTATGACAAAAAAGGTGCATAAACATCCAGTTAAACCAATGCAATCCCATCGTGTCGCAAACAATCGCTACAGTACATAACCATCAATAATGTGCGCCACCGGGTTTGGGCGCCGAACAATATGCAAATTTCGTTACAAACGTTCGTTACATATTTTTTGGGGGAAAATGGACACTTTTTATGGAGGAATTAAGTAAAGAGAAAAAAATGCAAAAGCAGCCACCGTTGCGTTCTTTTTTCCTCATACATGTAGCATGTCAATACCTTTTTGGCTGGCGTAAAACATTCGCGCAGCAGCGCGATTTAAGCGCGCCACCAGTTTGACAATGGATGGGAAAACTCTTTACCGTTTTCGTTGTAAAATAGAATTTTTAGGGGAAAACGACACGCGCGCACACACACTTGCATTGCAAAATGAGATTTCATCTTGCCTCTATCTCGTCTCCAAACCTCCCAGCCTTGTTTTGCCTCCACACGCCGGGTCACATTACACACACGCGCACACCCGGGAACGTTCCCGGGAACGGTCGCGACGCGGCTGGCAAGCATCTTTAGCTGGCAAGGACCTTTAACTAAGCGCAAGAGCTGAATAAGAGAAACAAAAAGAAAAAAGGGTTGCCCACCCGGTACGGCTGGCGGGAGATCTCAAGCGCAATTGGTTTTTGGGACAAAAAATAATCACAACAACGCACAATTCGATAACGGCTCACAACCGAAACCGGACGGCCATAAAAAAAAAAACATCATTCACTGTAACCCTATCCGTTGGAAGAATTTATAAAATTGTTACCATTCTTTTCGTTTTCTTTGCTGTTTGGATGGATGAAAAATGAAGCGAAAACAGACGGAAATGGTAAGAAATATAATGAAGAAAAAAAAAAGATCCGGTAAGCCACTGTTGCATCTGGTGGCAGAAAGGATTTGCACGTTTCGTCAGCTTTGCGCTGTACCGAAGTCACTGTTAAACGGTTCCACCAAACCATATCAAACCCGGGTACGCATCTGCAGAACAAACGGAAATGGTTAAACAAACATGTGACGAATGCAATCGGCAATTCTAAATCTACCGTACCCTTTACGTATCAACACTGCGCTTATCCCTTTTTTTTTAATTTTTCGTGCACATCTTCGCTTTTTTTCTCTTATTTTGACTGAAAAAAACGTCAATTTTCTTAAAAATGTCGTTACCTTAATAGTGACGAGAGAGACGGACGGACCCATGACGGAGGAAAAAAAGATTGAGTACCACCGAAAGTTCAAAACCCCTTGCCAGATAAATTAAGATCAGTGCAACCTCGGATGTCATAGGTCCCAAAGGAACTGCCTTAACCGAACCGAGCCGTAAGTTTAAAAACCCAATCTTTAAAGGGCATCCCCTTCGGTGTTGTGTGCAGAAGATTTTTTTAAAAACCCTTCCGGCAGTTCGGGCAGTTTGATTTGCGAAAATTATGTCAAAGAAAACGATAATGATACGAGAAAAATTGTGGGAAAAGTAGCAAAAATTGACCCAAAAAAACAACCCAAACAGCGTCAGAACGAACGCGGGAAAGAGAGAGAGAGAGCTACGATGGGAACATTTTCTAATACGATCAACCCCCGAAACGGATACGGGCATTCCACAACCCCGGTTCACGACACTGCAACCCCTTGTGCCCTCTGGACGAAGTGTAAAAGTGCACTTACGGTGTCTTCCTGTTGCGTCTCACAATGCGACCTTTTTTCCACGTTTCTTGTGTTTCCTTTTCCGAGCCGAGAATGCAATTCCTTACCGTTTGCTCTCTGGCCCTCTTTTTTTTTTTTTTGCTAATGTTGACCTGCGTGATCCTTTTCGCTCACTGTGTGCACTGCACCGAAGGATCATCTTTCCTGCCGCACTGAATGGAGATGGAGAGCAACAGAAAAAATATCCTATCAAACCTTTGCCTTCGGGAAGTTCACGCAGCTAATCTTTGCTTACGCGCATCCCTTGCGTAATTCCACTGGTTCGTTCGTGTGTGTCTATGTGCGCTCGTATATGACCTTTTGCTGCGTATTTTTGCCTGCCTTTCTTCACCCATTTGTTGGAAACTCTCCCCGCAAGCGGGGTTTTCTTTCAATTGAATTTAACTCTTTTCTTCCTGGCTCTTAAACCGGCCTCCCTGGACTGGACAGTTGCAGTGCTTTCTTGCAAGCAAAGCGACAAAACGAGCGGTTTAAGTGGGTTGGAATCATAAAAGGAAGCATAGCTGCGTTTCATGCCCGGCCAGGCAATTGTTCGTCAAACAGTTGACGGTACTACCAGGGTTGATGCCGAATGCGTATCGGGTAACCGCTCTGCCAACGGAATTCTTATGATGGATGAATGTATGGATGCTGGCCTGATGTTGCCTCATCACACAGCTAGCTGTGACTCCGCTGTCAATCTTAATTGTTTTCGCTGCGATAACTTTCTTCTGGGATTGATTTAGACATTCTGGCACGCTAGCCAGAAAGCCGTCTGGTGTGGAGATTTTATTGTTATAAACAGTGTTGAAAATTATGAGTTTGTAGCAATCATTCATAACATTTAATATTGTGTATAACTAATATAAAACCAACTATTTTCCAATAATTTTACCCAGTAACAAAACAAAAATAGAAATTGAAAGGTTATGAAATAGCAAAAAAAAAACCAAAAACATAGGAAAAAAAACGAAAAAATAGAGCATAAATATAGAAAATTCTTTCATTCTATCTCTCTCTTTCATTTTATTTTTTAACTCGTCTTTCATTTCCTAATCCATTTTTCTCTTTATTTGGTTTTACTTATTTATTTGATTATTTTGCGATTGACCTAGCATTCTTATAATTGCTTATGTTATTTCATTATGCCTTTCCATTGCTTTCTGATCTTTTCTATTCTATTTTGTTAACACATTGTTAATTGTTGTTTGTTGTTGTTATTATTTTGATGTTTCTTAAATTTAAATTTATCATAATTTGTATCTTAATGCAAATGCAAAATGAAACAAAATATATGCTATATGTATGCTATGCAATATGTAATGCAACTTTATTATTATTTTATTATTCATTATTATTTTTAAATAATAAATATCATTGCACAAACTTGTCCAAGTGTACTCTCAATTGGAGATTTATATGGCTAACGCTCAAGTCGAACATTCCATAACCATTCCTTCAGTATCCCATACGAAAATAATTTTCCCACCAATTTTCTTTACCCTTTTCTTCTTTGTTCTCCATGCTTTTCTCAATTTGAATCTAACCGTTTTGCAGTAAAAATCGGGTTTCACTACTCGATTAAAAACATCCTCCATCCTTATGTCGAACGATATGGACCAAAAGGTTTTGCATTTTATTCTCCCGTGCGTTCCACTCTCGCTCTTGTGAAACCACTTCGGCTGTACACTTTTTTTTTTCGAATCATCAGAACAGAGCGTCATACTTATGCGACCGGTCGCAAGATGAATGAACTCGAAAAGCCCAAAACGAAACAATAATAAATAAATATTTTCAATTGCCGATCAGGAACGGGCGACGCGCGGATAATATTACCACCATCTCTTCGCAGACCCAAAATTTACCAACACTGGTTATGCAGCGCTCCATTCGATCGCGTTCATCAATTCTCCTTCGTAGTTCTCAAAATTGTATTCTCGCATGTTTCATACCCAAAAGCAAACGGAATCGAATCGAAATAGTTGCACTGCACTTATGCTGCCACGGCACGGCCCGCTCGCTACGTGCCTGTTTGCTGCTGATTTTCTTTTCCATATCATATTTCTCATGTTTTTCAATCTGCGCCGCTTCGGTGCCCGGTTCGCGTTCACATACTATTCCGCTACGTCGATGTAACACATCTTCTTCGTCGATCGGCAATGGTGGTTCGAGTGGTTATTTTGTTCTTGCTTTAAGTTTTTTACCATTTTTTTTTTGTTTACTATTTAGCTCTTTCACTTGTGCCTACCTTCGGTAAGTAAGACGACAGTTTTGAAGCGCGAAGCGGAAAATATGAGCCCAAAAAAGTACGAAATCCAAACACCGTACCCTGCGTGCGCGCTGGCTTCGTTTTTCCCCACCCTGCTGGGCCTAAAAAATAAAAGAACACAACCCGGGAACTCCGGGAAAAGTGATTGGAATATTAATGATTCATGCTGTGATGTATGGATTGATTTCTCATGCCCGACCCTCCGGGGAATGCTTTTTAACCGGGCCGCCACGCTAATGTTACAGTTTCTTTGGTCCAACAGTCGACAGTTGCGTTTGCGGATTGTGTGTGTGTTTTTTTTTACTTCGTCCATCCTTTTTTGCCACAATTCCTCAAGAAAGACACCGAACGATCGATGAGACGATCTTCGAAATACGTGTGTATCTGAGGTGGAATTTATCCGAACAAGCTTTTTGAGGCTTTTTGGCCAATTTGGATTTTCATCGGATTGCTCATGAAGAATGCACACCGAGGAAAGCGTTGCGGAACGCACCGTAAGCATTTTAACGGATGGATCTACAATGAGGAATGGTAAAGATTATTTAACAGTGGTGCAATACAGAATGAATGATTAAAAAGGCAGAGAAATTATGGTATATGAAAACAGTGATCTTTCAATAAAATTGCTTATTTTTATATAGAAGTGTCTATTTATTCCCCTTGCATTATAATTTGTATTAACCAAAATTGAACACCATTCCTCATACAGTCTGATTGCCCATACCTCTTCCAGTCGTGCTTAGTTTTGCAATGGTGGGAGCACCATTGTTACCATGTTTGCAATTGGGGCCATTGTTTGCCGAATATTTTTTTAATTTATGGGTTACTCTTTTTTTGGCGGTTTTCCTCACCGGAAGAAAAAATAAATGCGCATTATCACAAACCCATCCCCTTCCTACGGCAGTGAACAGGAAGCGACGTTTATAGAATGCACAAAACACGATACGCTCTCCATTTTCGATTCCGGCCTTCAGAGTTGTGGTATGTGGTGGATATTGGTAAACGATCCAAAATCCCCATCGAAAGACCTTCGCCCGAAAAATAATCACACATCCGGCACCAGACACCAGGTGCTGATGCACTTGCAAAGAGTTTGAGATGTTTTTTTGTGATACATGTTAGGAGCTGAATGTGTTTGGTACTTTTGAATAATGTCGTTTGATACGCCATTTTTGCATTAAACGAAATAAATAAATCATAAATAGTGTCTATTTTGGCAGAGAAAACGATTGATTTCCTAATACGACGATGGCATTATCGTTTTGTAATGCTGGTAGTATAACTTCAGGCGTGTTTATATATCTTGCGTAACTAACCTATTTTTATGACGTTTCCATTCTACTGAACCGTGACAGTCCGGTGGGGTGGCAGTACCAGTCTGTCACGTCATAAGACCGGTACCAAATCCGATTATCTGGCTTCTTAGTAAAATTAAGTAAAGTAAACCAATTATGAACGGCATGAGCTAGTCTGTAGTTAAAGCAAAAGAAGAGGTCACAAGCTTAAAGATTATTAATCGCAAGCTATCTTTTGTGACGAATTTAAGCTTTTTTCAACAAATTTTCAGTTACTTACTAACTTAAGTAGACTAAAAAGTGGAATCGTAACGCGATAGCATAAATTTAGGCGTACACGATCTACGACTGATGCGTCTTACCGATAAATGAATGAATATTCCCTTAATAAAATACAATCTCACAAACATTAACAAATTTCCAACGCTTAGAATTATTTAATATAATCTTAAATATTTTCAAAGCACATTACATATTAAATTATTCTATAAATCACACACAAGATTCCTGGACTAACGTATCACGGTGCTAATGAACGAATCAAATACTCTCAGTCCCTTTCTGTGCCGAAAAATGAAGAAAATGTCCCACAAGAGTTATGGCTTGCGTGTACGCAACTTCCTAAATCTCACACTAGCTTGACCCTCTAATGATCTTTTCTTCCCCCTGCTCCGGTCGCTTCTTATCGTTAATTGTCCTTTTTTTTTGGGCACAATATCCGAAACTCGATACGATACTCAAGCCAGGTTTTATGGGTTTCACGAGCCATGCGTTTTTTAACGATTTTTTTTTTTACTTTAAAGGGACAAAACGAATAAAAAATCCCCCATTTTGCACCTTATTGGGATTTGAAAGGGATATTTTTCTAAATGGGGTGAAAGTTGAGAATTTCGGTTGACCTTGATGCTTCTCTTATATGTGGAATTCTGGAATGCTATGATTTAATTCAAATGTTCAATAAAATTTTACTTTATATTTTTTTCTTAATTTGGTAGAAATTGCTCATTCTTCCTTACTTTGTACGTGTCGACAGTGTTGGGTTTGCTGACAGATGATAATTTTATTCTAACACGCTATCACTTCCAAACAGCAAAACGTTTTCCCTCTTTCCGCCCAATAATAGACCATTCTCTAATTCCATAGGCATGGACCCGTCCGTGGCATAGGTACACAGCAACGATAAAATTCAGAATAAAACTACGGAAAAAAATCAATCCAAAATACCGCCACCACTCATCGTGTGCGTGCATCTTCCCGCACTTCCATAACGCACCCGGTTCCGATGAACGCTTCGCTTGCGCATTTTAATTGTTTCATTGTATTCGAATTCAATTGTTTTTAATACCATATTTATCGGTCGGTTATTTACCATTTTGTCCATAAATATTGTGGTGAATGGAGGTGTTTTTTTTTTAACTCTTCACCATAGGAATTTTCGCCTCATGTTAGGAAAAAGGTGCATAAATTATCGCCAACGAACGATCGGTTCGCGGCGATGTGCGTGAGGTGCGTTGGGTGCGTGATTGCCAGCTCGTTCGCTGCTGTTACAGTGTTGTGATTTTAGCCTTCCTGGCGGTTTTTGTTGTTATTACTTTTTATTATTGCAGTCTGTTCGAACACATACCACTCGCCCCCGGTTCCCCAATACCTCGTTTCACCGTGCTATGTAATCCTGATCACAAAAAAATACTATGTCAACGTTGGGTGTCCCGTGTTCCGATTTTCGAATCGTTTTTAATTTAAATTTTATTCCATTCCAATAACCTTCTTTCGCACTCGAAACGGAACAAATAATAAAATGGCTCGGTTATCCCTCCCCGCTGCCGTCCCTTCCTTCCATCCCTCACACCATCCCTTTGGGGAAACGTGGATCGGGCGGGCCCGGGAATGGAGCAGGAAGCGATCGAGGCCGACTCGCATGTGGCAATGGTCGACCACAATGATAATTGTATGCTGCATTTGGATAAATGATCGTTTCTAGTTTGAATTATTTTAATGATAGGAAACGGACCTAATACGTGCACCAGCCAATAAGTACATTCGCAAATAAGTACAATGCCGGCTGGCTGGATACCTATTCGGCTGGCGGAGTTTGGTGCGTGAAGTAGTAGTTACCCCTACAATGCCCGACAACGGGGACATTTTACCAATAAGGGTGCGACGAGGGAAGCGCGGGAGGGAGACACACACTGTGGAAACACAAAATATTAATAAACGACTGAATGGAATATTGAATTCTTTGCCCGGTTCCCTCCCATCTTCGCCAACCGATCGTTCGTTTCGCATAACATTCATCATTAGTTTTCAACGGAAAGCTTCAAAACCTGCCCGAGCTTTGTATTGATTTTTGATTTCGCTGGTTTTTTTTTTTTGTTTACCTTTTCTTTTACCACCATTCCTTTCTCGGCTCGATTAGGCACACGGTACAGCGAAGGTGGCCGTGCCCTTGTCCAAGACATAACTCTCCAACCACCCGCCAACAAACAAACCAATGCAAGCGAGACAAGAATGGGTTGGCTCGACAAATTTGTACCTAATTTTTTGGTTGCCTTACAACAGCTAGCAACGATCACATGACCTCATGATGCATTCACGTTTGCATACAAACCGTGCGTCGATGCGTTTTGTTTTCATTTATACGGCCCAAGCAATTGCGGAAAGGCATTTCACATTAACATGGAAATAAAAACGAGGCCGATGAGTGCGGCACTACATGGCAGGAGGAAATATTTGTCACCGTGGATAGTATTGTGACGGTGCACGGCGCTGTTCTGCTTTTCTACTGCAACCTCAATCGGTTATGACTAAAATGGGTGTAATTTAAAGCTGCAAAACGTTGCGTTGCCTGTCCTCGATGAGCCGCTGGTACATCTGACGCGTGTGCATTGTATGGTAATTGATGCGATCGAATTGCACTTCGCTAGTGCTCTCTTGTCTACCACAATTACATCCTAAACTTGTACTACAAAACACAGTGCGGTGTTTAGGCATTTGTACAAAATGGTGCTATTTAAATTGCTATCAGGAACGGAGTTTCAGAAACAAGCCACTAAGAGCTTCCTAAATGTTCTTTACATCAAACGGTTTCCTCAATTGAATAGAAATAGAAATAGAAAATATTACATCTCAATAGGTTCCGCCGACATTATAATTGGCTGACTTAGTCTCGTTAATTGCCTACGACGGTTCTTCAGCCATGAGGGAAATACTATCGATACATTCAGTGTACCACAGAAACCCAAGTCGCCAATAAAACATTGACGAACTTCGTACTCGGATGTGATCAATCGTCAAGAGGAGAATGATCATGATGGCTCTCATGAAAGCTTGAACATATTCGACAATTTAATCGAATATAAAATATTTTCATATTCTTCAACTACAGAGCGCTACAGAAGTCCATCGACGACTCGGATATGGAAACTTCGGAGACCATCTTCCATCAGTCAATCCATATCCTGGCATCATTGGTTTACGGCTCTCCTACGTAGCAGATGCTTATCGAAAATTCAGCTGGCGGCAGAGATTGATTGCAATGATGTACGGAAACGCTCTAAAGTACTGGGAGCCAACCAGTCTTTCTACAGTCTGAGGAAACTTCTCTACTGAAAACACCTCTCGCGAGGCACCAAGTTAGGCCTATATAGAACCATTAGTTCCAGTACTCACATAAGCCTCTAAGATATGGACTTTGTCCAAAACTGTCAAAACCCTCTTAGCCACGTTCGAGAGGAAGATGCTCAGAAGAATTGTTGACCTCGTGTTTGTGGAATGACAATGGAGGAGTCGCTACAATGACGAGCTCTATGAACTGTACGGCGAACTCATTGTCTTACAGTGGATTAGACTCACTAGGTGGGCTGGTCACGTCATGAGGATGACACCAGAAGACCCAGCCCGTAAAGTCCGTAGTCGTTACGTCAAGTCCCTCGTAGTAGCATTCGAGGGCAATTTAATTAGTCTTAATTTAATTTAATCTTAATTTTTGCTGGGCTCATAAGGATGTTCTGTATTAGGCCATCCACAATGTCTTAAGAGGCGTGGCAGAGACCTAATGTATTCTTATTGTAATTGAATGAAGGTGTTAATGCTTCTTC
Source organism: Anopheles moucheti (assembly GCF_943734755.1). NCBI lineage: Eukaryota > Metazoa > Arthropoda > Insecta > Diptera > Culicidae > Anopheles > Anopheles moucheti. The sequence goes on along the minus strand of NC_069141.1, from coordinate 35,149,776 downwards.
TTTTTTAGGCGACACAACAGCCTCAAGAGCCGTAGGCCTGCTATTGTTAACTTTATTTATTAACGGAGCCAAATAATCAGTCCTGTTGTGAAGTCTAGTGCCACTACCTAACACACCACCGGGCCTCCGGGCGAATGGTGTAACTGCGCTAGATAATTAAGAGAGACCAAATTTCTAAGAAGCCTTTAAAGTTTCGGTGCAAATAAATTTGATTCCCCGTTGCTTCAAAACTTATTACAAAAACCTTAAAAACATATTTCCTTCCGTTATTTTTGTCCGTTAGCCAATGCGCCGCACTGTACGAGATCACACCAACGGGCTAATACGCTTACTATGATCGATTTGCCTAATGATAGCAAAGCAATCATCACCGTGATCAGTTCGAACAATAAAACGTGATCGATCCATATTGAAAGGCGAACAAAAAAAAACAAAAAAAGATCCTTTTTGTTTTCTCGCTAAAAAAAAAGCAGTATAAAAAACCACACACGTACGGCATGACCTCAAATGCACAAACACAGTGCTAAAAGAATTGGTTGAAAGCAAAATAAAACCGTATTTACCGTACGTCTGGCACAACATGTTTCCCCTTCGGATTCGCTCACGGATTCACCCTTAGCCATCAGGCTGAATCCTTATGATCTTTTATTTTCTTCCCTCATAACCTCATAAAGCCATCCACGTGAGATGTATCGTGGAAGAGAGAAAAAATGTTTACCTTTTGCATGAAAAAAAAATTATATTCTAATAGTCACCATCTTTCTCACACTTTAAAGCACATTTTAAGGCTTTCTTTTTGGGAAAGCAAAAGGCGAAAGAAAGAGAGAAGAATCAGTGCGCTGCAGCTCGAAAAAAGCAGCCACCGAACCCATCCTTCATCAGTCAGCTGTAAGCAGCCCTAGGGAAGGGATTTTCGAATTCAAAAAAACGACAATTTTCCCAAAACTTTTCAACGTTTCACCCGGTGTTGCGCATCGGGAAGGGGGTAAAACTAGGAAGAACTGCAGTAGGAACTTATGATGCAAACCCTTTCCGTTTCGTTACCTGCCCAAAAACCCAAGATCGTAACGATTTTTCTCATGTTTTGCCCTAAAAAATGGAAGAAACACAATCCACCGTTCGTACTTTGCATCCATCAGCTGGCGTGCCATCTCTGGCGTCTGGCAAAGGGATGGGATCGGGGATTTCATCCTTTGCTGTCTGTACACCCGTTTCGCATCCGTTAACCGTTAAATAAATGATGCAAACACGGTTTTAATTACTTTCGCTTCATAAATTCCCACAATTTCGTCCAGTGGAAAAATAAACCGGGATGCAAATAGACGAAGCCAGCAAATGGTATCGCATTAAAAGAGTTCTTTTTCGGTCCAAAATGTTTCACCACGCGTAAGAAAAACCCGAAAACCGCTAACTGTGTTTCCACCGCTTGGCATGACCATTTGCGCGCGCGTTTACCCACAAACACACACACTGTGCTTACGTTTATTAATTTTTGACCCAACGTGTGTGCGTCTCGCTGTTTTGGTGCTTTTATATTAATTTTTTATTCCTCCTTTTTTCCACCCGAAGTATTAGCATTTTGTAGCATCATCGTTATCCCAATGGGTACGCAAAAGGGGAAACAATTTTTCGCGACCGTTTTTCCGGCATCCCTTTTTTGCCTGCTATTGCCCAAAACCTATCGAAAGATCAATTTAAATATTGCCCACCAGTAGAAAGTGAGTGACAAAAATTTCGCAAAGGTGTACCCGGGTATGCTGGCCACGCATAAAATGGCACAGCACAGGGTAAAGGACATGGTAAAATGGAACACAAAAAAAATACGCAAATGAACAAGAGAAATTAGCATAATTTTGCATATTTTCCTGCTCCTCTTGCCACCCGACGGGGCCCTCTCCTCACCCGCGAGATGCGATAAGCCGCCGACCCGTGTTCCTTTTCGATTTTCGGAAATTGTGCAAGTGAGTACGGGGGAAAAAAACAGAATGGAATACAAAAAATAGCGTAACCCCGTTGACGAAGGATTCGAGCTGATCCTGATGAGCTCATCGGGACGGGATCGCGGTTTGTGCGTTCGTAAATGTGACCCTCACCCATACTCAAATGACAAATCCCAACAATGTCCCGGTGAGCGGTGTTGTTCGGCGCTGTCAAACACGAAAATATTTCAAAATTCCATCCGTTAAGGTAAATCGTTCATAATTTGGCAGTGACCCTAACAAAATATACGGGATGCCCTGATACCGGTAGGAAATGATAGTTTATCTTAATTTTTACGCTACCATGGTGCCACTTCTTGTTTGTTCTTGCTGCGTGAACACTCTCCATCAAGCGAGATGTTCGGTGCGTGCAATCTGCAACGACGCAGCCATCTCGTGAATGCAAAAGCGACTCACATTGCGTACGACATATGACACATTCGTTTTCACTTTAATACGCTTATTACCATATCGGTCGCGCAAAAAAGCAAAGGGGTCCTGCTGCAACTGCTGGGCTGCTGGGCTGCTGCTTATGCAAATGAGCATCCGTAGCGGGACCCAAATTTGCATCTTCGTCTGATTGCGTGCATGTTGGATTTATGGCATTACATGGTTGCAGTTTTCTCTCCGTCTCCGATCATTAATCGCAAATCACACGTCCACCCTTCCACTAGGAGCGTTTGCATATCTTTCCGTTCGGTACGTTACTGCTTTTCGTTACTTTTAATCACCCCGATTAATGCGATTTGGTGCGAGGTGATTGATTTTGCATATTTGGAGACGGGTACCTGTACCGCTCTAGCCGAATATGCTGTATTCGAACATGTGTCTTTTGGTAATGTCAAATCGAACAACAATACGTACAATTTATTCCATGCCGCAAAGCATGGCAAAACCCGCCCGGGGAAATCTTCGGAGGGGCACGCTCTAAACAGTCGCTGCACAAATATGGAACTAAAAATTGCAAAAGTATTTATTTTGCATTTTCTATTCCGTACGCTGTTATACCCTTTTTTCCTGGTCTGCCTCGTACCGATTGAACAACCGCACCTGGTGATGTTTGTTTTTTTTTGGTTTGCGCATTATTTTGTATTACCACACGCAAGCATACGGCGTACTGCTTCCAGCGCGGAATATTAACGGCTGAATTAAGATTCCGATTTTAGATGACGGCATTGTTTAGGTTTCGCATAGATGGTGCTATTTGGCTTGAGGTTTGCTTTTCAAATTCGTCAATTCAAAATAGCTTCCCTACCGCGTTTGTGCTGAATATATGCCCGCTTCGCCACTGAATGCCGTCTAAATTTGATATCGACAATTTATTTTTATTTTATGCTTTTAACCTGTATGGTTGGTAAATTCCACTAATTCTAAAACTATGCAAGAACAAGTCAACTATTTGTCACAAACTGTCAAGCAAAAGAATCTTGCCTGAGCCCTCTAGTCAAAGGATTGCTTAGAACAAAAGTAAGACTTTGCTAGAAATCCAAAAATCTATTAACCCGGTCCAAGACGGAAGCTGCCAGTTGAGTGCCACCATCGTCTGTTAAGAGAAATATTTTAATTCATATGGTAGAAGATATTTTCAGCTGTAACATCCTATCATTATATAATATGTCACAAGGTTATATTTAGCGTAAAACGTCATTTATTAAGAGCAAAAGTTGATTATGAGTCCGATAGAGCCCCAAAGTAGGCTGTTTGCAGTCCGTTAGCAGATTAATATGAACAGCGCAATAGCTTCCCGGTAAGAGCAGCTCGATAGCAACCCGATAAAAACATTTAAATCAGTATTTCCATCGCATTTACTCGTTATATAAAAAACTTGTGAAAAAAGTACTCGTTATGAGGTAGTTGTGGTGGTTACAAGTTTGAAAGTTCACATTTCTTTTGAGCATTATTTAATACTAATATTATTCTGTAACTTAAACGCTTCCCATATTCTTATTAACTTTCATGCAATCAAACTTTTAAAAAATCTACCAGCTAAAGACAAACCGTAGCATGAATAACTTACTTTTCACTTTTCGCACCAAACTTTGCCTACGCTCTGTATTGCTCTAATGAAGGCCCTTTAAGTAAATTATTTCCCGACCAATCGCATAAACTTTGGTGCCCTTCGGAACAGTACGGTTTTACCTTTCCAGGCACGGAACGCTACCTTCCTATCGCACGTAGCAACGATGCAACCGACCAATTCAGCTCGGTGTGCTCTCGCGCTAAATGCAAAAGTTTTCCCACTGCAACTTTGTCGACCAGGCCACACCGGGCTAAAGTGTCCCCACCATCCTCATCGATCGACCCATGCGTACTACCCACAATCCTGAAATACGCTTCAAATGAACCCTAACTGACGCCGGATGATCTTCATCAAATCGATCTCGCTTAAGTACCAGTTACGCAAAACTTTTCCCAAAACCCCAAACCCGGCCAACGATCGTCGCGCACGTGCTTTCCGTTTGCTTGCCGAGTTGTGCGGAAAACCTCCGCCTTTAGAAAGGTACAGCACAAAACACACCCACACAAACACAACCGACCGAACTTATGGAAACACTTGCTCCCGGCGTCTTACCGAGACCGACTCTCGATGATAATTTATTCAACGCCTTACGTCACACTGTTATTGGACAGAACCTCGGCTGCGTCGTTCAACTTTTCGTAGTTAATTATTTACCAATTTTCGCTCTCTAGCACGTCTCGCCCCCATCCGGAGTCGCGCCGGCCGAGTACCGGCTGTTTGGCAGTATGCTTCTTGGCAAGTGGCACAACACACACCATCATGCCCCATTTTCACTACATAAAGCAATAAATCACTGACGGTGGAGACAATTGGTGGAAGTTTGTCATCGACTTTGCCGGCTTGCAGCGAGCCGACAATACGGGCCCGAGTTTTAAGGACGCTGCCCAGACCGGGACGCTGTTAAGTGGATTTGTTTGGAACAGCGTCAAGACGGTTATCGTTTGAGTGGGAGATTGAGATGCGATTTAGTTTGCAGGTGATCATCGGTTGCACGCTTTGCTCTGTCGTTGATCGTGTACTTTTGAAGGGTGTTAAATTGATGAAAACGATTAATCTCAATGGCTTTTTGTTTGGTTTGGACTTTTCCCTTTCTTATTCTTTCCTTTGGTGCAAGAAATAAAACCTTTATAATTTTATTTAAATGACAAACCGTCCGATTTGCAAACATAAAACGCTTTAATAAAAGCTTAATAAACATTAGAAATTGTTCTATCTTGTATGACCATGATGGCTGCTATGCTTTCCATTCTTTACAATAAAATACTTCCCAAGAGTATTAACCCTTTCAACGGATTACATAAAGCTTATCAATCATTAATAACCAAAAAGGTGAATACATTAATGAATGTTACCGACGCCGCATCCACTTAACATCAGCAACAAAAGAAAAATCGCTTGCCAATACTCCCCAACAAATATGATAGCTAACTCCCGTTGCGAAAAAGCGAACCTCGTACTCTACTCTCCATACACAATCCACACACAAAAGAAGCACACCCTTTACCAGGATTTGAGCACCTTTTTGGCGCGAAGTTTCACTTTCCAGCCGCGTCATTCTTGATTTCCATTCGCTCGTCCCTCGATCGCAACCACCTTTTCCATTAGTATCGTTGATTCATGTTTCACTTGCATCTTTTCTTCACCATTTTCAAAGCGAGTCAATGAATAGAAGTGTTTCTAAGTAGACGGAAAACTCAACCGATTCAGCGCCAGAGTACAAGAAAGTCGACCAGAATCTAGCGACTGCGCCCGACAAAAAAAAAGAAGGAATGATAATGGAAGAGAAAACTCACGGCAGAAAAGTTTGAGTCATGTTCTCTTTTTCGGCTTTTCACTACACCGTTTTTTTGTGGCGGTAGCCGAGAAACTCCTCAGCGTGGAATAAAAGTTTCACGGTGGTACTGATTCCAGTGTAAATATCATGAAATTAAACACGAACAATACATCACTCCGTCATGAATGTACGGGTACGGTTTAGTCGATGTTTAGTCGACTTGAGTCGTTTCAATGCGAAGTGCAAGCCTTTTCGAGAATAAGAAAGATAGATCCTCCACGGAACAGGTTTTCAAAAATACAAAAGAATGAGTGGTTTTTCGGAACGACGATATAAATGGAAAACTTTTCCCGCATGTGGTGGGGTTTGCAAGGTAAGCTGTATAGATAATGTGAATTTCATCCTATCAAGGATGGCAATCCAGGTCTATTACATGACAACGATCGAGAATGATGTGGAGAATACAACAGTTGATTATTATTTTTTATCGTCCGTCATGATTTAAAAAAATGTTTGAGTTACTTTCTTGATAGAGCATTGCTGTAATTGAGTGTAGAGTGTAAACGCCTGTTGGTATGCAATTTATTTTAGCACCATGAACACATACAAGGCCTGCTCCCTCTGTAATACTCCTAAAAAGTCAATAATGATGGTGATTGCATATATTTAGGCGTAGAGATTTTAATAAGGCTTGCATACATTCAGGCGATGCAAACTTTGAAGAGAATTTGACGTGGTCTGGTGGTGTTTTGGTAGCGGCGCCGATCTTCACACGACAGGACCGAGGATAAATCCCATGGGGATCAAATCCTCGTAGCTGGAACTAACGAAAAAACCTTTGATGATAAAAGTTTAATAACAATACCGCCAATCAAGTTTATTTTACACTTTGCGACTGCATTTCTCTTCAATGACTACACGCAGACCGAACAAATTCATTCCTCCCATTGATCTGTTAAGCCACAAAAACACCAATGTAACAATATCACACTAGCCGTGCGTTAGTTGCCTTTATTTGAAAATATTTCTATGCACCCATCGAAATGCTTGGAAATGAATAAACAGAGACAAGGTCTCATGCAGCTCACCGTATCGGTACGTACGCTTCACAACCATTTCATATCACCGATTGAACGAACTGCACCACCATGGTGTATGGTTGTTTTCATGCAAAGCTCGAAAGTTTCCGGATTCGTTGCTGCTTTATTAATGCAACGGTAACGAAAACTTCCATCCCGGTGGTTGCTGTTGGCCGTTTCATTAAAACTTTACCATCCAGTCCGGGTTCCGTGTCGCTCGGGTTCACCGCACACAAATCGGTGCACTTTTCTCAATTGCCTTAACTTGTTTGTTTGTTGCGCTCACGAATGCCACGGATCGCCAGGATACCGGGTGCACGGATGCACCGAAAACGACGGTACCAGACCATAAACGTAAACAGCCGCCATACACAAACACACGTGGTTAAGCGTCGTAGGGCAAAAGCTTAGTGCAGCCATTATTTTAATGATTCACGTTATGTTTGCATTTATTGTAGCAAAATCATATGTACCAGCAAACTTTTCAGCTGGTTAAAGTTTGCGAACGATTGTGCATGTTTTATTGAGGTTATACTGTATTTATGGTAGTGATCGTACACCTAAAGTGGCTAGTGTCCCTCATGAGCAAGTAATGCAAATTACGCTTTTCTTGATTTGAAGGTTGTTACCTCACTATCCGTAAGTCAAATAATTTAAATTTATATTAATTATTTTCATCGTATTTAGTATAAAATAAATATGATAAATTATTATGATGATTTCTGTTGCCTGGCCTAAATTATAGTATTTGTTATCTGAAAAAAAAACTGCTACTTTGTTTATACACTGAACCTTAATTTGTACCATCCAATAGACACTTTTCAACATCAACCACCAAACACAACGGTATATTGGAAGGTAGAGCAGTGTTGCCATGAAAAACATCATACTTTCGCTTGCCTCAACAGATTCGCACTATAAATCAAGATATTTGCATTCCTGACCCACATTTTCCCCTCCAATTGCTCCTTCCTACACCTATCTTTCCTTTTGTCCACACGGTTATAGCAAAAGATCGACATGCAGACCAGGAATTCCCAATGAAATCTTTGCATACTCAACCTGCAACCAGTTGGTATCGCACACCATCGCACACAGCGTTCCTTTTAGGGGTGGTAATAGCGGTAGAATTATTCCTTCATTCCGCTTCAAACGTTCAGTTGTTCGGCATACTTAGCGATACCTTAGTATGGTCTCGAGAAGCCTTCAGAAAAGCACCATTCTATTTCACTGCACTCTTGTGCTTTGTATGAAAAATGTTCCTTCACCTTTACCGATGATTGCACCAAAATTGCAACGAAGACGGATCGGGAAGGAATGCAAATTCGAAACAAATTTCCTACCTCATTTATTATGAACGTCTTGTGGGTGAAGATTTCTCGAACGATTTCCTTTGTAGATCAGATTTAATCGTTGGATGATTTGTGTGTGGATTGAAAATATATTCGAAGCATTTAAGCATAATGGGAGAATAAGTGTTTTAGAAACAAAATACAAAAAATCATTTTGTCCTACAGATTGCATACTTTTAGGCGAACCAAACGACACCGAACAAGCAAGACAATCTATTAAACCGTTAGACAAGCCCATAGTGAGGCCGTTCTAACGAAACAATAAAAACACAACATAGTGTAGGCTATAAACTGCTTATCAGCAAACAAATAAAAAGCTACATTTTGTTTCAAGAGATAGTTCCTTCACTGAACTGCTTGTGTCACTTATTGTCAAAGCACCGACATAGACTCCAAGGAATTCAACAAAGTAACTGCCACTAAGGACATGAATACCGTAACGTAATGCGTTTCAAATTGGAAAACTGATTGATTTTTCGCTTCAATCCATGAAGTTGAAGGTTCATTTTACCTTGCAAAACACATTACCACCCTTTTTTACCCCCATTGGAATTCGCTTGTTTTATTTTACCTTTTTGTTCGTTTGTGTTGTGTGAAAAAAAAAATACAGCTCACAATAAAATGCAAGGACGAAGAATAATGTTACTTTACCTCAATTCTCAACTATCCTCCGACCGACTTTTGATTGATGGGTTCGCAGGATAAGTGACGCGGGGCTGAGTATGGGTACGAGGAAAATGGTGTAAGTGTTTCGATGTAGTACATTGCCATCCTGCGCCCAGCAAGCAGAGCCGAGAAACATGTGAAACAATCGATGGAGCGAAGAGAATTTTGCACTCAATTTCCATGCCCAAGTTTTGGGGCAAATCTAATATTAAACGAAGGCAAATTGGGAAAGCGAAACATCCTTCCAAAGCAATCAATTGAACCGTTCCGATGATGTAGTGGCAAGCCGGATTTTTCCTTTGCGCCATGGGAGATAAAAAGCTAACTGCACGAAAGCTGATTTTCATTGTAAATTCATTTAATTTGCTCAAAATCTCGTATATTATAGAGCGTCTTTTCATGTCGCGCCGCTTACCAAGCCATCGAATCATCTGAACAGGAAATGGTAAAGATTTTTGCTTTTATTTTTCACGGAATCAACCGAAGCGAAACGAAGACTATTCCGTCGATTGCAGCAAATCGACCATCGTCAAGCAGACCTTCCTCACTTTTCTCCTCAATCGTTCAATCACCATTTGCAACGATTCATTGCAATATTAATTGAATTTTCATGATAGTGCAATACTATCGTGCCATTGCATTTGCTCAATGTTCGATCGGTACTGGGCTCACCATCACCGCCCAGCACTCGAGCAGTCCGGTAACGACTGCAAATGACTTCAACACCGTGGGCCACCCACATACCTTCTTGCCAACCGGAAAGAAAACGAACCGGAAGTTGGCTCCTTCCACTTTGTCGATCTTTAAATTTTCATTTCAATTCGCGTTTTTTCCATTAGAAAGGCGGTAAGGTGGTGGAAAAAATCATTTCTAAAGCTTTTGGATAAGAGAGCGGAATGCAAAAATATCGTACAAAATGGAAAATAAACTCTCCACTTCATAGGTTCACAAGTTCGATGGCATTGCTGAAATGCTGCTGATGCTGATGCTACTACTGCTAGTGGATGAATAATAAAGCATACAGCAATGTTAAGTGCTTGTCGATCGGTCGATGCAGTGAATGAGAAGAAATTAAAAGCTATCATAATAAGGTTTTGTTGTTCTCGATAGATCGTAAAAAATGTGAATAGATATAATTTAATAAAAATAGTCATATCGTACAAAGAAGACGATTTTTTATTGTTTGCTTTAATAATATAATGTCAAAATTAATTTAAAGCGCCTAAATAGGTGTTATAACACAAACAAATTCGACAGCTCTGGAGTTTCAGCCTAGATGTATGCAACGGAAAACTTTTGTAGACGGCATGATAATCACTTCAATTGTTTGTATAGGACAGATGTTGGTAAGAACACCATTCCTTTTGTGCTAATATGACATAATTAAATGTAAAAAGTGTTTTACTACCGGTTTGTATTACAGTTATACCATTTTAACTTATTTTTTTCTTTAATTTAAGTATCATTATGCCCCTAAATATAGACATTGCGTAAAACGTTTGATACACCAATCAAGATTATTCTTAGATTTTCTATTTATACCCAAAAAATACGATTTACAGATAAGCATCATTGCTTTGCTTGCACAACCCCCGATTGGAAACGAAAAAGGCAAATATTATCATATCTTTATTTAACCGAAATTTGTATTCCTTGTCACAAATTTCATCGTCCTTATGAATAAACATTATTTGGTTCACCATAATCGCTCCGACCACAGGTACCTTTTAATCGCATGCAAATGAACGCGCTCCCCGAAACATTTACCGAGATCAAATAAAATCTTCTTCATGCAAATGGTGTCACTGGGAAAATCCTTCAATGGGCGGAAATGAAGCCACTTTCCAGCGAAAATAACAAACAAACTCACAGCAAGAGCTTCGACCTCGTGGAAATGGAAGACGCGATCGGAAAGCTTTTTCACGTTCCTTTCGATTTCGGAATCTATTCTCGCTTGTCACTATTTTAACCGTTGTAACTTAAGTGAGCATTATTTATGCATCATTATGTTGAATCTAAGTATGCGATGTAGGAAGGTTTTGGTCCGCGCCTTAGTGGGTGGAAACAAACACTCCATTTAGTCGGTTACGATAATTTGATTTCAATTTGAAAAGCCGATTAATTTAAATTTGATCTGATGACTCTTATCATGGTTTCGATGCTTTTATCCGGCTTTATGTACGGTCGATTTTCAAATGGGTGGTAAGATTTCTTTCGACGGGAAATTAATGGTCGCGAGTGAAAAATGGCCATTTGGAACATCGACAGAAGTTGGAGGCAGGATAAATTCAACGTTGCTTCTACTTTCAATGTTTGTGGAAAGCAGGAAAATAGATTTCCAGTGTACTAAACGATTTGTGAGCACTTCTCGGAAACAGGTTCAATCTAAGATGGGATTTTTTTTCGTTCGTTTCATCCCTTAAGAGTATTTCAATCCCCAGCCAGGGGTTATCCTGGGATGGTTGGGTTGCGCTGAAATAAGCAATCCTACCCCGACATTGCTCCCGGCGAAGGCAAAGGAAAGTCAATGGAATCTTTCATTATTTTAATGTTATTTATATTTGCACAAACTTCAACCACAAGTAGTAGCAGCACTGGTAGCAACATCACAACCGTAGTGGAAGAAGCAAATGTTTGCAGGCAGTGTTGCCTGTACGTGTGGTGATGACTACGGTTGTCCATGTTGACTTACCACGCACGTACAGCACAGTACATATGGATGCATGCAAACGGTCGATTTCAACGCTGATACCAAACGGAACCATATAGGTACACGTGAGATCCACGTTTCACATTCAGCTACTGATAATTTATTTTATTCAAAATGATAACACGCAGTTTAAAAGCCTACAGAGAGTCTACACTCTATTAGTTAACTAAAAAAGCAATAAAAATTGAAAAAGTCCAAAAAACAATCGATTTTAAAGAACTTTTTTGGAAGGTAATCGGTTACAAATAGGATTTATTTTAAAGAAATTTTACAACAATTTTTTGACTTGGTGTTAATAATAAATAATAATAATATTTTGCTTATTGTTAAAATTTTCTTATTAGAACTTAAAAAACATTAATTTATAACAGTAGAATGATCAAGGAATGCAATTGCAACAAATAACGCAAATTTTGTAAACCGTATTACATAACTTTAAGAGTTACACAATCTTATTACAGCAGTTTTTCTCTTTTTTCTCTCTCTCTCTTTATAATAACAATAGTAACTACGTCAATACATTAAAATAGAACCGTCAAAACAAAAGGTCACAAACAGTATTTTATATGAAAATATTGCTTGTATTGTACTTCAACAACAAAGTTGTGTGCTCTTTTCATTATTTCATCAAAGTTAAAAAACCTGCCATCCCTTTAATTCGTCGAAAATGTACACTGTTTATGTTTCACCGACACTGACAACCAAAACCCGAGATTGATGCAACCCACACCCTAATGTTCGCATGGCCTCCGTTTCGTCGCCCACGTGCAAAACCTTGACGATCATGCCACCAGTAACACCGCCAGTGCCCTCCATGTTGTCCTCCATTGAAATGGAAATTCTGAATGTAAGTATTATTTAATAGCCTATCGTACCGTTTAAAAATAGGTAGAAGTTGCAAAAAAAAAGCTGAGGACAGTGATGTTTCTGTGCCCATCGGAAGCGATATAATATTCTCGTTGCCTGCCTTTTCGTCCCATTTTTTATTTTTTGTTGCTTTCGTTCTTGTGTGTGCAAAAACGGAAAGATTGAAAAGGTTTCGTTTACAGTGGCGCGAAAACGTAGAAAGAAAGCATGAACTCGTTCACTGTCATTATTGGAATTGAATGTTGGATGATGTGTTGCCGAATGCCGCGGGGGATTTTCCGTGTTCCGGGCGGGAGTTGTTGGTGACCCGGAAAGAAGCTTCATGCAAATCGACTCGTGAAGTAACAGGGCCAAAGAGGCTGGTAGATACCGGAGGGAAGATATATGAATGTGGAAGCATAACGCCGGTACAGCCGGCAGGTGACAACCGTTCGTAGATGGTCCTGAAGATACTGCATGTAAACTGTAAATGGGAGCTTGCGAGCGTCCTTACCATCCCCATCCCCGGTCACAAGATATCTACATTTAGCTCAACGAAATGAAAAAAGGAAACAGAAACCACAATAATCACGTGAAGCAAAACACAACAACGCCATCGAATCGGTACGGCGGAAGTAGACGCGAAGCCTGGAAGAAAAAGGATTTTTACGGGCTGCATAATTTATGGTGCTTTGAAGCCACCATTCCTTCGGAGCTGGTGCACGCCCGTTTGAGCGTTATTCGGTGGCGCAATGGGCGAAACAGATTCGTGAAACAGATCCCGACCCGGACTTTACACCCAAAAATGAAGTTACTCTCTGCTTGGCCAAATATGACATAGAGAAAATTGCACGGAAAACAATTCTTGACGTTGTTGGCGGAAAGTTGTGGCAAAACTTTCATCTTTTGGTTTGCTTTGTTTGCTACCGTGGATTAATTATTTAACCTCACCCAAAGCTTGCTGGTAATGCAAGGAATTATGTTAAATCTTTGCCAGTTTTATGTTCCCACGCTTGCGGAAGCTTCATACCGGCGCTCATTAAACCCAATTATACAAGAAGTTTGTTGCTCACGCGAAACGGTTCGGGTAATAGCGAAGTTACTATTACTCGCAATGGAAACCGGCAAACCATAATGCAGTCCCATTAAGGGTTAATAGGAAGGTTGTGGCATTAATGGGCATCGAGCGGGGGTTCGCGTCCAACAACATTCGATTGGTAGGTAAGGGAAGTGTCCTTTTGGGGAGGACGTAACAAACCCGGAAACAGGTGTATCATAAATGTGTGATATCCAGTAGAACTACAGGCGTAATGAGGCGTTAATGGGTAATGATATTTAAGATTCTTCAATACATGGTGGTAGCAAGTTTATAAGTATCATTCATTGCGAAACAAAAATTACTTATCTCCATTTTGTTGCTTACTCTACTCTAAATAAGTACTCTATTTTTTGTGAATATACCAAACAAGTTAAAGAATAAACCATTTTTAATTTCCATACGACTAGGCCTTTCAAGCAAAAGAAATATAATCGTGTTTGTATTACGAATTGCATACCTTTAGGCGCTTAACATTAAAAAATCTGTTTTTAAACCATTTTCTTGTTGTTCCGTTGCTGTTGTGAATTTATCCGTAAGAGTTTTATTTTTTTCATCAGTTTCAATAGTTTTAATTATTATTTTTATCTTTGCAATAATGCTTTAACATAGAATCCAAATAATTCATTTTTCAACATTTCTAAACTCACTAATATTATTCACGTTGCGCACGTGGACATCTTAAACATTCCAGCTTCGTACATTAGCTTCGGTTTGTGGAACAAAAACAACCAAATCCATACGAAAACGAACCGATTATTTGTTTTTGTTCATTCCACCACGAAGTGCACGCGTTCAAAATGAAGCAGCGGCATCAAATACGCGCCCACAGACCGACGAGCGTGCGCAATAAGTATCGGCTAACCGAAATGAACCCATTTGTTTACATTCGTGCTACTCGTTCGGTCTGAAAGCAAGCCATGTAGCACCCATTGGAACAGTCGTACGAGTGTGTTTCAACCTGCTGCACGTACTGGGTGGCACAATACACCAAGGACGATGATTCAACGTGGTCATCCTGTGTCGCACTGTTCGCACGAGACGTGCCCAGTGGTTAGTGGAATAGATTCAGTGCGTGCTAACATACCATCCAAAGAGCCAAAGTGCAAAAGTTACGCATAAAGTAGAGGCTTCGTTTGTAGGCACCACTTTCTGCTCGCCCTTTCGTACTGATAAGAAACCAAATTCCGCTGTACAAGAGTCACGCGAAATTCGGGCAGTCGAAATATTTTGCACAGAAACACTGATAACGGCTGGTGCGTTACGAACGTACTCACACTGGCATGCTCATCAACTACGCCCGGTACCACACAGTCCATGTATCGGAAATCACTTCTTCAAATGAATTTGCTGTTAAATTTGCAAACCGCTCGATACCGCATAGCAATTAGTGGTGGCATAAATTATTCACTCGTCCGAGCAAAATAGCACTAACAGCATCGTGGTCGTATCGAATCAACATATCACCTTCACCATCGCTTTAAACCATCCCGACGAACAGTGCCGGTTGGATGGAACAGTGGTAAGAAGTATAAATTTTCCGCGAGGCGTAAGCAAACGATACTCAAGTGTACCGAGTAACCACAAGTGACAACTTATCCTCTCTACACCTTGGGACCTTTTCCAACCGTACGCTACCGAAGCGCGGGAAACACCAATCAAAGCATTCAATGGTGAATCCATAAAAGTATCTCAGTAGGCCATTTTTTTTTGTTGCGGTACCATGCGTGTGTGTGTCGTCTGTTACTATAATGGGTGCGACAGTGTGCAAGCATACTTGTGTGAGTGTAGGGAAATTAAAAGCTTTCGATTTAATAATTATTTTTAATTATTTACCCCGTTAAAAAGTGAAATTAACGAGCAACGCTTGAACACAGCAGAAAAAGTGCATCGAAAAAATCGAAAAAGTGCATCATCATACATGCATCCGCATTACTAAAACACACATACAAACGTTTCAGCACGTGTGCCCCGCCATCGAACGAACGATTGCGGCGGGTTACGGTTTAAATCACGACCAAACATCAAACACTGAAAACAAACCGTAAAACATACACACTCCCACATCGAACATCGGAAGGACGAAACGGTCGTGAAAACTCGGTAGTGTGGAAAATGAATTGGACCCGTAATCGAATCAATTATGTATAGAGTTGCATTGCTGCTTCCGGTGTTGCTGCTATTGCAGCTACCATCATCCGTCGCGCCTGCACTGGGTAAGTATGGGGCGCGGGGCTAGAAGGAGAGACGGGGAGTGTACATGGGTAAAGGCATGACGAAACCGTCAAGGATCATCCGTTTGCCATATTACTGTAACGCTATGGCACTTTGGCATTACCTCCGGTGTGTGGTTTTACTGGTCCCAATGCCGGACAAACACAAACAACGAAGAGAAGAAAAAAACGAACAAAAACAAACACTTTTCAACAAACAACCAAACGGTAAAAAAAATAATTACTTTGACATTCATTCGGTACGATGATGAGCATTATCATTTATGGGCGTACTTGTTTTTACGGCTGTACCTTGCACTGGATTCGATCCGTTTGTAAGTTATTTATTAAAGTAATTTAAAATTGTAATTAACGCCGTTGGATAAAAACAAATACAAAACTTTGCTACGTTACTACAACTATTATTTTCCAAACTATGAGTTAATCCAACGCTTCTGTTTTTATGGTACATGATTTTCTCATTTGTTGTACCTTTATTTTACCATTTCTTTTATCTTTCTACGTAATGTCTCTGACTGTTTCCATTGCTTTCACTTATCCCTTCTAAGCTTTAAAACACACAGCCACCAGTGCCATTTAATTGGACATTTTCATCCCTTCTCTGAGTGCTGATTGTTGTAACTTCACCGTAAACGGCATCACTCGAGCACTGTTCGTCACATTCATATTGGGTATCCGATGGATTTTCTTTTGTTTTGAAGAATGTTTGTACCATATTCGGGCTGTGATGTTTCTACTTGTGTCTATACTACTCGTGCCTATAAGCTGAAACTATTCAGTAACGAGAAACTTATAATGTTGTGATGCCGTGACATCTCCCTGTGGGACATTAGCAGCATGTACAGGGCAAGGCTTAGATGGTAGATATCACACAAAAGCAAAAGCATTCCACTGAAGTTTACCTAACAGGTGGGCTGATAATTGTTTGGCCTATGACAGTAAAACACTTTTTTTTGGCCAACATTTTTTTTTGTATTCAACATACGTCCCTTCAAGGGTGATTCGCCAATTATAGCGGTCTTTCAATTTTTCGATACCATTTTTATAGTAATATTTGCACCTTGCCTCAAAAAACGTCTTTGTTTCGGCGATCACCTCTTTATCCGACGAAAATTTCTTCTCAGAGGACATCTTTTTGGGATCTAAGAATAGGAATTAGTCACTGGGAGCCAGATCTACGAAATACGGTGGATGGCGAAACATTTCGTGGCCTAATTCATGAATTTTTGCCATTGTTTTCACTGATTTGTTGCACGGTGCGTTGTCTTGACGAAACAAACCTTTTTTTTCTTCATATGCGGCCGTTTTTTGGCGATTTCGTCCTTCAATCGCTCCAAAAATTTGATGTAATAGTCGCTGTTAATGGTTTTTTCTTTCTCAAGATAATCGATGAAGATTATTCCTTGCGAATCCCAAAAAATTCACGCCATAACCTTGCCAGCTGATTGTTGCGTTTTCCACGTTTTGGAGCAGGTTCATCGCGTCCAGTCCACTTGAATGACTGTCTATTGGACTTTGGAGTGAAGTGGAGAAGCCAACACTCATCCACAGTAACATACTGACGCAAAAACTCGGATTTATTTCGCTCAAACAGCTCCAAACTCTGCTCCGAATCATCAACTTGTTGTTGTTTTTGGTCAAATGTGAGCTCGCGCGGCAGCCATTTTGCACAGAGCTATCGCATATCCAAATACTCGTGAACGATATGTCCAATACGTTCCTTAGACATCTTTAGGGTGTCAGCTATCTCGATCAGCTTCACATTATGGGTGTTCTTAATAATTTTGTGATTTTTTTAAATGTTTTCTTCTGTAACCACCTCTTTTGGGCTTCCACTGTGTTCACCGTCCTTAGGGCTCATTTTACCACTTTTAAATTTAGCATACCAATATTTGATGGTTGATTTTGGTAGAGCAGTGTCCAAAGACTCTTCATCATGCCAATTTTTGGCTTAAACTATATGTTTCCCCTTCAAAAACTAATATTTTATCATCACGCGAAATTCCTCCTTTTCCATGATTACGCAAAACACAAAAGTTGCGTCACACAAATTGCTCTAGCTCATTAGGTTGTGGCCCGAGTGCTGTCAAATTTGGACAGAATTCGTTTGAAGGTTGGTACAAACGAAATATGATATGGATAAAAATCTTCTAGCGCGATAAATGTGTTAGGCCAAACAATTATCAGCCCACCTGTTATACATTTTACCTCTTTTTGAGCTTTGTAAAGTAAAATTATCATAGTGCTTTTAAGAAAAGAATCACCTCAACCGAAAGCTTTTCAAAACAACGTAGACAATGAAAAGCTTAGTATAAACATATCCTAAAACAGATTTTAAATTATGCGAGTTGCATATCCGCAGGCGTAAATAGTAATTTATATTTTAAGTCTTTTTTTGACAGATGTTTGAATGTATATTTCTATGAATTCTTTCTAGCATTTTTCATTTAAGGAGCAACTATGTGTTAAATTGATGTAATTAATTTATTATGCATTTTTTGTAATAAATAAGTAAGATGATTTTAATTAAGTAATAAAACTTAAAACCAATTAAACATAAGTCAGTTAACGATCAACGTCAAAAGTTTTTAATAGTGAAGCCCAAACATAATAGGTTGTTGCAACATTTGGGAAAAAATCGTAAATAAAAACAATTTCCAAACTTCCAAAGAAACCATTGTCATCGTCGACATATTTGAATATAAACTAAATAATATGTTGAAACATTAATGTTGTTAAATGTTGTGTATCATGCACCCCTGTTTTCAAAGGCCAATTTTCAACAAAAAAAAGTACATCTTCTTTACGGAAAAGTACAGTATTTTACTAACTTTTGTTATTTAAGTGTAAACTACTAGTAAACATGAAATGATTGGGGTAATTTTCTTTTTAAGGATAGGATCCTCGCGGATTACAAGTGTTAAAACACTGTGTCCATCGGCACAAGAATTGTTCCTCGAGCCAATCGTGTCGAATTATCGTGTCCTGATGAAGCTCCACTAGGCCAGCCAACTCATGCAAAAGTTTTCCCCCCAAACGGTATACGCTATGATTATCGGGCCGACAATTTGAGGCTAACTACAAACAAGCATAAACAAACTAACTCACTCACTGCACCTGCATACAGTTAACAATGACAGCAACATTGCAGTAAACAGCCGACCCACCTTTTGCCAGCTATGGAATTGGTTCACGAAATATTATTAAAGTGCCTACTCCGACCGCCTCATCATAAAAGCTCTCCCCAGCCAGGCTGGAAATGCAAATTCGCTTGCAAAACTTTTCCTCCCGATCTAACAAGTGCTGAGGGTCTTTGTGCTTCCAGTTGCAGCTTGCAGTTGCGCGTGGTTGCATAATCGACCTGGGGACCTGGACGAGTGCGCGGGAGTAAGTTTGGGGCGAGGAGATTTAAATTTCCTTGTCAGCGTTTGCCCAGCACGGGAAATGCACGGAAGCACGCGTTAGGCGCTGTACCGAACCGTTCCAGTAGCGAAGGCGACAGGAATCGATTCGCGCACCGTAGCCGCACACGCGGAACGTTTCGAGCTAATTATACTTTTTAGTTTTAATTACATGTTTTATTGCAGTCATAATTAACATCATAAAAGTCGGCCTCGGGAACCCTGTCATCGAACCGCGTCTGCGTTTCGCGACAGTGTAACGGGATGGGCGTGTGGTCTGTTGCCGGTGAATCTGTTGTCCGTGCTGATTTGTCGCTGTACCAGCACCACCCAGGTGCAAACACAACCTGTGGTCGAGTGTTACACTTTTCCTCGATTCTACTCGAACAACGGCGTACAGAAACCGGTAACTTTCGCGCAAATACTCTGATTTCGTTTACCGTACACTTCATGGAAGGAAATAATTTACCCCGGCACGCAAACGCGGAGCCTCACGGGGTGGAATGGTGGTGACCCTGCGGTGCGGTGATGGTAAATTTTCCTGCTTTCCCCGGAAAATGCTCGTTATGACAAACCGTGAACCACTGGGCGCCTCCACCGGCTCCCTTACCAGGGCGTTCCGGTCGGAACGGTCGAAAAAAGGATGCGTGCACTGCGTCTGTGGACACCTGGTTCGCTTGAGCGTCACATAGAAACCAATTCACAAGAAACGAGGTGTAATGGTGTGGGGCCGCCGTGCCGCGGAGGTGGGAAACCTAAGAGAGGGACACATTTTTCCCCGCGTACCATTCACGGTAAGCGCTTTGCTTCATTCGTTCTAGGCCGCACTAAATTTTCCGCTCGTTGACAATTTATTTCGGGGTGCTGCGGTCATAAATTTCCACTTCAATTAGCTTACACGGGGATATGAAAACTTGCTTGCCACCGTTTTCTCTCACCCCGGTTTTGTCACACCATCCCGTTGCCACCCGTTTGCTAAACGGATGGTTATGAAAGCTTGCCCAAAGGGCTCACCACGCCACCGCCAGGGTAGCAATTCTGCTAGTTCTGCTGATTACCCTCTGCTTTTCTCCATGAAACCCCAACCCTCCACACACACACACCGGTGGCTTGGATGATTTTCCAATTGTTTAGCGGCTGTGCAAATGTGTTTGTGCGACTTCCGCTGGTTTTCGAAACATCAAAACGGACGTGCACAGGCGAATCTGGTGTTTCTGCTGTTGCGATTTAACGCTTTTAATTTTCAGCGCCTAGTCGGTCACGGTTCGGTAGTGCGTTGTTAGTCATTTCCCATATAATAAGCACTTTTAAATCATAATGTCATATTTATTACATAGTGCCCTTTTTTTGATGAATGACTACTGAATAATCTGAAAGGAAGTAAAACGCCTAAGCTTATGCTACATACTTTTTACCTTTTTTAATTAACCTATAACGTTGGAAAACAACAATTAGTGTGTTGTGGCCGTTAGATAAGCGAATTCTTAATTGTTCTCCAACTGATTGTCATTATGAATGGTTTATTGCATAATTCCAGGCGTTGTATAGAAGAAACTTATTTAAAAAAAATTGGATTTCCGATTCAGGAAAGGATAAAAAGATTTTAGTATATGGCCAGATTTGATGCACTGCAATCTGCGAAACAAAATTATCAAAATGAATATCTTTTTTATAAAGCAACGAACTACACAAAAACAATTAATAATATAATTGGGTGCTTATTGCACTTCCGTTAAAGCTTCTTTAAATTAAATTATAAGTACTTTGGTGCGGCCAAAAGCAGAACTACGGAACGGATACATGGAGCCAACGATACAAATAATGATAAAAATAAGTGCATTCACGTTGGTTGGTGCTCATTACGCCGCTTTTCACGGGGTCTTTTTTCCTTGGTTCCCATCGTAGCTTCGTGGGCACGCTTTTTTGCAGTTACAATGTTAGTGTTCGCAAACGGTGACAGGCGTAGCGAAGCCCCACAAAAGCTCCCCCCGGCATACGAAACACATACACACATTTGCAAACACTCAAGATTAAGCGGTATATGTTAATTTGAATGAATTTATTATCGCACTTTTCGCCACGGCCACAGCGCAAAAAAAGGAAAACCAAAGCAATGCACTCACACGAATGGGAGGGTTGGAACCATTGCTGCTGCTGTTGCTGGCAGGCGTTACAAAGCGGACCATTTTCTTTTTTTTTTGCCTTTCCCGTTTTTTTTACGCCAGCCGAGAAATGGTAATTATTTTTGTTATTCTAATTACGGTATTTTACAAGTAGCAGCAATAAATACCTCACCTCTATTACCCTGTTTAAAGTTTCCTTTGGAGCGACTTACGGTGACGGAGGTACATGATGCCTTTAATCCTCGCTTAATGTTTTTGCGATTTGCAAATGATAAGCGCAAGTGTGAACAGGGGTAGTTCCACTTAGTCAAGTAAACTCCACAATTAACACCTTGCCGCCTTGAAGAGAACGGGATGTTTTATGTTCAATTATTTAAGCTTGAGATTACCATTAATCTACCTGGTTTTTCTTTAAAAGTTATCGAAATGTCCAGTTGCAATACTGCAACATCGTTTAAAATTGCTAGCTAAATATTCAGTGTGTCCATAAAATGGTTGATGCAGTGCTCATGTAACAAAAGCATGCAACAAAACATGTGTTACTATTCAACCGTTTTGTGATGGAACTCTACCTGTGCAATTATAACACGATCTGCTGCAAGTGATTGGTTCGCAAATCTATCGAATTACATTCACAGTTTTGATTGGCTCTTAAAATATTAATGCGTATGGAATTGAACGGGTGCATCGCAACGATTGAAATATAAACATACATCTATTTGGGATTTAGATTGAATTTTAATGAGCTACTATGTCATTTGTTTACATACATTTCTGCACAGAGTATGCAGGGAGGTATTAATTGATATGCATTCATGAAGTTTACTACAACATTGGACACATGTTCCCAAATAGAATAGTTCCAACTGTTCAAAAACAATTTAAATACTAAAAGTATGAAGATTATTTTCTTTACCAAGACTTTACTTAATAGCCTAAAGCAATTCACGTTTCGTTCACAAAACATCAACGATCCCTCTGTACCAGATGCCTCACCTTAATACCAGTTTGTAGCGTAGAGACCCACAGCGCCTAAAAGTATGCAAACCCTTTTTTAATGTAATATTTTGGGTGATCTTCGTGGAATTAGGATACGTTTTGATACGCGCTAAGCAATTAATTAACAGGTCAGCAAATTCCTTTGCATTTCAAAGTACCTTTAAAGCGTATTGCATATTTTCAGGCGTACGAACTCGAAAACAAAAGTCGATCATTAGGTCGTATAAAAGTACAAAAATATTGTTCTTTTTATTTGAACACTTTTAAGTGAAATTATTTTACATTGAATAAATAATACTTCAATTGTTTATTGCAATATAGCATCATTCACTTCAAACTTTCAAATAAACGGCACCCTGAAAACTTTTTTCAACTATTCCACCTCAGGCATGAAACGACAAGCAGATCCTCCTTCCCAATAACGTTATATCATCGTCTTTCGTTATATTTCGGCACCGGTTCTCTATCGTTACCATCACTATATGTTTGCACAACCTAGTTGATGAATGGTAATACCTTAAATCGTTCTCCCTTCCACAACTACTACTCTCATGCAGAACGGGCAATAAGGACCAGAAGGTCTCATACCTTTATAAAAAAAAATGCCCTGCTACCGACACTATGCTTCCGATGCAGCCACTACCCTCACTATCTCAAAATCAATGTCAGCATAAAAGATTCGGTAACATCCTCATCATCATCATCATCATCGTCACCGCAACAACGTCATCGTCGTTGGCTTTCTGCTTCGAGGCAATGGTAAGCGAAGCGATAATTTAGCATGGCCATTATCTTTAGTGGAAGCACCACCAGGTGTGTCAACCCGGGCGCATCTTTGCAGTATAATTTACCCCAAGCACGGATAAGGCCGTCAAGATCGTATCCTCCCCCCCGACAGGCCGATGCTTGTTGCATGCGGGCGATAATGAGGCTGATTTTTCGGATCTGCCTATCTGCCGGTGCCGGAATATTCTCGGGGTGCCTTAAACATGTGTGCTGCTGCTTATATATCCTTCAACAAAAGGATGGAACGCATTGGTGTTGAACGGTTCAGCAGGAATGCACCACATTTTTCTTTCATGAAACAGTTCAATTTTGTTCCTTATCTTGTTACTGCATGCACGGGCGCTATCTTGCGCTCGAGGCCGCATACATTCGATGAGCATAATCCAACAACCATTGCTACGCTTCAGGCCTTCTGTATCACACTTTCTAAACGGCTGAGAATCGATCCAAAGCTCAAAAAGTTTCCAACCGTTTTGCACACCTTTCACGGTGAGATACGTGAATATTCGCCCCAGCAAACGTAACCCACCACCTTAGTTAATTCGAAAGTAGCTCGGATTGCAATAATTTAAAGTTTTAATGAAAATTGATACCGTCATACGCTCATGTACAACATGCTTTAGTCTTCCCTTTTTTTTCGCCGACTAATACACAAACCGCACCGCATTTTCGGTTTCATGAGCAGAACACGTCTCTCGGTACGATGTCTGCAACGATTACCGAAAACTATCGGTTATCATTTTCTATCATGATCCACCAGTTCTCCCACGATCAACCCAAAAAATAAACCAGCGTGAAACAGATTATTAGGGATGGTGTGGTGAGAGTGTGTGGGCAAACGGGAGATGTTGTACAACTTCACCAACAAGCCATTTTAGCTGCAATTTTATTCGTTGCGCTGGTACGCTGGCAAAAAAAAGGGAAAACTGTTGGTAGCATTTACGCTTTGTGCTGTCAGTGGCATAATGGCTGGCCATTTCTTGTTCGCCAGTTGCAGTAAAATGGGTGCATTGATTGTAAAATGGGATTTATGTGAGTGTGTGTGTGTGGGGTTTTTTTTTTTTATGTTTGTTTGATGGACCCCGATTTGTTTGTTTTTGCTGCTTGCGGGTCTACAGCTTGTGACGGACCAGGGTAATGTTTAAACGTTGGGTTTTTTG
Organism: Anopheles moucheti; assembly: GCF_943734755.1. Lineage (NCBI taxonomy): Eukaryota > Metazoa > Arthropoda > Insecta > Diptera > Culicidae > Anopheles > Anopheles moucheti. Next base: position 35,125,551 of record NC_069141.1, on the reverse strand, counting down.
TCTGTGCACGCTTCATTGTACACTTGACAAGAGCTGAGAGGTGAGCAGATTTCTAATGAATAATATTTTAATCGATTCTTTTTTTTGTCATTCTTTGTTTGACCTTTTGTTAAATTGCGATTTGAAAAGGGCTTTTCTTTGTGTGTTTGTTTTTTTTTTAATTATCGTCCTTGCGACAACAGTAATATTTCATGCAACAAACATTGATTAGAGACATTTTGTAATGCAATTTGCATATTTTTAGGCTCTTTAAGACAATGGTTTACCGTCTTTGATCACACAAATTAAAGTATGTAATAAAGGAAATAAATAATACAATTACAGATTAATTTCAAATACAAAGACTGTATAGTCAACTCCACCATGTAGAGTTATTAGTCTGAACTCGAATGAAATTAACCTTGACTGCCATCAAACTTTCATGTATAATACGCCTAAAAGTATGCAATGCGTAACAAATTTTAAAATTGTCAATTTAAATTGATGTTTTTGTGGTTTTTAAACATTTTATGTTAATGTTTTTCAAACCCCCAAAAAATGTTGTCCGTTCAAAAATTTGAATTTCAATTTATATATTTACGTCTGTTATGAAATTAATGTAAGTGAAGCAAAATTATCTTTCATTACCTTCTGCGCTTCACATTAACCAACAACATGCTAAACATGTGGGTCCAAAAATAGCTGAACTGAACCCACCATTAGGAACATTAAAGAACGTTTAAATGCCTCCACACAGAACCGTTTCGGCGAACAAACCTGTCAAACGCATCGTTCCCGATCTTACCCGTACACGTTTCCGGCGCAATTTCACCATCCTGCCATCCATCCTTCCCTGAAACCCCGTTCACAATTACAAATTTCCGAACGCAGCGTTCTCCATAATGATGAGCCTGCCACCGGGACATCGTCTGCGTTTACGATTCCATTTAATGGACTTTAGACCACCGGTGGGCTGCAGAAAACGAGCATGGAACACGCGGTGTTGTGCTTCATGCTGCTGGAGCCCTACTGTTCACTCGTACTCGTAGGTCGGATGTCGCTTTTCAGCGAGTGTTCCGAAAGTGCTGCTAGGAGTACGTTACGAAACTATGGTATGATAATTCCAACTCCCTCCGGAGATACCCAGGAACCATTACGGTGCGGGGCGGTTTTTCTTTTCACCCGGTGCTGTTTGTGTTTCTTGGTGCGGATCTGGTTATTCCTATGTAAAACTTTTTCCACTTTGCCCACCGGGCTGTGCCAAATGTGGACCATCGGAAAACTGATCGTTTTCCGAAAGCTTTCGTGCGCCCGCTGCCCGCGGGCTTTGTCCACACGCAGGCTTAAACTTCGTCCTTCAAGCATCGTGAGCCCCCCAGGATTGGGAAGCATAATTTTATCGATATTAATTTGCACTAATTTCTGTTCATATTCACCTTCCTTTTCGTTCATACTTTATCCCGCCTGTCGAGTGTCTGCGTGTCTAACGCAAGAGAGTTTTCCGCTCCAGGCTATCTTTTGTGGTATATCTGCACACCCAGTAACATCCCCGATGGTTTGGGAGGCCCTTTGCTTCACATCGGCAAACTGCTCGCCTGTTTCGTGCAGGTGCAAGCCCCTCCGACAAACGTATGTTGACACATGACGTCGACCGTCTCGTCTGCGTGTGTTGCCGTTATTGCATAAATAATACTGTCCGATGCCCAAAGGCATCTTCTTTAAGATGGTATGATAATGTTTAAACGATGCTGAAGAAACGTGGGTGAGCGAAACGTTCACCGTATGATCGAACGTGTTCTAAGATACTGCAGATCTTTCAAATGCTGCACAGCTTAAAGCGATATTCTATTTGCAAATCAATACATGATTGACGAAGAGGTAGGTAAATATTCACCTTTAAAATATTTACAGTAGCTAAGAGCTGTAGATGCTCTATTGCATAAACTTCACTTAAGCTACGTGAAGAATTTTGATAGCTTCCTAACAAAGTTCCTAAAAGATGCAAACGAAACCAATTTGTCATACAGATTGCATACTTTTAGGCACTCTGAAGCAGTGAGCCACTTACAAACACTATTTATTATTATAAAACAAAAGTTTAAAAAGCATTTTACATAAATTCAAATAGATTTCGAAAACAAGTACAAACACACAACAAATATCAGAAATTTAGAAACAGTGTTTATTACAAGTTAAACCGCACCTTACAGCCGTATGCCATAGCCACACTAATGAAAATTCAAACAGTGGGCAACTTAATTAACTAAAACTGCAGCTGTGCAAAAGCGTCGTCGTTCGATAGGCTTCATTCGATAAAGTAACAACAATTCTATGAAGTGCACACGAACTGCCCAAAATACCAAGAGTCCACATGGTACACTGTGAGCTGGCCAATGTTGCACACCAGTCGGATGAAAGCAATTTAAATAAACAGTCAGCATTAACTTTGCAGGGGTAAAGTTTTTGACTTCATTCTGCAGTCAAATGTAAATGAAGTGTGCAAACAACCGCTCCTTCGCTCGTCCTCCTCACTCCTGTCCATTAGCGCTGCAGATGTTACACCCGGTGCTAGAAGTCAACCACAATTAGTCTGGCATGGAATGTTGTCTCCACTATCTTCACCTTCTAGGGGATGTGCAGCAACAGAGGCAACAGCACGAATTAGCCTCCGGAACATGCTCCCTCCTCAAACCGATGGCGTTAGTTTTAATCGCAACTTTAACAACCATTTTCCACCCGAAACACATATGGGATCGCTTTTTTTTCCTCTTCGTCTTCTTTGCTTTGGATCGTTGCCACGCTTAGGACGATTTGGGCGAACGGTCTGGCACAGGGTGTCGAAAACTTACACTCCTGTCATGCACCAGCGCCATTGCACTTTTGCCAAATTTTCCCGCACTGAACGGTGCAACTTTTCACATTGAAAGTTCGACCAAATGCGCACACGGTGCCGTAAATTTTTCCTTTCCTTGAATCACGGAGATTTAAAGTCTTGCCTATTGCTGGAAAGGAGGTTTTTTCACTTCGGAAAAAATCAGTAAAATTGCCAGCTGCTTCTAACAGCGGAATGCAGTTTCAGTTACTATGGACAAACGGAATGGAGCAGATGCGGCTATGATAAAGACAACAAAACAAACCAAGGAACCCTGCTAGTGGACAAAGTTATTGAATAAAACACATCAACTAGGGTGATTACAAATAAACAATATTTCTTTTTCTAACTCTTCTTGATGCTCTGTCACTTTGTTGACAGTTGCGGTTTATAACGCCTGGCAGTATGCAATTGATACGTTAATGCTCAAAGCATTGAGCTTATCCTTATTTCATATTGGCGTCTCATTCTTTTTACCGGGCTGAAATCCTCATGCAGATGGTTAACTACATATAACCCGTTCCACAAATTAGTAGGCACTATAATTTGTTAACTCTTATCTTGATCGGTTGTGTAGTTTTTTACCAATTTTTACCTTATGCTTTTCTTTAGTACCTTATTCACAGTTTATCTTTTTCCCTTCATTCCGATAGTTGAAATCACCCTTTCAGGAGATGGAGTCTTTTCCTTACAGAATTTTCCTCGTGTTGCAAACCCTAAGAACTAGCGGAGATTTGTGCATTCCAATCCGATTTTTCTCCATTTTCTTTCACAATCCCCAAAACACTATCTTCCAACACCATCCAATTCAAGTGAAACAAAGCATTGTCTGCTGTACCTGGTACCAAAACTATCGGGAAGCGTACAGGTCCTGGTCCAGGGTGGCAAAAAAAACGAGAGAGAAAATTTAAAACTACTCGCTAACTCGGGAAACCTTTTCGCATGCCGTATTATTTACAGCCGTCCATGAATTATCGTTCCTGGTGTTAAGTCAACCGGCCCGGTTCAATGCAGCACGGGCCCGGCATCTGAAGCGAAGCATCGTCGAGCAGATAAGAGAACTGGATCAGGTGAGTACGAATAGACGGCCGCCTGGAACGTCCCAAGCGTAAACCTCCGTACCGTACGTACTTAAAGTTACTTGCAACGCGAAGATGTGAATTTAAAAACGAAATAAAATGGGAGCAAACCAAGTGAAGTTGAATTTAATTACATTTTAAGCTAGTTCTGCTCAGTGAGGCCTTTTTTATACTGTTTACGTGCAACACATTTGTATGTTTAATATGTCATAAATTAACCGCATCGTAGTAGGTTGGTCTTGGAACACACATTTTCCCGGAGTGATCTTATTGTTATTTTGGAATGTATGTCATAATATTAAATTATACAAATTATTTAAAAATTTTATTATTCTAAAAAAAATTCAATGCAATATTTTATTGGGTTAAAATAAATATCTTTTACAAGTTAAGCATAAAATAGTTCTGTTACTTTTCCTACACACTGAAGAGTTTTACGATGATATTACTCCTAAAAGTATGCAAGTGTAATACATACCGTTACTGCCAAGGGTTATGTTTAATTTAACAGTTGCAATTATTGCAACGCACGATGTCTTTTCGGCTGAACATCCCAATCCGGATAACTAGCACATGAAACAGATCATTATTTTGGTAATTAATAATAATCTCCACTTGTAATACCGCAACTGTAACGCGAATGATTATCACAACATTTGATATTTTATCCACGGAACGCTCCCAGCGGGCATTCGCGTGGATCGATAATATTTATTGCATTTCGATCAAAAACGTAACCCAATTTGGGTTTGAGTGAGTGTGTGTGTATGTTTATATTGCCGTGTGTAGAAATTCAATATGCTGAATCGTGTTAAAAATATCTCACAGCTTAATTGTACCGTACCGCTCATAACGGTCGCCCCGTTGCGCCTTAATGGTCAATACTGCCGATGCCCAATTGCATCAGTACCGCAGAAATCAATTGCCTCCCTCCCGGTTTTTTTCTCTCTCTCATCAAACACCGAACCATTCCTAATTTGTAACCAAATACACACGCAACTTTACCTCACGCCCTGTTATGCCTTTAGCACTATGCTTTCCGAATCGTTTAATTCGTACCTGTTCCGGATCCCGGTACCGATGCTGGTGTGGTTTGTTCACTTGCGAAACTTGCGGCCACACTGTTTTCCTCCCACATTTGTCAACAAAGCGTCCCACAGCCCAAGAGATCCCGAGGGAAGGGTTTTGCTAACGTAATTTATTCCACCTCAGCAACGCTCATAGCAAATGGTACACTTGGGGACCATCGGGCCACAAAAACTAGGGCAGGGTGCGGGTGGCTGGTGGTTTTTTTTTTTGTACTTTATCATACCTGAATGGATCTCTTTTTTATCCACCCTGGCTCGTGGGAGAGGGGTTGGGGGTGCTAGCGAGTTTTTGTTTCCGTTATCTACATACAGTGTTGGCCACAATTTATTGCGGGAACACTCGAACCGAATCCATCCCGCGCCGGTATTGGGATGCGAACACAATTTTTTTGGGACGATGCATTTCGTGATGCTTATAAAATATGCAAAAATTGATTATCCTACCCCGTTGGGAGGTTCGGAGAAATTGGTACGCGTTTCATAATGGTCACCATTTTCTCCTGTTTTTTTTTTTGCCATCCCTTAAAAACCTGAGTGTCGGAGTAGCGTAAATTTAATAATGTTCCCTTACCGCACTGCTGCTGGTGGTATCCATTCTAAGCTAACGTTTTTTTTTTGTTTTGTTGGTTCTCAACCACTTTCCACCTCCGGCAGGAAATTGCACCGAACCGGCCGGATAGCGTGTTTCTCACGCACGAACTGTTCCCCGAGCAGGAGGGTGCATGGGCGATTACACCGATCCTTGGCCACATCCGGGCGGCCATCCTGAAGTCGACGCACCGGACCGCCCGCTGGTTGATCGTGTGCGAGGAGCAAAGCCACGTCAACGTGAGTCTATTAGCGCACCATTTGGCCAGCGAGGATTACCGGGAGGTAGGTGATGGCATGTGGGGGGAGAGTAGGGGTAGAGGTGCTGGGATCCATCCGTTCCGAAGTGGTGTGTGAAGCGGTTTGAAAAGTGTGTAGAAGAAATAAAAAGCCTTTAAAGCGCCTGAAGGTATGCAATCACTGCACAAGTTGATCATATTTACGTCTTTTTTGACAGAGACAATTTAGGAACAATTTTTTCAAATCGTCAAGGCCTTTTACTGACACTAATAACTCATAAAATTATTGCATAGTTTCTGGCGTTTGCGCTCCAAACACTTTTCAGTCGGTGCACATGCTAAATTCACTAATGGTGTCCAAACACCCGTCACCGGAACGAAAGGATTCCCGCCTGAAATGATCACGTCGGTTTCAGCACGAGCCTGCTGGCACGTGTTGACTCACATTACTACTCTAACGTACTTTTTTTTCCTCCACTTTCTCTCTTTTTCAACTACAACTGGCCCCTAACTCACCTCACCATTTTGCGCCACCGGTTCGTCGCATCGCAGAAGCTATTCCTCGGGTACCCGCTGTACGATCGGGAGGCAACCATAATTCATCATTTCGCATTTTTTAAAAATCCCTCCAGCTTTCTCTATCCCTATCTGCGGGCCGGTATCGCACTCACCGTGCCGTTGGTCGATCACCTGGTTCAGCTGATAGCGGACGGTGCCGCCCGTCCGGCACTGTCCGATTTCTTCATCGATGTGGCCCACGAATTTGCGCTGGCCGTGTGGCAGCATGGTCAGGGATATCCGTTGCAGCCGCGTCGCTACTTTTGCGCCAAAGCGCTACCGAGCTGTGCGATTCATGGTGCCGGATTGGACGCTTCCGGGACAGGAAATGCTGCAGACCGTATGGGGAAAGACAGCCTCAGCTGTGTGAGTATTAAACGCAACAGAGGATGTGTGAGAGAAAGAGAGAGAAAGAGAGGGAAGGACAAGGGGTGTGAAATGTCTCAAAAGCCTTCTTTCATGTGCACGTACATGCCTAATTTGGCTTGGAGCTTATTTAATGTCACAACCGTAAAGGATATCCGTACGTACGTGGTTCTCATCCGTTTACCCCGGGTGATGATAGTATTTGGGTCCGGTATTCATCCTTTCGAGCGTGATATTTGTAAGAAGGGAGATTTTTTTCTGTAACTTTCACATAATCTCACAGAAGTAGACATGAGACTGGCTGACGAACAGACACTCGTGCATGGTAATCCGACCAAGCCTCATGCGAGTTGGTACTGAGACATTTTTCCCAAAAAATTTTGCTCTCCTTTACCATATCTGCATATGTCTGGTAAGTCTAGACACATTTGTTAAAGTTGTAGTCGGAAGTAAAATATATAAAGTTAGGTCGCCATTTACCATCAAGCTTTAATTCAATTTTCTTCAATAACAGGGACTGTTTCTAGAGCATATTTGATACACGCTGCAATACTGATGGACATTTCATTAATTCACACGTCTATCAAATGTCAGAAGCATCCATTAAATTTGTTATGAACTCAATGATGTGTGGAAAATTATATAAAATAATATAAAATCTTTACGAATTTACTGAGCGATTATTTTCCATTGCCTACTTTTAGGCGCATTTATGCTGTATCCTTTCGGACGATCCGTTTTTCGGAACCGTTTTTTAGTCGCAACTGCGCTTAATTCGAATTGGGTTTCTTTTGTGACCCTTTCCCACTCGAGCATTATTACTACTAACTTTAGTCTTTTTTTCTATACTTTCACCTTTTAACCCGCGCTAATCAACCACAAACTCGTATCGTACCGGTTCCTCCGACACTGTAGCGCGGGTTGCCTATCGTAAGGCGCAACATATACTTTCATAACCAAATAACGCCTAAATTTAGATAACCGTTCATTTTATCATTACATTCAACTTCGTTTGCTTATCCCACCAGACGGATAACCCTACCGATGTCGAACAGATCATGTTTGCGGTGAAAACATGTGGCAAGTATCACAAGGATCGTGTTCCTGCGTTGAAAAACACTTGGACCAAGTACGTGCAGCATCTGCGGTACTTCAGCGATGTTGATGGTGAGTGAATGCGTTGTTCCGGGTGTTGTTCCCCCCAATTATGCGTTGTTACATCGTTACAAGTTACATCGTTGAACGTTGTTAAATGCATCTTGCAGATCCATCGATCCCGACCGTTGCTACATCCGTGCCCAACTCCAGTGCGGGACACTGTGCCAAGACGTTAGAGATTTTACAGCTGATCGGTGATGAAATTCGGTACAATGGAAGCCTCCAGGCCGTCCGGTGGGTAATGCTAGTGGACGATGATACGATCCTCAGGTAAGGGGTTCAACCCGGATGGCAGCTTTAAATGTCATTTACATATTCAAATGTAATTACGAGCGAGTAGATTGATTTACACAACTTGGTCGTATGATGGATGCCGATTGATGTGAGCAAAGAGCCCACAATTAGTGCACACAGGGCGGTGTGTCTTCGCTTAATTACAAATCACAGGCATACTCAGGAGTACCCTGCTAGAGCAATTGAATAACAAACTAAACCATTACAAAAGCAAAGTCGGTCGCAAACAGGTGGAAATGGAGTCTTTGTTGGTGCCTTTGGTGCAGGAGAACATCATCGCTTTCGGTGCTCTGTGTGCATACAGTGCCCACCACCATCGCACGGTTTGGTGTGGGGTGGTGTGATGGTCAATTTATGGAAGCATAATTTCTGAAATAGCTCACAAATCCTTCGACCAACGGGTTCCCGGTTTACCCGGTGCACCACCGCTTGGGTGCCACAGTCAATCCTTTATCAAAAATCCTTTAAGGCATCAGTAAATTTTACCGTCTGGTTCTTACAACCCCCCCCCCCCCCACATCCCCCCGACTACTACACCACCCCACTACCCACCCTCTATTTCAGGGAAGCGATACGGCACGGGTACCAATGCGGCACTCATGAAATATTCAACGCGCAATACTCAAACTGACACCTACCGCACGTTTGGACCCGCCGGGTTGCACGTTTCCGGCGATAATTTTGACCTATTGTGGGGAGGGGGGTGATGGGGGAGTTTTGTTTAAGGGCTGGAATGGGTTAGTGAAAATGACCACTAGCTTTGCTTCAACCATGCTCCCCCCGCCGAACGGGTTCCGATGGGAGGATGCGGCATGATGGCAGATTTGATGTATGGAACCGGCAGCACGAGTTCCGGAAGTGGTTGGTTGTTTTGAGCATTTTTTTTTATTCATGATTCCCGATTTCGCGAGTTCCTCAAGGCTGAAAGTATAAAATTTAAATATAGTTTTAAATTTAAATATTAAAATGAGTACTATAATGAAAGTCAACATTAACTGAACTTTTATCCTTTTTTCGTCCTGCTTTAAAGTTTTTCATTAATATGTAAATTCCAATACATTAAGGAATTTGCATAATAATGAAATATTTTAACCAAACCATTAAAGTATTACCTTTTTCAGCAATTGGTTTTTTAGCTAATTGCTTTAGGCTTGCTTTAAAAAAACAGAAATTAAGGACTTTAATGCTCCATACCACTTAACGCCCGCGTACGGTTCCGCCTGAAACGCGTCTCCCAAATGGCTTTTTGTGAACAAACAATTTAGACTCTTGTGGGGTCGGTTAGTACGTGGAATTACCCAACCGTATCGGCAACTCCAACCTCCAACGCTGATGCGTATCATATATCCAACAGTCAAATTCTGTTTTTTTCTTTTTTGGCTTCAACTTTTTCCATTCATGTTCTTTGCTTTCTACCCAAATTTCCACTTCCATCATCAGTTCGGCCTCGTTGGCGCGGTTTCTGAGCTGTTACGACGCGAACCGTGATTTGTACCTTGGCGAACGGTACGGCTACCATCTGATGGGTCCGGACGGTGGTTACAGCTACGTGACCGGTGGCGGTGGCATAGTGCTGAGCGTGGCCATTCTCGACGCACTGCAGCAAACGTGCGAGTGCCCATCGGCATCCTCGCCGGACGATATGATACTGGCGGCCTGCCTGCAGCGACTCGGCATCCGACCGATCCATTCGGCCCTGTTCCATCAGGCCCGTCCATCGGACTACGCACCGGAGCTGCTCGACCGGCGGGATACGGTGTCGTTCCACAAGCACTGGCAGATCGATCCGCAGCAGGTGTACAACAGGTGGTTCCGCCAGCAGGACGAACACCAGCATCATACCGATTCGTGCTGGTCCCGCTTGCCGACCGTGTCCGAGGCTATGTGCAAACACGCGAACAGTGTCCAGTTCAGTCTGCGGCACAAAGATCACCAACTCGAACCGTGCCTCCGTCCAACGCGACCCAACGCCAGTGTCCGCAGCGAGCACAGCGCCGTACGTGAGCACCGGCTGGTGGCCACGGACGGCGAGGACGAAAATAAACGGTCACCTCAACAATCCAACCATAATGACCGTCATCAACATCCGGAACGAGTGCTACGGTTGGTAACGCAAGCGACCACCAGCCCTAACGCACCCGCCAACGACCGGAGGTCCGTGCAGGATGCGAGCACCGTCCATCCGTTGGCCACGGTTCAACCCCGTTCACCGCAACAACATATCGCTCGCAAACATTTGTGCGAAAGTAATGAGCTTCAATCAAACGGCAACCTTTTGCTGAGACGGCAAAACCTCCAAGAGTCGACAAACATAATCAAACACACCGATCTGTAGAAGCAGGCGCTGGGTCCTGGCAGGCCCGGTGGTTCCGGGTTGCGTGGAGGAGAAATTAAATGTTGAAAAAGGTTCTCGCCCGCTTCCGGCCGTTCCGGCTGCACCGCGTGACAGTCACGTGCGGTAAGGGGCGTACCGTACTGTATGTAGATTTGTAATGAAAATGGTAGTTCCAGTCTTTCAGCTACGAGGTTCGCCCCACCACTCGACCTGGGGGTGGGGCGTGGGGCACCCCGTAATGTGCTTTACAAACATAAAAAATAAACACAAAAAAAACACGCATACACCTGGTGTAAGGATACCGTAGGACCACATCAAAGTGGACGTGACTTGCTTATACGTTGGAATAAAGATTATCATGCGTCCGTTTCGTACGGTCAACTACTGTAACGAGTGTTGGATGGACTCTCATTTTAAAACCAAAAACAAAAACGCATGCAACATTAACTGTAAAATATTTTATGTCTTTGGTCTTTGTCTTTGGGTTCTCTTTTTCGATAATAATTAAATAACCTACACATAACAATGGCTGATTTCTACAACCGAAATGGTGAGTATTGGAAAACATCGCTTTTAACTCGAACACCACCTCGAAATGTACTAGTGTTTTTGAGATACTGACCACCATTTGATGAAGTTGTTTGGAACATTCTTAAATACTTTCTATACTTTGGTTCCGAAGCTGCCACGAGAAGACGGGCTGCATTACCAATACACCAACTGGATCTTAAAATCGTTCGGTGTCATTCTCATGACATGACGAGCTCTAACTGACGTGTCTAACCCGCTATAAGACAGTAGTTCACCGTACAGCTTGTAGAGCTCGTCATTGTAGCGGCTCCTCCATTGTCCTTCCACACATAAGAGGGACAACAATCCTTCTGAGCATCTTCCCCTCGATTGTGGCCAGGCGGGTTCGGCAGTGTTGGACAAAATCCATGTCTCCGCGGCGTATATGAGTAACTGTAACTGTATAAATTTTATATAGTCCCAGATTCGTTCCTCGCGGCAGATGTTTAGAGTGGTAGGAAGTTTCCAAGAACTTCAGAAACACCTGTTACTCTAAAGACATAAACATAAAATTACTAACATCTCACCCGGATGGCAGAGAACCTAGAATTGTAGATAGACGAAGCAAGGAACATCATGAAAAACTGTGTTAACACACTGTACCTTTAAAGTATCCGAAGTCTTTACCTAGTTTTAATCCAATACCAGGAACATTAATGGCTACAGAATTTTAAGACTTAAAAATGCCTCTTTTACGATATGTTTTTTTTTTCATGATGACCTGAAGATTGATGCAGTATTTTTCGACCTGTTTCAGAGGAAGATCCTTGCAACAGTTATTCTCCTATTCCTATTCTTAGTATATGTGGATGGGCGGCAATCGACCAGCTGTAACGCCGTTCTCCATATGCAGTACAATTATGAACGTTTTAGGGAAATCCACGTGGTAATAGTTTGGTAGGACGGATACACCTGCTGCAAGGAACAGTGCCATAGTGAAAATACGAAAGACAGAAATGTATCGCATTATTATAGACACTTTCGTATTTTTTTATTAATAATACAGTATTGCTTAAACAATGTTACCACGAAACAAATACATTGGGTGTGTGTGTTTTTTTTAGTAAATTTTGATCCTAATCAACTTATCGTTTTCAATCATTAGAATTGCTTATAATAACAAAAAATACCGCCTGTTAAATTTCTTTCGCCTGTTTTTGTTCGCCAAATACTACTTCCAATCGCGCATGTTGTGACCCTCGCAAAAGCAAACACGGAGGAAACGGCATGTGGATTGCAACTTCTTAAAGCACACTAGTGTCGTCCAACGTCTTCCACAACCTGCTTGCCACGGCACACCCCTAATTGAGAACACGTTCCGTTCGACAATCCTCCAGCTGTTTCATCAGTTCTGCCTGCAGTGCCAGCAGTTCACGGGTACGCTGATAGATCGGATCCTGTTGCCGCATGCTTGGGTTCCACCGGCAGTACAGGCCCTTCCAGAGGCGGATGTGCCGCATGCTAACGACCGGCCGCAGTACCGTCTGCACCGGCATCGTGCTGAGATAGTTGCTTAATCCACCGAACAGCGGGTTACGGTATTCCTCGTGCGACGAGTTGATAAACGACCACAGCGCGACGGTACGATTTTTCAGATCTAGAAGGTGGGGAAAATGGTTAAATAAAGATGGAACCTTCTTGCCGCTCTATTCAACCTCAAAACGCACCATTTGCAGCCCGTTCTCGCTCGGTGTTGTACAGGAAGGTTCCAAATCGACACGAGTACAGATGATCGAGGATCGTGATTAGAAAATATTCGTTGAACTCTAGTGCGTGCGGGAACTGTTTCGATATCTGCCACACACAATCGATGAACTGTAGGAACACCGGCGATCGGTCCGCATCCGAATGATGATTGTCACCGTGCCCGATACGCTAAATGGTGAGGGTTGAGATAAGAAATCGATTAAAAAAACCTGGGTAATTATTTGCAATAGCTGTAGCAACTCACGCTACAATTACTCACCTGTTCGAACTTATGTCCGAAGCTAAGCCATTCTTTCTCGATCAGCACCTGAAAGCCTTTGAGCGTTCGATAGTATGGATCGAGCAGCAGCATTGATAATGCCGTCAACTGTGACGTACGATCCCATCCGTCCGAACAGTGTACCACCACCGACATTCGCATATTTTCGATCTAAGACAAGTGTAAGAATAGGAGAAACACTCACAGTTATGATTCATATTCCAGCAATACGTCTCCACTCAGTGAACGGGGAAGCACTGTTTATCATCTCATTTATCATCACATGTCCGCTAGGTCTGCTTGACCCAGACTGTCATTTATGGTAATACATCACACAGCGCAGCGTAACTCACCCGGTCGACAATCCGCACGGCACCGCCCAGAATGCACTTGATGTGCTTTAACCACAGCGTACTTTCCACCGCCGACAGCCACTTGTGGTCATCGTTGGCCGGGAAGCAAATTTCCTTCAGCTTTCGCAAACTTTCCCTCATCACGTGTATGTTGTGAATGTCCAAAAATGTCAACTCCACGTTCTTGTACGCATCTTCCGACTCGTAACCGCCGCCCTTCGCCTTGTTCGCGATCGCATTCGCGCTCGGACGCGCATCGATGATCGACAGCTTGTCCGACTGGGCGTTCGCCTCCATGATGAGATTGATGTACGTTTCATCCGCTTCACTCCGCTTGCCACCCACACCGACCAGTGGTTGCGAGCAGCGCGTAATAGTCGCCAACGACTTTGGATGTATCCAGCACAGTACCGGTAACCGGTTGCGCGACCGAAACGCTGCCACCTGCTTCAGCAGATCGTCCTTTGCCGTCTTCGGCACGGCCCAAACCGACGGATAGCTGTCACATATTTCGTACCCCTCGTTGATGCGCGTAATGCGCCACGTATCGTTGTTCGCACTATTCACACCCATCCGACGCAATTCGGCCACCGGCTCGTACACCGTCCACCCATCCTCGGCAAACTTTTCGCGATAGTTAAACGCAAACAGCTGGCCATCGTTGGCGCGCGGGAACGCGTATAGCTGCAGCTTCTCGAACACGGTACGCCGGGAATGATTTTCCTGTTTGTGTGCGAACCGCAGGTTACGCATATCTTTGCAGAAAATGTCAATGCCGTACGAATTTTCGCCCCGCGAACTTGCACCACCCACCTTCTCGATGCGGCTGACCGCACCCAGTGGGCAATCGACAACGATCACCGGATCCTTGTCGGAGGCGGGCTGCGATCGAAAGTGCAAGCGATAGTTGGTGATGGTGAGCGTACCGATTGCAGGCCCACTGTAGGGACAGATGTACGAAACGTCGCTCTTCCGATCCTGCATGTTCTCACCGGACAAATACGTAAAGCCATTCTCGTTCGCGACCTAAAACGGATCGTTTTCTTGTTAACTTTTGTTGTAAGGTAATCTTGATACGGCTTTCCGATACTTACAATTGTGTCCATTCCGTGCTTGGAATTGAGTGAACTGGACTTCGAATCGGAATCGAGCGAATTAGAACTTCGATGAAAATCCGTCCCGTGGTGTTCCATCTTACGGGCGCGTTTATGGGTGTGCGTGTCCGTCTGTTACCGTTGAGCGTATTACTAAACGTATGTTTGGTTTGTTTACCAACGAACACCCTATCATGGAAGCAGCCGAAACCAGACGGTTCTACTGTTTATTAGGTTGGTGTTTTTTTATTCTTTTTGCAACGGCGGTATGTCACACCCACGGCCCGCTATCTACCCTTCCGAACAACACCAAAAGACGACTCTTTGCGTCACACTAATTGGATTGAATGAAACCGCGGAGTTATGCTGTACGAAGCGAGGGAATACACTGCTACTATTACTGGCTTATCGCACTCGTTTTCCCCACGACCGCTGTTCCGTCCAACCCAGTCGGTGCCATCGGTGAAAATTTCACGCTTGGAATGTCGTTTTTTTCTCGCGGTGCGTACGCTCTCACGGGCGGAATGAGATATCTGTACACATGTGTAACACCCTTGTTGTGTGGTGGCCAATCAGCACCATCAATACCCAGTGTATCAGTCACCCTCTTGCAGTGCGTCGCCTTGGCGACGAGAACCGCACTGACGTCAGCCTCCCGTGCCGAACAAAGGTGCTTGAAGAAACGAATTGAGCCACTTTTTAGGCAATTGGTGCAAAAGGCGGAACGGGAACAGTTGGCACTGTGCGTCAAGATTGGGTAACAACGTAGCGATAAACACGATAAAGAACAGCTGGATGCTCTCGTTCCGCAGGAATGGAAGTGTTGGTGGAATTCAGGACGCTTGCATTCACTAACACGCTTTATGTATATCCTTTACCGGCGAATAGTAATGCACAAGGGCGGGAACTTAAACTAACGAAATACTTTTTATCGCAACATTAACTTAATCTTCCAGCTATTTCACTGATCCCCGTTGCTTTGTTGTTTTCTGCGCTATGTGTCAAACGGAACACGGTAAAAACGAAGCGTTTGTATCGTTTTGACAGTACAAACGCTTCATTTCTTTTCTTGTGGAATGCCTGACACTTGTTTGTTTTGCTGTTGTTGCGAGCAAATTGCAGCAGAGAGCCGAGGTAAGATAAGTTACGTAGAACATATTGCCAAATAATTTTACTATTCTTTGCACCTACACTACGCCATCCGCCAGGACGAAATACAGCGATCAGCAGATCCTTACAAAAGCAATCGCCTGCCAGTGATCACAGATTGAACGCACCAAAATGGCTGCATGGAGAACTGCCGGACTAAAGTAAGCAGCTAATAAGGCAGCAGCGAGTTTGCACCTAACCTAGCTAACGTACGATCTTTATGGGGGATTTTCAGCTACATCAACTACTCAAACATCGCTGCACGTTTGCTGCGAAAGGCACTGAAGCCGGATCTGAGAGTGCAGGCCGCCCGACGGGATGATTCGCACATCAAATTCACCAAATGGCAGGGTGGCAAACCGGAAAGTAAGTAAACACATCGTCAGATGCTATGAGAATGCATTCGCGATGACTGCAAAGGATTAGCTTAATCGGGACAAAACGAACGGGTAATTCCCCTTTAGAATTAACCCCAGCAAGCAAACAGTTATTGCATCACCCATACACGTGCGGGTCCGCAAGGAATCGGCATCGTCCTATTTACAGTGCTTACCGAACCAACACACCATGTCTGCATACAGTATCATGAATTATTTCTATCATGTCTTTATTATTTTACAGATGAAAAATAAGTTATCTACCCAGTGGTAGTATTGTTTATATGTCGTAAGTTTTCTCTTTGAACTCTCTGTTTGGAGTGTTTCCGAGTGTTTTTGCATTGCTTGATAACTAACACAACGTGTGGTATCATGTTGGATTTAAACTTAATTTTAACAACCTTCGAAATTTGATTTCTTTTACTAAATTTGGATGAGTTTGTTCAAATACTTTAAGCGTTGTTCTTGGAGTAGTAACTTACTGAATACTTTTTTATTCCTTTTATCTTTCGCAGAGGTTATCACTGAGTGAACCGGAAGAAAAGCCATTAATAATGCACCCTGAAAGGAAATCCCTAAAATTGGTAGTGTGAATAATAAATTATGTCAATATAGTTCGTCGTTTATTCTTGTTTTTATGCCTCGTAAGAAAGAAAGTATTGAATGTAAAATGTCAATTCTACGTTGTCTGTACTGTCTAACATTGCGGCCCTATAACACAATTTTCATGGAAACTTCTCAAGGTGTGAGTGGTAGTGTGACTCTTTCATTTATTCCAATTTCCTTTGTATTAGAAATATTGCGGAATGAGGGTGCATAAATTAAACATTTGCTCGTCTCATAGCAAGCACTGTATGAAAGTGGAGATGCACCGTAAACGCTTCCATATCCCAACTGTCTCTACGTATCTTGGGGTGGAATGTCAAGTGCTGATAAAAGAATAACATTGATGATCATTGTTGGTGTGTGGAGTAATGATTGCTTACTAATTTTTATGAAAGTGCAACTCTGTATGAAAATTCAATGTGCGTTCCCGTTCTCGTTGATGCAATTCCTCCCGACATAACATCAAGCCCACTATACGATCCTGGATATCGTAAATAACTGCAGCGAACGTTGTACGTTGTGTGTGACTGTGGTAACACCAGAGAAATAAAGGTAGAGCCCGTTTTTTGCGCTTCGTCGTCAGCCATCGTCAAGGGCCAACATGAACTCGTTCCTACGTGGATCGATGAACTACGTCTGGTGCACGACCAGTGTACTGGGCAAGGGTTCCACTGGGGCCGTCTTCCAGGGCGTTAACAAGCACAATGGTGAACCGGTGGCGGTAAAAACGTTCAACCAACTCAGCCATATGCGCCCGCAGGATGTGCAGATGCGTGAGTTCGAGGTACTGCGGAAGGTTAACCATAATAACATTGTGAAACTGCTCGACATTGAGGATGATCAGGAAGGCCGCGGCAAGGTGATCGTAATGGAGCTGTGTACGGGTGGCAGTTTGTTTAACATACTGGACGATCCGGAAAACACGTACGGTTTGCCGCAGAAAGAATTCCTCCTCGTGCTGGAACACCTGTCTGCCGGGATGAAACATCTGCGCGACAACAATCTGGTCCATCGCGATTTAAAACCGGGCAACATCATGAAGTACATCTCCGAGGATGGACAGACCGTGTACAAGCTGACGGATTTCGGTGCTGCCCGAGAGTTGGGCGAGAATCAACAGTTCGCCTCACTGTACGGTACGGAGGAGTATCTTCATCCGGATATGTACGAGCGTGCCGTACTTCGGAAGTCAATTAACCGTAGCTTCACGGCGAATGTGGATCTGTGGTCCATTGGTGTTACATTGTATCATGTAGCGACGGGCAACCTTCCCTTCCGTCCGTACGGTGGCCGCAAGAACAAGGAAACGATGTATCACATCACGACCAAGAAAGCCCCGGGCGTCATATCTGGCACGCAAACCAGCGAGAATGGTCCGATCGAATGGTCCAAACATCTTCCAGCTCACTGTCAGCTAAAGGAAGGCCTGAAGCAACTCGTGACCCCGCTAATGGCCGGTCTGCTCGAGGAAAGCCAAGGTCGGATGTGGTCGTTTGATAAGTTTTTCCTCGAGGTACAAAACATTCTCAACAAAACGGTGCTGCACATGTTCTATGTGAATCGGGCCACCTCGATCGAGGTGTACCTAGAACCGGAACAAACGCTTGTGCACTTACGGGAGCACATTCTTGCCCAGACAGATGTACCGCAAGCATCACAATTACTGCTGCTAGATAATGAGCTGTTCGCTACGAAGGTGGATGCCAACACGAGCGGTACATTTGCGAGGGTTTCTTTCTCCTTATTCGTATTCAGTTCTAATGACGTTCCATTTTGTTTTTTTTTTAGCACGTGGATATCCACCCACCGAAGCTAGCAATCCCGTGATGCTATTCAACATCGAGAATTATAACGTAATTTTACCGACTGAATGGGACCTGCCCAAATTCCCTACATTCCCGAACGGCATTTCGGTGGAGAACGATGCCAGCCTGGCGAAGGTGGCCTGCAGTGTGGGACACGAGTGTAAACGGCGGGTGGAAAGCATGTCCCTGCTCGATACACTGATGAACAAATCGGTGCATCAATTTTCCGGCTTTTTGGCCGGTTTCCTGGTCAAGTTACTTAAGTAGGTTCGCGGTAGAAGAGAAGCTTGTTTTCTTTTGGAGAATCACATCTATTCGTCTTTATATATCCGTTTCTGTTTTTAGACGAACCCGTCATTTGGAGGATATAGAAGGATTGATCTCTGAACTTGCTAAGATGTTTGAAGTAGCAGCCTCCAATGTAATTATTTGCATCTCAGCTGTCGGTCTGGAATCACTTTAAAATTTACACCTTTTGCTCCTATTTCTAAACAGCACGAAACATACCAAAAATTCGGTGCAAACATACACGCCAGCTACGAAAAGCAAAAGTCCGACTTTCAACGAGTTTCGGAACCGATTCAGCAGTTGTACGGGCGCTTCGTTAAAGAGGAATCGCTCGTGCGCGAATGGAACTCCGGTTACCGTGCGTTACGCACGCCGAACAAAAACCGGGATAGCGAGAAAGCCAAATCGCTCGTCGATCGGCTTCGCGATTCTTGGCAACATATGTTGCGCGATCGCGCCACACGCTCCCTCACCTACAACGACGAACAGTTCCACGTGCTGGAGAAGGTGAAGATAGCGGAAACGGGCAAACGGCTCAAAACGCTACTAAACGATGGTGTCCGGCAGGCAGTTGAGCAGGAAGCGGAATGTTTGGCCGACTGGTACAAGAAAGCGCAAACAATCTTCCTGCAAACGCAGTTCCTCATGAAGGATGTCGGTGCGTACGTGGACGCGCTGTACGATTTGCGCGAACAGCTGAAACAGCACCGAGAAGATTTGAAGGAAGAGATCAGCACGGACGGTGAAGTATCGAAGACGATCGCAGGGAAATCTATACCGAGCACAACATCCACCGCAACGACGACTATCCCGATCGTGGGGGATATGGATGGTACCGAGAAAGGACTAACGGCACGCCAGAATCAGCATAAAATGATATGTTTCATGGTAAGAACATCATACCTCAGCAGGCAACCAAACAGACCTCACCACGCTTTTTTCTTTCTCTCCCACCAGCACATGTACAACCAAATCAAAGAGGTGAAGAAAATGCTTCAACAAAACAGTGATATTCTGGCGGCAACGCAAGGACTGCTACCCGATACCAGCGATAGGGCCGCCACAACGTAGGATAGTGCTGAACGGCAACCGGATAGTAAGTGAGGACCCATGGCGTGCTTCTGATGTTCCTGATTGTTTTGTGGTTAAGAACGTGTAAATGTGTGTTGTCTGTTGTATAAATAACGGTCTCATATAACGGCGCTACAGTATTCTGTTAGTGTGTACTATACTGATTATGGCAAGTGTGCCTGTACAGCATAAAGAATATATATACATATATTTTCTTATATTTTACGAAGAATTGCAAGTGTTTTCTCGAGCGCAAAGATGTTGAGAAATGAATGATGATTGTCCTTTTTAAAGTATTTGAAAACCAAGATGAACATTCTGGACAGTCTGGAAGTCTGGCTTTTAAGAGTCTTGTATGGCCGAAACAGAGTGTGATCTTCGAATGAGGTTCGCCTAGGAAGCAGTACAGAAGTACAGAAGTTTTACTAACTTCTTACGATCGGAGCTTCGCATTTAAGATATGTTGTGTATTAGTTGGTCCGTTAGGAGTAATGTACCGTATGATACGTATAATTACGTAAGTCAGTAAGAAAACTTTCCCACCGGAAGTGCTATAGAACTCACTGGTCAATCAACAATCAGGAGATACTGATCAACACTCTGACCAAAAGGAGGCTGTACCCAAATATAATATTCTTCCTTTACCATCTGGCATTTCAACCTAAGGAGGTTCTTCCATATCTGATTTACCATATCAAGATAATCAATTTTGGGTATCTTTCCAGAGGGGATTTGGTACCGTTTCTGTCGTGTGAAAGCCGACACCCACGTCAAGTAAACTGGCCTACCCTGATATGTTAGAAACGAAGCCACCCTAACTCGGACGAAACGCTTTTCGCCCCTTACCGTGTATCAATAGAATAAAATATTTTGAAAATTAACGAAAACCAGGATTTTATTTAATGCGACAATCTTACCACCTCCTGCCGCATTCTTTGCACAAAACGAACGATTCTCTCCAGTGCTTGGTATTTGCCGCTCTCGCACTGCTTTTCTCTCTAATCCGAGCTACCAATCCCCGGTTCCGTACAACAGCTGGGAAAAACGTTTAAGATATCGATTTTTTCACACCCCACAAGCTCTCGGATGGATTTCCCAAACATTCACGCATTTTGGGGGGTTTTTTCGCCTGCTATTTAGTAATCCGCATGGAAATTGTTTTTGAGGATGGGGTGAAAATCTTGGAACTATAAAGAAAGGATAATTTATCAAGAGTATTTTTTCCTTATCGTTTCTAAACCGTTTGTAGGATAAAATGCGTAAAATTACATGAGTTTTCGATACCAAATAATGAAATATTGGTTGAGAAAATCAAAAATATATTAAATTTTCAAAATAACATCCATGAGTAACATGAACAAAGCTCAGTCTGCATAGCTGCTATTGGGACAATCGGAACTTTTCCTTCGCTAGAAAGTCCTTCGATAAAAACAAATCTATTAGGAAAATCTCCGGAACATATGATGCCATATTTCATGCTGATGTTATGTGTGTGTGTGTGGCTGAGTCTGTTTTTTCTTTATCAACTCCACTATCTTCACAAGGTTAAAAGGCTCGTACATTACACCCACCACGAAAATATCTTCCGGTCCCACAAACCAGGGCAGCGGAAAGAAAAACCTTTCACCGTTAAGTTCTCACCCATCCCCCATCATCAGTCATCACCGGCTTGTGTCTTCGGGTCTCGGGCGCGCCAGACAGAAATCTTTCTTTCAGAGCCTTTCTGTTCTTTTTGTTTTTTTTTTTGGTTTCGACTAACCGCCTCCTAGGCGAAAACGATCCTTTTCCCCGTTCGGTTTGGTGAAAAAAAAAAGGAAAATCGAAACGCAAACCAGACACCGGACCACAAGAATGGGTAAGGTCGCGGTCGCGAAGGCATGCGGAAGTTACGAAGAAAGAGAAAGGCTGAGCCGTTTAGGGATACCGCGGTCCATAAGAAGACGTGTGATGTCGGGAGGGTAGCCTTATTCGGGAGGGTGTGACACTGTGAAAAGGTTACCCATAAGGATAAGGTTTTCCTTTCGGAACCGAATAACACGGAAGAAAAGGACAATAGTAATAAAAAACGCACCGAAGAGATGAAAATTAAGGCGGTGAAGATGGTGGAGACGGACACACTTTCTCCTTCTGCTGAGAATGATCTGTATCCGTTTTTGCATGTGTGTTTGTGTGGCAAATTGTTTTCCTTACCTCAGCAAAACAACAAACAAAAGCGAGTAGCAGTGATTTTACCATTTCAATGTCCTTTTTGCAAGGTTTTTCTTTAATTGTGTTCTGCTATGTAACGGTTAACTGCACGTGGCCGAAGGATTTAAATTGCGCAAGCGTTACACCAGGTCAGGTAGGCTGCGATAGAAACTGGTAACAAAATGTAGCATCTTCTTCGATGTCCGGTTGGTAAAGGTAGGAAATGGCAAGGTGCTTTTATTGAATGGAGAATAGACATTTGAACACTGTTATTAAGGATAAAAGAATGGAACAAACGAGAAACAATACACGTGCATGGGTTGCTATGATTTTTTGGTGCGTAAAATTAAAAGGACTATCATCGCAACAACGAAAGCCGGTTGCCGAGGCACTTTTCCATTACTGCACAAGCGTAAAACCGACAAAAAGAGTGGAATTTGCACAAAAAAAATGATTTTGCTTGCATAGGATGTTTTTTCAACACGCACTCTTTTTTGTGTGCATGTGTATTTTTCAAGGAAAGAGAGAGAGATAAAAGATCACGTTGCTATATGTGTGGCGGTGTGCGTGCGTACCCTCTCGTGCTTCTTCTTTCCCTTCGTTGAAATACGCACACATATACACGCTTCTGGAGTGTTGAGTGGAGCAGGCGGAACAACGAGTTTTTTTACTTCACCATCGCGAGAAGACGACTGCAAAGCGCACGCCTTGCGTTCCCTACCACAATCGCAAAGCAACCCAAACGCCCAAAGGCGACCGGCATATTAAAAATTCAACACAACAAAATGCGATAACCTTCACCGTTGGCGACCCGGCCTGGGCGCCGCATGTGTGTTTGTTCCGGCCGGTAAATTAATGAGCAATAATAGCGGTCTAGCGCCAGCAAGCATTTCTCTTTAGGCGGCTGAATATGATATACGAGTTTTTTTTTGCTCAACTGACTGCTTGCCACTACCACCACCGTTCGCAGTGCGCAAGCGGCCGACATTTTGTCGAAGCATGCTCCCCGCGAAAAATTCAATACCTCACCTCTCGCTCTTTTCCTCCACTCGCCTTCTCTTTATCCATACTATAGGTAAAGTCTAGCGGAGAATGGGGAGAAGGGAGCACTTCTGTCACACACACGCACGCATGTTGGGGCTTATCCGCACCGAAATCATTTATCCACACGCACACAGTACCAAGAGTATCGAAGAAGAGAAGTAACGGAGGAAGAGCACTCTACTCTACGAAGCGCCCCAAACTTGAGGCTAGGAAACTTTTTTGATATTTGCGAAAGCATTTTTTGTTTCTAATTACCCTCGAAAACAATCATCTGTTTACATGGGCACACAGAAATAAGTCAACAAAACGACGTCGCACACCGCAGCCATCAGAAAATGAAACGCCACCTTCTTGCACGTACGCAGCCAGTCCGCGTCGTGCCGATAAATAGGTGTGAGCGAGAGAGGGCAGCCAGAACGCAGCAGTCCAACCATGACGGATGACTTCTTTGCACAACGGCGTGAGCACGGGAGTGTGAGTGAACGAACGGCTCCCTTCTTCTTTCTCGTCACGTTTTTTTCCGATCGTTCGTACTGGTGTCGTTACCGCGTCATTCCACTCTTCCTCTCTCTCACTCACTCTGCCGCGTACATGGATTGAGAGGAACGGAGCTCTCCCATATTTGCGCTTGCTGACAACGCTGAACAGAGATGGTGCGCACTTGTTCCGTGCGGTATGGGAGTGTGCGTGACGGGTTTCGGACGGTGATGTCGATAAAAGTGTTCAGAGGCACACATTATACCCCCCTTTGGTTCAGCCCTGCGTCGCCGATGAGCAGTGTTTGACAGTGAAGCGGGTAGCGAAGAGCTTCAGCAGCAGCTCCGGCTCCGACAGCAGCATCAGCAAAGTAAGCGAAGCAAGCAACAGCAAGCGGTGCAATTGAAATGTGAGTGTTTTGGTCTGTTTTATTTCTTTTGCTTTGCTTTCCTGCTCACCCTTGTCTATCAATTTTCTTTGCTGGGGCTAGTAGAGTTGCACAGTTACTGTGTATTGATACCCAGGAATGCCTTTTAAGCGTATGAAATGCGCTCGTGTCCTTTTTTCTCTTCCTATTCCGCAGTATGCCATGCGTTTTGGATTGGTATTAATCCACAATCTAATAAGTGCTGAATGCAAAAAAAAACAGTGAAAAGAAATTAAGAACACGCGTGTGAATAAGAACATAAAAGGTATAGAAAAAGGTTTTTGTGGGAAAAATCTAGTTTTAAACCGTGTTTTTGATAAACTGGAACTAACAAGGGCAGCTCCAAAATATAGGAAGCAAAATCCAAAATCTTTTTCGTCATCGTCATCGCCGCCATTCCGCGTCCCAGCACCAGTTCAATTCAGCAGTTCTCAGCACTTGCCTGTGTGTGAGGTTGTGTGTGAGCAGCAGCAGTAGCAGCTCCGCTTCTCTTCCGTCACTCGGTTGACGCCCGGTAGAAAGAGATAGAACCCTGGCGCATTGAATGTTACGTGCGTGCGCCAGTGTGTGTGTGTGTCATGCTTGGCTTGATCGGGGCTTGCAGTAAAGCGAAAAGGTCGCCATGACACTTTTCTTCGTCTCGCCCGGGGAAACCCGCGTGTGATAATCGCCGAGGAGCCGACTCTTCCTCTATCGAAGCGGCAACGGCCCAGCAGGAAAAAAGGATCTCTTTCTCGTTAGTGTTGTTATGCGTGTGGGGCAGGGGGGGAACCTTTTTTGCTGAATACTTCCAATATGTTTTTTTCCCTTCTGTTTTCCGGACTGGTCCTGGCGGCGGCTCCTTTTGGTGCTGTACATCACCTCGCACACCAATCTAGTAGTCGGTGTCGGTCAGCGCGGGTCGGTTCCGGCTAGTAGCGCGGTGCTTGAAAGGAAAAAAGAAGGAAAAATAATCATCCTACTGAACCCAGCCCTAAAATACACAGCAGCCAGCCTGCTGCCCTGCTGGTGTGCTTTACGGGTGTGTTGCGGGTTTTGAAAAGTATGTTAACCTTTTAAACGAGCGCGAGGTACAAATTCACTTTCCGCGGACGGTGAGACACAAAGAGGTACATCTCGGCATTTGCTGCACACGCTCACACCCCTCGCGAAGGGCACAGGCAGAAAGTGCAGCACCGAGAGCATAATGTAGGACCGTATATTTGAAAGGTGGTTTTCGGTGCCGGTTCCCCAAAGCTTGGTGCAGGTGAAAATAATCTTGGAAAAGTGAGGAGGAAAAGCAAAACTGTGGTGTGAAAGTGGTGCGTTTTGCGTTACGGTTACTTACTTTGGAGATACGGGTATCAGTAGCTTTTTAAAGGGGTTTGTTAGGGCCAGCAACAAGAAGGAAAGTGAACCACGTGAAGCAATTATGTGCAAATTATCTGCCGGCTTGTCTAGTAGCCCGTTTTGCTTCTCCATCTGACAGTGATTGTGTTTTGTCTAGTCTCATAAATCCTTTTCTAGTTGTCATCGACAATTTTATTAGCAGTGTGTAAATTGTGCAAGAAGCGGGAATATTACGTTGTTTCCTTATTATTTCCCTCCTGTGTGCCGGTATATTATTGTTTTGTTAATTGCGCGCCTTCTTCACCCTACTGAGAACGATGCTTTTTTTTCTTTTGATTGTTTCTATTGTGTGTGGCAGTTATGCGTTATTATGTTCCACCTCAATGGTGGGTGTGTTTTATTTATCTTATCAACGTCTGGCTGTCGTCATACGGGCGCGTAAACAAATTAGTTGCTGTCAAGCTACGAGGCACTGTTTTTGAGAGAAGCAAACTCGCCTAATATGATTTTTTGTGTGTGACGGTGTATGCGTGCGTGTAAAATGCATTAGGATGTTGGTTAACAGTCGTGTAACTTCCTTGACCTTTGTTATAACGCGGTGTGTGTTGCTCAACGTTTTGTGTGGCGCTTGTACCTAAGCAACAAAGGCATGGGGAAGAAAAAAGGCGCGATTTTTCTGTCTCTTCAGGTTTCGAATCGCATATGCTTCAGATTATTCACATGTCCTTATTGTACAGGGTTTCGTCGTGAAAGCTTGTCCACGAGATACGAGAGAAGGAGGACGGCGTCTTGTTCGATGTTCGGTAAAATAATTATCACCCGGCGTACAAAATTCGCACCAGAGTGTTAGAAACCTGGAAAAGAAACAAAAAAAAGAAGGTTCGCTATTGGATTGTTGTCCCCCCCCACCTGTCTGTGGTTACTAGATTCTAGTGTGGAGATACTGCTACCCAAGCACAGTGTCCCACTACCGTAGAAAAAGTGTGTTAAATTTTATTTTTGCTTCACAGTTTTTCGCTCCCTTGCTCCGGTTTTTCACAGACACACTTGGGGGGCGCGTGCGTTCTCCCACCTTCCTTGTATGCATGTCTTATTTTCTTTGGTTTCAAGGGGGGTTGGCATAATTCGGAACATGCGCAGTCTTGCGGACCAGGCATGATGAACGTGTGGAGTGCAAAGAGCTGTGCGTACCTTTACCGTTGAGAGACACAAAGAGACCTTAGCAGGAAATTGTGTGAGATTAAATTTTCATAAAAAATTATATCGGGACGAATAATAATGGTTCCCTTTTGACCCTTTTTGGCGTCCGAGCAGTTGGGCAATGTGTCAGGAATGATCCGGCCATCCTATAATGGCGACATTTCGCATCGCTTTATCTTACTTACCCCCTGTTAAGAGGGAGACTTCTACCCTTTGCAACTAGTTTGCCCGCATGCCAAGAACGCGCCTGCGTCTTCCCATTCGTTCTGCATATGCCTCGCTCAATATCTTGCTCTCTGTTTCTCTCTGGCGTTAAATAACACAAGGCACCCTCGCGCTGGTGGGGTGGGCACCCGCTGTCATCTTCGCTGCCGCGAGCACACCACGTCGTGCGTATGTGTCGCGTGTTTCCGCGAGGGTTTTCAGCAGTGAGCAATTGGGCGGGCAGTGATGATGTATGGACCCCTGTGAAAAATCCAACCTCTCCTTCCATCCCCTTATGGTTGTGTGACTCCTGATGCATTCACGTGTGTATTGGTGAAAGTGTATGTGTGTGATTGGGGATTCTGTGCACAGCTATTGCATCGCTAATGTGATGGACGTATTCTCGATTTTCCTAAAAGGCGGCAGATTGTAAAGTAAATGCATGCTTGCTTGGTCTCATCAGACGTTTCTTCATGTTAAGCGTTGTCTACTAGATCAGCTACCGGTGAATTCGCACATACAAGAGATACGTACATGAAATACGACTCTTGTTACAGTATTTTAACGTCTGGTTGTGTGAAAATTCTTCACTAAAAACTATCTACTATGGAAATGCAGTGTACTTAGCAATGCAAGGATCAACAATACGTCCAATCTTGAAGTTATCCATGACCAAACCATCCCAACTCATTTTCTCGGAACTGACTATGAGATGAATTTTGCTATCGGTAACTTGTATTACAAAATATAAATTAAAAAAAAAGGTTAACCAGTTCATAGAATGCAAAATATTGTAAAGTGCAACTTATTTGAGCATTTACAAACAAGAACAAACTGCACCCAAAAACTGGTTCATAGCGGGTATCGTTAATGACACAACTTGGTTGGAATGCTGAAAAAATTTTTAAAATGTATTATATCACATATTGTATAAAATGCTTCCGAGCGTAAGATGCATTCTCCAAAGCCTCTCTAATATTTGACAACAACAACTCTCATTTGTAGGAATAATTAGAATATAATTATAGAAATTGAACATCATTAGTTTCATGTATTATTTTTTGAAATCAACAAAAATGCTACAAGTTTCATCATTCACATGCTGAGAAGATGTTGAAAAATAGTGAAATCCTTGTGTAAAATGCACCCCGGTTTTTAAAGGCCAAATTTCGTCAGAGCGTATGGGAAATACGGAATTTCTATCATAATTATAAAAACCATGACGTACAGGAACTTGGCGCGGTCCTGTGCTGTATTGGTAGTGTCTGGACCGAAGAAAATCCCATCTGAAACCAAATCCCTTTAGCAAGGACTGACTATTTGCACAGGAAAAAAAAGGCACAGGAACTAAAGTTCAATATTAGTAAGTTAATTGAAATAATACTTCTTCTTTTGTGGCACCCCCTGGTGGCTCAAGAACCCCATATTCCTGTCATTTCTGGTTCTCTTTCCTGGTTTCTGGTTCCTGGTTTTATAGGCAGTTCTGTTTATCGATGTGTATCGGATCGGTCCAGATGGGACTATGGACCATTCCTGTTGGCACAGCTAGCAAGTACCCCATCGGATAGCCCCTTTTGCATACTCATACTCATACTTTCTAATCCTGAGTCTGATCGTTATAGTGTCATTTGCGAAATACTAAATTGGTTTCTTAAGATTCGTCTAGCGACATTGGCTATTATTTAACTTCATTATTCCATTTACTTCCGTGTATTTATACTTTCCGTTGTGCGTCTTTTTTATCGAACTTTATAACGCAGCTAAAAAAATAGACGAATTGGTGATCCATTATGCTATGTTGAGTTTGTTAAACAGATGAGTATATGTCATGCCAGAGGTAGTGAATCGAATAGTTTGTACCGCCTAAAACTTGACTTTCAAACTGTAGACTGTTAATATTTGTTCTAGTAAAGATCCTACAACTGCCAGGCTTCTTGCTTCAAAAGTCCTATGGTACACCAACGAATGCTCTTCTGCTCCAAGCCATCCACAACATCGACCCCTCCCTGAACCCTTCTTTCCAATCCCTCCGCTTACCGGTACTGATGAATATTAGCAAAAATAAGCGGATCCTAATCCTACGTTTGTTTGCTAACACATTCTTGGAAACAACAATGCTGTGATTGATACAGAAGTCCTTAAATGTTCATTGTAACCTAGTTTCTTGTTTTCTCCTTGTTTTCAATTGTTAGTTAGTATTTAAATATTCGTTTCTTTTTTCTTTTTAAATAAAATGTTATAAAAAAAAATGCTCTGGATTCAACACTTGTCTGGACCATGGCTAAGATAGGGTAAGATCGAATAAAACGTACAATAAAGAAAGTTCATCCGTCAGGAGGGAGCTGTCTGTACTATTCGGTTTCCGGAAAAATTATGAACTTGTATGAAGGATTCTTATGCGGATATGAATTGTCCACAAAAGTGCATTAAATTTCTTCCCTAAGAACGCTAATAGAATTCATTCTGCCTCTTGCATCCCGAATGAATTTTTATTCCTATAATTTATTTTAGGAATTCGATTAGTTCGATAGGATTTACTAATTCTCCATATAAGCCTAGTTGTGAGGTTAAAGATCAAGGTCAGAAAGGATGTCATGTGGAATACATCACATGAAAATTCTTCGTCTAGCAACCATTGGCTCAAACATTCCTCCAACTTGTGACAGTGAAATTGGTCTTGAACACCTGATCTCCATCACCGTTTTTGTTTATTTCTGTGACACATGCTGAGCTGCAAAAAGACCACCACCGGACGACAGGTAGCAGATTTGTGTGTAGTTGATTCATTGGTTCAATTTATTCATTGGGTGCTATGCAAGAATAGAATTCCGTTTGGTACGAGGAGCCAGCGCTTAGATGGAGTGGTGGTGTTTCATCGATTAGTGGTGATTCTTTGTGCGTGCGTGCCCATCTGCCCCCAACCCCATTTGGGCACAGGTGCGTGTGCGTGTGCACCTTTTTGGCACCGGGTGGTTGCAATTTTATTGCTTTGATTGCCGCTCGCGCTCTCTCTCTCTGTGGCTGGCTGGCTGGCTGGCCTTCTTCCTGAGCCCAAGGACATTTTTCTCTTCCTCAATGTGAATCTGGTTGAGAAGGTTGGTCGTTTTGGGGTGGTTGTAAGGTATGCGCACGCTTTCCGAGAATGTGTGTGAGTGAATGTTGTCTCGCTCTAATAGCTCGTCTATTATATTTCTCTCTTTGTCGTTTAATTTGGCGGTGGTGAAAATGTGTGTAGCTGTGTGTTTACATTGCCGGGGCTCTTTCCTAGGATACTGTTCCTGGGGTCGAGAAATCCGGTTCTCTCTTTGCCTTTATTTCTTCTATGCGGGCGTCTCGACGACGACGCATCACACACAAACACACATGTCAGAGGAAGCGAGAGAGCGCGAATGTAATGAAAATCAACCATCGCCCGAAAACCGCACCATCGAGCGAGAGGGTTAATCGCAGCAGGCGCGTCGCCGCGTTGTAAAAAGACACACTACCCCTGCTGGTATAAGGGGTAGACACAACAGAAAGGAAGGGAAAACAAGAAGTAATGATTTGAACTGTCGCGCTGGGGACGCGAGCAGGCGAATATGTGTGCGTGCGTATGGGAGTGTGCATGTTTGAACAAGCATGAATGTGTGGTGGTAGGTCGGTTTGCTGCGACATGGCGACTCATCAGCTCGCTTTTATTTTTGCTGAACAACCGATGTGCGTTGGGTCCACCACTGCCGCCAAGAGTAGAGGTGGACCCAACATCATTTGCAGTTTTCATTTACCGGACGAATGTACTTTAGCCGAAATGTATGCGTACTGTGGGGAACTAAGTGTTAACTATTTAAATTAGTTAATTTTCGTTTCGATGGGATGAGAGAGAAAAAGAATTTTTCTCTTTTTTTTTCTTTTTTTCGTTTGAGAGCAGGATTTTCAACCCACGCCAGTCGGAAGTTCGTCCCGTTGGGTATGCAAGTGCAACTGCATTTTTTTTGTACCCTGGAAAAGGGGTGAAACAATGTTGCGCGCTTATGCTTTATTGCACCACGGTACGGTGGTGTTTCGCATGTGGGGAATTTTTATTTTATTCTCGTCTCGAGGGGTTGTTAAAACCTGAAAGTGTGCATAAATGACACTAAAAAACGAGGGAAGCAGGAAAAAAGAACGGAAAAAATCGACACGGTTGAACGCGGTCGAATGAGCAGAGAAAAATGTATGCAAAAGAGAGAGCAAGAAAGAGAGACCGTGTGGAAAGGAAGAGCGTGCGCGCGCGCACCGCGGAACCGGTTGCGGACCACGAATCTTGGAATGGTTGGCGCTGCTGAACGACGCACACCCTTGTCGCTGTCTCTCCCTTTGGCGGGTTCTGAAGCGCCACAGCGCAGGAGTGAAAGAGAGCAAGAAAGTGAGGGGACCGCGCGCGCGCGCGCATACGCACACCGCTCTTCTTCCACTGAAGTGCGAGAGCA
The DNA here is from genome assembly GCF_943734755.1 of Anopheles moucheti. Lineage (NCBI taxonomy): Eukaryota > Metazoa > Arthropoda > Insecta > Diptera > Culicidae > Anopheles > Anopheles moucheti. The sequence goes on along the minus strand of NC_069141.1, from coordinate 35,094,400 downwards.
GAGCAGAGCGTGCGCGCATTCCTCTTCGGTAGAACGGAACCCGGGCCCATCCTGTTGGTGAATGATGGTGGTGTGTGAGAGCGATAGGAAGGGATGGATCGGAGAATTGTAAAGAAAACATGCCTCCTGCCTCGCTAGCGTGTAGGAACGAGCGAGAAAAGACAGGCAAAGAAGCTGTGATGTCAGAGCGTCACTTTGCACCATGGGAATTGTTTGGAATGAAATATGGTTACGAAAGAATTAGTTTTTTTTATTCGATTATCTAATTGTTCTTATTTTTTATGTAAGAGATGTGAAAAAGTTCAGGATGTTTGTAGTCACTCTATCGTCTCATTCTAGAATCGTCTAATAGCTTTATTTAATCATCTTGACTCCAATTTGTGAGTGTGTACTCTAACGTGTGAGTGTATGAGTTCTAACGGTACCAATATCTTACACGACAAATACCTATGACAAATCTAATCCGGTCCGTTACACCATATTTTAAGGACTGGCTTTTTGGCTACATGGTAAAATTATTATGTCTAACATTATGTCTATTTAAGTCAATTACAGGAAGCGTAAGCAGTAGGGCCGATTGTGGTTAACCATGGAACTGATACGTCGTAAATTAATTGTGCACACCCAACTTAGAAAATCCAACTTGGTCCAGGAGAAAAATTGCCAAATTCCTGAAAATCGCCGCTTCTACAGTTGGATGTGTATTAGAACAGTTTCGGGAGTGTCAAAGTACTACTAGAAAGGTTCAACAAAATCGTCGGTGATGTCCCCGATAAATATAAGTCCGTTTTTGCCGACAACTTTGCCCGGAAATTGATGGTATGGCAAGCTATCTGCAGCTGTGGCCTCAAGACACGGGTTTTTATAACTAATAAATCTATGAACTCGACAGTTTACAAAGAGCAGTGTCTGGAACAGTGTGTTTTGCTTTTCATCAAGGCTCACAAAGGCCCAATGAAGCTCTGGCCAGATTTGGCAAGCTGTCACTACAGTCGGGATGTAGTACAATGGTACACCAATAACAACATGGACGTCATCGGCAAGCATTTGAACCCACCGAACTGTCCAGAATTCCGGCCGAAAGAACAATATTGGGCGATAATGAAAAGAAAATTGAAAAAGACAGGTAAAACCACCAAAACAGCCTAACAATTGGCATATTAGTGGAAAAAAATAGCTGCTGAAATTGCCAAATCGGTTGTGCGAAAGCTCATGGGAAGCATCAAAAGAAAAGTCCGTGATCCGTTCATCAAAACTATAAATTTTTGCTTGTTTTAGTAAAATAACAATTATAAAACCTTTCATTTTATGTGAAAATTATACTTCTATGTTAAATTATGATCCTTTTACAGCTTGTGATGTGTGACCGAATTCTAAATGAACAACACTTTACGATGTGCACAATGCTTCGATTAAGGCACTTTTCGAATAGCAGATATAAGAATCAACCATCGAATAGAATCAGCTGGCAGAAGAAATAAGGCAATTTCGATTATTTCCACTCCCTCTACTATTTGTCACACTGTGCAACGATTCCCCCGATGCGCGTGCTCTCTCTCTTTCTCTCGCGCTCATGCTCGGTTCGTTCTCCGAACCCTCTCGCCGTCGTCGCGCTGTCGTCGTCGGTGGCGTTGTCGCCGCTCTCAGGTTCGAAGCGATCGCGGCGCGGGTTTAGAGAGCAGTTTCTCACCACACTCTGCCGCGCACCGCCGTCTAGGATTTTCGTGTTCTGTGAGTTCAGATATTGGTGCTGTTGTTGCTATTGCTGTTCGTATTGTTGCTGGTGCCTAGTGTACAATATCTTTTGGGCTAGAGCTTGTGCCTGCTACTGCTGCTTTCTGCTACTTTTACCTATAGAGGAGGGCGTCGCGCACATGACGATGACCCCGGGGACCCGCACACTTTCCCTGCCCGTAGCGCGGGCGCGGTGGTGTGTTTAAAGATCAGAGGCGAGCGCTCCTTTCGCTTGCTTTCTGCCGTTCTGCCGTTTGTACAGTTGTGTGCTGTGTGCGCGGCATAAGGGAGAAGTGCGCGACGCCATTTGTGCCTGGGTTTTGTTCGTGTGTTTATTTTTTCCTTCACTACCTGCGCCCTTTAAGCAGCAGCAGTGCACCACTCTACCATGCAGTGGGTTGATAAGGGTATAGAGGTGGCACGGAGTTGACTTTCGTTTGTGTACCCCGTATTTGAGGAAAGGAATGGTAAAAGTCTGGGTGTGTGTGTACGTGTGTTTCTATTTTTTTTGGTAACATGTTACACAGTTTAAACCCACCAGCAGCAGAGCACCATCCATCCGTGTTTTGTTGTTGTTGCCTTTCTGGTCCTTTTTTTTGGGTTGGTTTGTTGCTTCGATTAAGACTTGCCGATGTTGTCTACCTTTGCGACAAAATTCGTAACTTGATGCATTTTTAGGGGGTGTGAGGTAATTGCGTTGTGTCCAAACACCCCCTGCGCATATCTTCCCATCGTCATCATCATCCACCTTTTTGAAGCGAAAGTGCGCGCGTGTTTGTGTTGCAGTTCTAGTGAATTAGTATCGTACACTTCTTCACATCATTCTGTCATCTAATCCTCGATGAAAAGTGCGTTTTTCACCCAAAACAAAGCTCCCGTCGCTTCCTTGGATTGTATTCTTCAATGGTTTCATCGAGCCGTTGCATAGAATACCATTGCTATAAGGGGCGGACTGCTAGATTATATTGTTTTTCCTTTCTTATTCTTGTAAAAGTGAAAGCGTTTTTGAATGTTATTTTTCCACATTGAATGCACATTTTCCAAATCATTCAATATCGATTTTTATCTGTCATTTAATTATTTTTCTGATGAACTTTTTTTTAAATTAAATTCCTCTCTCCGTCTCCCTCTCTTGCGCGCTCTCATAAAAACAACTCCTTTATGCTGTGGATCCGAGCGGAGGAAGAGTGTTTAAAAATAGATTTAGAATTTATATTTTACACCACACCTCCAACACATAGGCAGGCGAATGCTACCCCCTCCGCGGGAAGGGACTGAAACGTGTCTCGGTCTCATTTACTCTCATACTATACCTTGGTGCAGGATTTAGAGAGGGCAAACAAGGGACATGTTCGTTAAAAAATGTACTATAAAAATTAATATATTTATAAAATGCATGCACTACATTGCTTTGACCCGTTTTGGGACCATAATGTAACTTACATCAAAAGTTCTTTTTACGTTTACGTGCATAATGAGTTTTGTGGGTGTGTGTATATGTGGGTTTGTTAGTGTCGATTACGAATCTAATTTTATTTTAATGACAATCCCCTCAAAGCCAAATATGCAATTTTGGGCGATTGTGTTTCGTTTTATTTAAACTACCCTAAGTAGGGGGTAATTAAAAATGGCGGATGAAGAACTGTCATGTGCACATATTTCATATTTTCTGTTATAATCGGGTATTATGATTCGGGTGATTTTTAAATGGGGAGTTCTCTATCTTTTACCTACCAGCAGGAACAGTTCGTCAATGGTGCATTACACCCAAATATGTGGGTAACATATGGATGCAAAGAATCGGGATACAATTTTACGTAAACTTTATTATGTGTGGATAGTTTTGTTTCCCATTACCTTTTTTTGTAAACTGTAGAATGTTTCCTAAAACCTGCATTTGGGATTTTTTTTCTTGCTCGAATAAAGTTTATCCCTGCGATAGGAAGCCATTACGGTGAGGAAAACGAAGGGAGCGTGTTCGTGTGCGTGTGTTGAATGCTGGTCTATACAAGTGCAGTCCGGTTGGGGTGGGGCTCCGGCACTGAGTGTTCGTATTTTTCATCCCTTAACGGGTACGGGCGCGGAGTGAAAAGGAAGGGAAGAGCGTGCGCGTCACTACCCGTCACCACACCACTACCATGAACCGAAAGAGGCGCATACATATACACGGGCGCGCACGCAATACGCTGGTCGGGCTAATCGTCGTCACCAAACCAACATGATTATTGGAATCGTTTTGAAACGTGAGGAAAAAGGAAGAAGCATTAAAAGAAGACAAGGGTTTGGAAAGGGCGCCCCCATAGAAACAGACACATAAACATTATATGCAGCACCACCAAACCAGCTTACTTCCATCGCTTATTTCGATTCTGAGCGGTTTAGACAATACGAAATAGATGTGAGAGGGAAGAGCATGGTTGCGTATAGAACGCATTCTTTTTTTTCCCTCTAATGCCATCTCTCTGTCTCTCTTTCACGCGCTGTGAATGATTTGTCTTCTATTGGTGGTGTGGGTAAATGGTGCATTCAACAGAGGGGTTGGGGGTGTTTGTTACTCTAATGCACCGTGCTGCACACCCGCATCATTATCTGCGTTCAATCGAAACAAGTAGCAAAAATGCATAATTTTTTTTTGTTGCTCAGTATTAATTGTAACTAATGTACGATTTTCATTCCAATTTATTTTACAGAAATGTGTGCCGCAGAAGAGAAGCAGCGTTTTTAAATAAATCTGTAGCCGCGATTCAGAAGTGGTGCACAAGTGCAGTTTTTTTATATAAAAATCCCTTCCTCGTGCGCGACTACTCTCCCAATAAATTCAAAAATTAACCAGTGAAAGTGTGAATAATAAGTAAATGCAGGCAAAAACCGCGCGTATGTGCAGTGAATTAAAAGCGCAGCGAAAATTTGTGGTGCGTGTATTTTCTTGTTTTCCCGCTCGCGCGCGTGTATACGTGGTACGTTTCTAGTGTCCCGCGTTAAAGTGGGAAAACGCGAAGAAGTTTGCTCTCGGCAAGAAGCAAACTAAAAGTGCATCGGTGTGTTGCATCCGTTTTTTTTGGTTTCGGTCACATTTTTTCAACCTTTTTGCTCGTTGCGAATCGCCGTGAGAAAAAAGCGCGCGCGCTCGCGATTGTGTGTGTGTGGCTGTATTTATTGAATGTGTGCACCGGTGCACCATTTGTGGAAGTGGAAGTGAGAGTGTATGTGGAGTGTTTGGAGCTTAGCTCGAAGAAAGTAATCGTTGCATCCCCCATCACACGACACCCTCCTCTTCCTACCCTGAAGAAGGGTGGTAGGGTGGCTGTTGCTCGCATCCTTCCTTAAGAATCATAGCCATTACCAGAAGGGGCGCAAAGAAGAAGAAGAGAACGTTGTTCAGTAGAAGTGAGAGTGAAGCGTGATTTCATAAACAATAACACACCCGGTGAGTGAAAGTGCCGTTTCTTGAAACGGTTTTGTTTGGAATGACGATTTTGTTTAGAATTTTAGTTGATTGGTTAAAATGATTTATTTGATGAGTGATTGATTGATTATCAATTCATTAAATTACATTCATTTTCTTATCCATTTCTATTGTTTTAGTTTAGCTGCAAACCAAAGAATATTGCTATTGCAACTGTTGGATATTATTTAAAAACAAGTACGCAACCATGGCGGCAGCCTAAACGTACGCAGCCAATCGGTCGCATGTATGCGCTGAAACGCGTCGTTTCGTTTCTCCCCACACGTTACACCGCACGCATACACTAAACGCTTCGTCGCGTCCCGCGCTTACCACCACACCACTACCACCATTGGCAGCACCCTTCAATGATTAACGCGGTGAAGCGCGACGCGAGCACCACACTCCCCCAGCGGATTTTGGAAAGAGAAAGACACACAGTGGTGGTTTGGGGCGTGCGTTCGTCGTGTAGGAAACATGCAGTGCGCTACCACCACCACCACCATCCCAAACATGTTTTATTGCTCCGTCACGCACTCCGCACGCACACACACACACACTCATACCAAAACCGTGTGTAGAATGAGTAGGCGCTGATGGTGAGATGGTGGTGGTTGCGGCCGGATCATATCGCGGACGCGAGCGAAATGGCTGCCGCTGCGGTTTCTCTACGCGCGCGTCTCTCTACCACCAACATCTTTGAAGCGTGGACATGCAACATGGACAGGGGAAGATTTTAGATTATTTTTTCTTCTCTTATATTGGGAGGTTATCTTTTTTTGTGCAATGCAATTCTTTAGTTGCATTTTAACGTGTTTATTTCTACGTTGTTTGGCATTATTTATCGTTACTTGGGAAGAGTGTACGAATTGTTTCCATTTGTTGTTAAATTTCCATGTGTGTGTTTTTGTGCGTAAGCGTGCCTAAGCTGTTGTTAATATTTATTATTGCTGTCCTAAACGAAGATGAGCATTATTTAAAAAGCGTCTTTGCGCTGGCCATTGGGCTGGAGATGATTTGTTTATTTCTGTCATTAACATACCGTCCCTCTGAGTGTCAATGAACTTTACAATTGGCCCGCATGATTCGGGTCGTCATAAAATTTTTGCTCTTTCACAATGTGTATGATTTTGTTTAATTATTTCACAGCTTTCATAAGTTCTAATTGCTTAATATATTTTTACTGAGATTTTCAACGAGATTATTAGGAATTATTTGGTTGTAATTGGTACGAATTAACTTTAAAACATTTAATTTGTGTGCAACAAGTGTTAATTAGTTATTTACATTTCAATCAATTGCATATGAATATTTTCGATCGTTGAAATAATAGATATACACACTTGACATTGAATGAAACAGATGGTACTTTCATATTGCCATATTTAATGATGTCCGTGTTATTAGTCATTGTTCTTCTTGATATTAAGGTTTAAAATGATGAAAATTTTCGTTTGGGTTTTTTTTTATCACACGAGGTATTAAATAATAAATTAAACACTTTATGTTATCAATGAAACACAATATTTCTAGGGAGATATTTTAAAAAGTTGTTTAAATATTTTCTTATTTGTGTAACAAAAAAAAACACCCACAAATAACACTTAATGTATGTATACTTTCATACATCAGGAAAACTTCTCAAAATGCACCTTTAATTATTGTTGGGATTAAGCTTCCTTCTTCTTGACGCAGGAAATGAAAATGAAAGCATTTGTTTATGTAAAATGCAAACCTTGCGCAAAGATTTGAAGGCCCTCATAAGAGAACCACATCACACGAACGCCCTGGTTTTACCATAGAATGTATTTATTTCAATGTTGTCTGTTGTTGTTGGGTGGGTGCGCATGCCTTGGACGAAGGGAGAACCTAGCGGCCCAGCATAAAGAGAAACACAAAGTAACAAGATGGATTTCGACAAAGGAGGCCTCTATTTGATGGGAAGAAATGTTGCTTGGATGATGTGTAGCTGTTGCAAGAGGAGTAGTAATGTGTTCTTCCCCAGCCCAACATAAAACAGAACAAAACACAGCATACTTTGTCCTTAGAGAGCGCGCGAAAGCATAAAGAACACGGCTCCGCGTATTGTGTTTTGAAGGCACATTAGATATAGGGTGCGGTGGTAGGTTCAATGGAATTGTTTTCAATTGTTTTGTATCGAGGGAGCAGATGGGAACAGGGGAAGGGTAAAGGGAGTAGGTAGAGCTCCCCGGCTTTATGTTGCCGGGGTTTGTTTGGGCGTTGGTAAAGATTCGAAGACGACTCCCCCAATATTGTGTGTGTCTGCATCGATGTCTTAAAGTTTGTTTTGTTTTACTCCCCAAAACAAGGAATAAGCAAAAGTATGTGCTTATTTAGTTATTTTTTCGTCTATTTTGCAAAAGACCGAACGTGAAGCTCTGGGATGATGGATTTGGTAAATCAGAGGAATGTTCAAAATAGGTGTTAGAGGTCTCATTTTTGTTGTTGTTTAAGAATGAAAAAATGTTTTCTTTACAATAATACGGTGAAGTGTCCGTACTTCCTAATAATTAATAAAAATATAATGTGATATATATTTTCTTTGCAACTGTGCAGTAACGGGCGTCTCCATCACTAAAAAATGGGGTGTACACACATACCCCTGTGCGTCTGTATGTGTGTGCGTGCTGAATTTGGGAATGGATAATTTTTTCGCATACGTACGTTGTGGGTATTTTCCCGCGTTTTTAATATCTTTCCCGCGGTTTATGCCGCCATAAGATTAATGATGTATCGTTCTTTTTTGATCTTTTTCCTTGTTTTATTCTTTACCTATCTTATATTACAAAATTTGTTGCATTAAAACGATCTTTTCTAATGATTTCCCTTTGCATATGCAACGTCTTGTCGATTTTTCTGGTGCTTTATCAGCTTACCATACTTCTCACGCTGGCTTCTTTATAGGTGACATTGTAATGTGAATTAAACGAGCGTCCTTTTTAATTTTAGATGCTTCATTTTGCCCAACGGAAGTAATTCGGAAAGCTGCGCAGAAAATTAGCATAAATATAATGTGAAATCATTATTGATTTCCAGCTTGGCAGTTTTATGTGATACGCTTCAGTGCAAAAATATAAACAATCGCACTAATAACATAGCAATCTGTATGTATGTATGCGTGTAGAAAAAGGGGAGTTACCGGGCTGGACAAAAGCGGAAAGGGAGGTGCACGTGCCTACAAGGGGGTGATTGTGATGGACTAAAAACAATGGAACAATAAAGTTTAGCGAGAACAATAAGTCCTCGCAAGCGAAAAGCGTCCATAAAATGTATGTGACTGTTCGCTTCGTTCGAAGAGTGAAAGAGAAGGAAGGAAGGAAACAGGGAGGGTGATGATGGGGAGAACAGGGTGTTGTGGAAGCAGTGAAATTGATGCTGGAACATGTTTTTCAGACAGTGAGCGAAGTGGTGTGTGGAGAAGTGAGGAGACAGGATAAAAAGTGACTAGGTGTTACGCGGGGAATGGAGGGAGGGGGTTAGCAGGGGGATGGAGGGCATGTGGATCCTTTGGAGCGTAAAGTGTGTACCGAAAAAAAGGGCCGTCGTGTGAGAATCAGGGGAGAAACAGGCGGAAACAGAAAAGCCGCAGTGTGTACAGCAAACGAAATAAAATCGTTGTAATGGTATTTTTTTGGTGGACAGGGGGAGAACCCCATCATCGGTAAGGGGAGGAGCGTCATTCTTCTGTTGTCCCTTCGGTTTCGTTTAAGTTCTTAAACAACCATCACCCTTCGTGCATCACGAGGGATGACAAAGATGTCTCTCGTTCTCTCTCTCTCTCTCCCTCTCTAGCTTTTTGTATCCAACAAGCATTTACGGTGCATAGGGGTGTGAGGCGCACCCCACCAAACCCAACCAGGCGGGTGGGTGGGGCCTTTCCGTATTTTATTTCCAAGCCACCCCGCTGTGATGAATTGCTTGTCGGTAGGGTGTGGAATGTAAAGGGAGCGAAGGGTGGGGAGAGCGCGTCTATGTCATCATCCCCCGGAACTCCGTACCCTTTTATTTTAACATTTATCTCCCGCTGTGTGTATCTGTGCGTGTGTGAGTAGTAGAGAGAAAAAGAATATACAAGCGAGAAAGAGAGAGATAGAGTTTGAAAAACGAAATGAAACGAGAGAACTCCACCCCCCGTGGGGAGAGCTGCTTCGAATAGAGGGTGGTTGGGTGGGGTTCGTCGTCAGCTTTGCGGGGAGATCTTTTGTTGAAGAATGACTGTAGAGCGTGTGGGGAAGGTAGGTGGTCGGTCTGTGGCAGTGTGTGGGCAGGAAATTAAAAAATCTATACCCACCCTCTTTTTTCCTCCCCATTCCCTGCCTTCCTCTTGTGATTATTGGTGATGCTCCACTTCTTCTCGTCTCTCCCTCGGGCCCATTTCCCATCTTCATGTTTCGTCTTCGTTCAACGCTCGCGAGCAAAGACGATTTCGCGGCATTTTTTCGATCAGACGAAATTTTCGCGCGCGTCTCTTTTCATTTACTTTTCGCGACCGGTTTCTTTTTCTTGTTGCGCTGCTGGTGGTGGTGTACGTTGGATACAGAGAGAGTATACATACGGGTTGGTTAAATCGGCTAATATGTACCAGCGAGGTTCGGGTTTGCGAATTGGTAATTGAAATGAAATTGCAAAGCGGTTTTTCATGACTGGTTTTCTCTTACCCCCTCCAAAATCCTCCGATATCCTCTTCAGCCATCATCGGAAAAATGGAACTCTTTCTCTCTCCGATTTTGTCCTTCTTCCTACTGCGCTGCTGTGCAGATGGAGGCTGTACATGATCTCTTAACAGTGTGTTATCTTCTTTTTCCATTCGGCGTTTTAATCTTTTCGAGGTTGATGTTAACCAATTATCAATTTTTCGTGCAATTTCTCGGTTCTTGTGCGCCAAAACTTGCACATTTCTCACAATTTTTCCATTTAATTTTTGAGAAAGTTTGTACAGTATCGTGTAGAGCATTGCTATCTTACAGAATTTTACTTCACGTTTGGTTAGGTCGGCCATATAAAATATAAATGATTGCAGAAGCGCCCCCATCTGCTTACCCAACAGTATGTTCATGATTTTATTCGCGGCTTTTTTCTATATTGGTAACGGAGAGTCTAACTGAGTTTTCTATTTTAATTTCCCAAAAATGGGAAGCCATCTGTTGATTCGATATCTAACAGAACAATTCACCCAAGAAAATACCGAAATGACATCATGCCAGTCAAGTTGCATTCTACGTTGCACGTGTGTAGCGAACGCGCGCAATAACGCCGCTTGTCGCACTTTGTCTTTCAACAGCGCCGCACTGCACCGCATATGTTGTGTTTATCCATCATTTAATGCATCCCAAAAGGCGACGAAATACTTCTCTCAAATGGTGGTGGCTTCTGTGTCCAAATGTGCATCGAAGTAGCCGGTTTCTGCGTTGCTATTGCTATAACCGTGTTTTGAGCCGCACGTGTTACATTTTTTGATGCGATCCATATGCTGTCACCCTTGGAGGGGATGGACTGTGCATGTGGTTGAATATTATGCTGAATAGAAGCTAAAAACTGGTAGACATGGTTATTGATATTTTCGTCAGAAGCGCTACATTTCTCCCGTGTGCCTTACTTATTCGCATAGAAAAATGATGAAAGGAGGAAGAAAGAGATGGAATATAAATAAAGAAAACAGAAGCTGCTAACTAGATCCAACCCCCCCAGGCACAAACACGAGCTTATGTGCCGTAATTGTGTTCGGGGAGGGAATTAGATGAATTATAACGCGCAAGCGTTTTCACCACCCTGCTTTTGGTTTGTTAGCTGAAGAGAGCGTAGCGATAGTGGTGGAGTGGCGAGAGGTAGTCAGCATAGAGATAGAGCGAGAGAGCACGAGTCAGATAGAACCACCCCTTGATACGCGCATGCTCTTGCCATCCCCCCTCGCATGCCGATGAAATTGATCAGCAAAGACGGCCGACTACGATGGTGGTCCTCTTCAAAATTGCCATCGCCCCCCTGCCTAGTGTGCCGCGACTGTCCCACCAACCCTGCACCCTCCCGGAGGGGTGGCAGGTTGGTGTTTTGTATTGGTGGTTGTGATCACGCGCTGTAAATGGTGAAGTTTCGCGGTTTGGCGCGCACCCGCCTTCTCGGATGATATTGCAATAATAATCATCAGCGGCGCTGTGTGTATGTATACGTGTCTTGTTTTTTTTTTTAGCCTCATGTTGGTTCTCTCCGTGTTTGACATTGCCGCCGACTGCTCCCCATATTCGTGGAACCCATACCGGTCCCATCCATCTTTATGCTTATGGTTGTGTGTATGGTAAATGTCGATGGGAAGTGCCGGCGTAGGAGGCCGCTTCTACGACCCGCGAACCGATGACTTGATGGGACCGGCGTTTTGCGTTTTCCATACTCTCCTTCCTTCTTCCCTTCTCATCCTGTCCACCCACCCTTCACGCCATATTAGGAAGGGTGGGATTGGTTTATCTTTGCTACACGTTCGCTCCTCACGCTCTTTCTCACGTTTCGAGAGTTCGCAATAGAAGGCGCGAACTTTGGCGCGCGACTTTACTTTGGTTAGGCCGGCTCGGGTGGTAACCATGCTGCTGCTGTCCCAAGAATATTGAGGAAACGATACGACGGGTTGAATGATATGATATGTGAAGGTGGCAGCGCATAACCGCCACCACCACTACCATCATCTCGGACATCGTCATAGCCTGCCGCCCTCGCTTTCCAACCCTTTCTCAGCTCCTCTAAGGGTGTAATGGTCCGGAGTTTGGTTGCTTGTTCACAATTGGGGTTTAAAAATTGGCGCGAAAATTTAGCTTGGATATTTTCTTTCCTTCCTCGGTCAACGAAGGAAAACTTTAGGAGAGAAGTAGGGTGGATTAGGTTATGGTTAGTGTGACGTTAATAAAATTATAACGAAACAATTTTGTTAAACTTCTATTTAATTAAAATTGAGTTACAATTGTTATATTTTTTAAAATCTTTATTTACCATTCAATATGACGGCTCTTGCTTGCCGAATTATCAAAATCAATTGTGTTGAGTGTATGACAAATATTACAAGCCATTCCCTTCTTGTAATTTGCCTTATCCCGGGCATGTTCGGTTCATATTATTAAACTAATCGTGTTTAATTTAATTCGATTCAATTTAACGAAATAGAATCACTCATCAAAATAATAGGTCTTTATAAAATTACTTAAGTTACTTAAATTATTACTTTTGCTCAATAACTCAACCCTTACTAATGAAGCTTTTCTATTATGTTTGTTTTCTTTACAGTGTACCGTTTGATATAATCATCCTGTCGCATATATTTCTGCTGAAAAGTCTGAACCATCAGTGCGCACCAATGAAAACACTCAAAGTGTTACGGGTCAACTTGGAATCGGCCATTTGTAGTAAAGGAATAAATACTATAGCAATCACCACCGCCACCAGTAGTAGTGGTCAGCGGCGGAACATACAATCGTAGATTCGATTGTTGTGGATTTATTAGTTTTATCCAAATATTTTATGTCCAGGTATGTTTCATTAAAAGGGTTACAAATAAAACAATATTTTAATAATTCCCTCTCTCTCTCTTTCTCATTCGATTACAGATGATCTCTCGACGGTTACAGTGAAGAATCCCACCGGTTGCAGTGAATGTGTTTAGTTGTCACCTTAATAACTGTGCTACTAACGCGTGATAAACGTGTTATTCATAAGGAACACTGACAAACCATACACCATACACCAGTGTATCTGTTTTCCCCGTGCATTTTACCGCGTGGTGTGTACTGCACGGCGGGTTAATAACAGCCCGGGGCGTATAAGCCTCGCTAGAAAACTTTCCCAGTTTTAAACCCCCCTTTTTGGGTGGGACCGGCGGCGCCGGGCCTCTCCCATTTTTCCGGGTAGCTACCCGTGACCTTTTTCCGTTTGGCGCGGTAGTTCCGGCACCTGCAGGTGTTGGAACTTAAAAGGCGCCATCATTCCTTCCACAATAGGTAAGCATGAGCGATAATTGGAGGATGAAATTTAAATTAAACATTCAATGCAGATACCACCGAAGGGTGTGTTGTGTAATTTTTGTTCACACCAACTAAGGATTTATATCTCCAACAAAAGAAGAGAACAATCTGTATTAATTGAAATATGACTATGCCAGGACTGATGTAACAATTTTTTAAAATAAATCCTTCTCTTTATTTTACAGGGTCGTCACACCTCACCAACCTGTCTGGCCCTGCTGCTACTCATAGTAGCAGGGGCAGCACAGGCCATCTTCCTCCACCCCCGGGGTCGCATCTTCAGGTAAGCTTACCGAACAAGAACCGAAAGCGATGTATTATAGCGTTTGCTAACTCCCACTTACTATTTTGCTCCGACATTTTCTCCAGCAACTCCATGGGTCTGGAGTCCTTACGGATCATACGAAACTACAGTATTTGGGCAACATGCAGGTAAGATGGCGCATACCTTTGTACAGGAAGGGGCACACTGAACGTTCATTTATTAATCCTTCCGTTTTTTCGTTTGCTCTTCCCCTGCACAGGTGCATCCTGCACACAGCGGCAGCGGTGGACATCATCCTCCACCACCGCCCACCCAGGGACCGCCACAGTCCGCCCATCCACCACCTCCGCAACCGATTCCGATCGTGAAGCCGGAGTTTAAGGTACCGCCGATACCGGCCCACCTGATGGATGTGCGCGGTCCGGACGGGTCGCTCGTGAAGATCAACATGCCGGAACATCATGATCCGAGCAAACCGCCGAACAATGTCGAAATGTTGAAGGTGAACATAGAGGATCTCAGCCAGTTTCTATCGTACCATGAGGTCTTCGGGAAGTTGCCCTCCGACATGCTGACGGGCCCGTCCGCTAGCTTAGTGCCATCGTCCTCTACCAACACCGCAACGACCAGTGCGCATAGCAATGGTAAATGTGAGTCACCCAAGCCACAACTCCCATTGTCACATTTTGTTTCCAAAAGAAGTAGTGTAGAAAGGGTAGAAGTTACGCTCTGCTCAATTAGTTAGTTTACCATTATCCATTCAATCGGTACGATCGCTGTAAATGAAAAAGTACATTTTGAGTTTAATGCGATACTTTACATTTTATTTGTAGTTATCCTGTTTATCCTTGAGGGGTATTGCTTTGTTATCGTTATCGGTTTGATTTGAAATATAAGTTACACTAGAGCGAGCTGAAAAACTTTCTAAATCTCCACACTACTTAACTTTCATCGACCATTTTAGTTTTATTATCTTGTATTTCAATAACATAACGTTGAATCTAATCCTCCTTCACTGGCGGTGAAGATACATGTTATGATGAAATGAAATTTATCAACTAATCGAAAGGAAAGCATAAGCGTGAATCAACTCTCAAAGATATCCTTTATTAAGTAGTTTCGGAAATTTGAACGTATTGTTTTATACAATTTTTTAATCCTGTATTGGGCTACAGTTGTGGAAATTATTGCAAATAGCTATTTGTAATTTAATACACGTATAATAAGGTGCATTTTATCTGCACTGTATGTTTATTCAGCTGAAACATGTTGTTTATGGATAAATTACACCTCTTTAGTATTTTCTGTTGCTATTATTTGTTAATAATTATTAGAATTAGTTGGTTTTCTGTTAGTATCAAGTACAAACTATTTTTCAATGTTTCAATATGCTGTTGAAGCAGATTTTAAGTACGATGGATGATTTAATGGTGGCCATATTTCTCTAATCTGTGTGTTTTCTCTCTGTCTCTCTTTCTCTTTTTTCCCGCAACAAAAATTGCATACAAAATGATCGCATTCCAATCGCAATATCAATTGTGATTGATTGTTTATGTGATTTGCCCGCGTATTGTGGTGCTGACTTCTTGTCCTCGTTACCGACCCGTGCATTTTGCCAAAACGAAATATAAATCCGCGCAGTAAATCACATCCGTCAGCATACGGGCGAATCTCCATTCAAGTGTAGCTACTGTGCGAAAAGCTTCACCCGTAAGGAACACCTGACTAACCACGTTCGCCAGCATACCGGTGAATCGCCTTACCGATGTCCGTACTGCGGTAAAACGTTCACCCGAAAGGAACATCTTACGAACCATGTCAGGTGAGTGTTTGCCGGTTTGATAAGATCCCCAAATCAAAAGCAAAAGAACAACAAGAAAAAAAAAGATAACAAACGTTTAAAAAATCATTCAAACGAATTGTTTTGCTTCATTATGCGAGTTCTTCTCCCACAAAACCCCCCTCTTTTCCGTCCCCGCCCAAATCTGTCTCTACAATCTGTATTTCGTCGTTTTTTTTGTGGCATCAAGTCTCTGCTCCAATGGGATAGCAGACGATGATGTTCAACGTTAGCAAACAACCGAACAACCGCGTGTGTTGAATTGCCCACACACGCAAAACCGCCCTTTCTTCTTGTCTGTCTCAGTCTGGTAATGATAAGTCTCCTTTATCAAGCATCGTGTTGAGCTTAAGCGAACTATCTCCTAGTCTGGATTTATTATTCCTCTCAATTTCATCATCATCATCATCGGATCCTCCACTACTATATTGCATTCCTCGTTACCTCTACAACACAACGTTGCCGACACAAACCAGGCTTATTATGTTACCAAAATGATTTTTATTTCACGAAACATCTAATCATTCTTTTCGCCGTAATTGCTTTACTCTCCTCTGATGTGCCTTATTGAGTTCGATGAATATCTGGAAAATATGTTAACGTAAATAATTAAACTCTCTTCCAATGGTCCATCGTGTCGTTCCTGCTTTGTTGCATCCTGCGGAATGTAAATGATGCATTAGTAAAGATTGAATGTGTTATTATGCCTTGTTTTTTCCTCCTTACCCTGGTGCACTCACAATCGTTTCATTTCTTAACTGTACATTTGCGTGGGGTAAGATTTTCGACCGAACACTGTCGCTAATGGTGGATATGGACGGAAAAGTAACCGCTGCGTACAGTGCTGCCAGCTTCTAATGTCCTTCGCTGTTGCCTGCAGAGGTGTCACAGCATACCTTCGGTACCTTCTGTTGCGTTGGTTACGTTTGACAGCTGGGTGACGTAGTAGCAGGCGCTTCACAATTCGATTAAAGTATCTATTATTCTGAGCGTGCAGCATTCTGGCGACCTGGTCTGTATTGTGTGCAGTTTCTATTTCGCTTAAATTGGTATTCCTATTCGGATCGTTTCTTGGCATTTTGGAATCGAACCTTCAAACGTTCAGAACAGCTGTCCTGGCAAACAGTTGATATGAAAATTTTAAACGTGAGTAATTGTAAACTTTTACTTCTCCCACACGTCTGATATTTAGTGAGGCAAACAGTGTATGTGGCACAAAACACACATCCTACGATGAGATTTTTTTTAGCGATGAGTACTAAGTGTCGTGTATTAGTTTTTACACCACCACAGTTAAGCGGAAGCTTCTTTTTAAAGCACCCTTGATCCCTCGATCCTACCGTTGACGGGGAGATATGGGAGATTGGTTGGTGCGGGATCGATCCGATATATGCTCTATATACAAAGCAAGCGGCATTTTTGTAAATAGCACAAAAGAAAAAAGAAACCAAATATCCAAGGATATCTTTGATTGATTCACGCTGTTTCTCTCTTTTCCCTTTCTCTCTCTCTCTCTTTGTATCTTCCTCGAACAGATTGCACACAGGCGAAACACCCTACCAGTGCACATACTGCGGGAAGAAGTTTACGAGAAAAGAACACCTTACCAATCATGTCAGGTGAGAGAATGCTTCCTTTTCTTCTTGCTAATGATTGCTTCCATTCTCACGATTTTGCGTGCGTGTCTTGTTGTTTGTTTTTGCTTCAAACGACCACCACACCGCCCAACCTTCGCCCTCTCTGTGGGCGGAGGAGATGCCTTTGGTTTTCCGTTTCCGATGGAGGAAAGTGATTGGCACATTTTGTACGTGTTTCCCTCAACGGCAACATGCGATGCGAGTTTTGTTTCGGCATAATCAATCATTCAAAATTTAGGTTTACATTCGCTTGTTGTCAGCAATTCTATGCACTGAGGTGATATGATGAGTATGGGCATGTGAATAGGAACTAAGCATTGATTTGTTTTTCCCTCATGCATCTCTCAAATGTCCTTTCTTTGTCACGTGTTAGTGAAAAGAGGGAGGAGGGTGGTGTGATGACAGTTTGATAGTTAGAATGCTTAATGAAAAAAAAAAAGATATTTACAGAGCTTTTGATCTCAAAAATTGATTATGTTAGATTATGACAACAATGAGGAACTCGCACTCAAAATCTTTGTGCTGTAGTATGTTTTCCCTCGTCCGGAAAATGCTAGCTGTCCGAGCATTCTGCTGCATCTACGGGCAATTGACAGTTTTCTAATAGAAGCAATTTTGTTTGTTTTTCTTTTTCTCTTTTTCCATTTTCTTCATCCTTCCCGATGATGTCTGCGTGCTGCTGCCGCCATAAATAAAATATTAAAATTAATTTACATACACCAACAAACGTAAAAAAACATTTATCCTGCCACTACTACTACTACTACTACTACTGTTCTACCCCACAACAAAAATCATCTTTAATGTGATGCACAACGAATGCGCGCTTGTTTTGTGGTTGGTGGGAATGGTGAATTTTCTAATGTGTAAACCTGCACTATGTTGTGTACAGATTGCATACCGGTGAAACGCCATTTCAGTGCACTTACTGTGAGAAGAAATTCACTCGCAAAGAGCATTTAACTAATCACACGAGGTGAGCGAATCTGTGTGCCTTTAAATATGAATTAATAATGACCCATACACACCCTAGCTAAACTTATGGAAGAAGTGTGATGTGTTAATATACTGTTCCTAAGGGAAAGGATATTCAATTAACCGTTGACATTATTACAGATTTCTCATTGCCAATTAAAAAATAAATAAGTCTCGTTGGTGTGACATTGCCGCTGCTACGTAACATCTGCTGAAGGTGTTTTACGAGCTCGAGATACTTTTTTCAGGTCATCACTACCACGGAATGCTTTAGGAACAGCGGAAAAAAGGTCCCTCAATAATAGCCAGTTTGGGATTAAGTTGATTACCAATTTCCTAATTAAACCTTTTCATTTACAGGATACAATAATGCGACGTGTTACATATTATTCTGGTCCTTTCTAACCACACTATTGGATTTTGTGTTTGGTTTGTGTGTCTGAAGATATGCAAAGAAAATGTTGAACCATTGTCTCCATATCTTGAATTGTCTTCTGGAATCTTGAATCTACTTAAAACTGCATTGTTTCAGACGCTGTGTACCATACAAATAATTCAATGGATAACAATTCTAATGCGGGGGTTTAAAGGGGGATCATCAGTATAAGACTGAGGCAGCGGGGGTTTTGAAACTTAAACTGAAAATCTTTAAATGTGTTGTTGTCATTTCGTTGCGGTTTCTTTTCCTAAAGTTGGTCGAAAATCTTGCTTCCCTGCTGCTGTACAATGCCGGACACGATGATGGATCTCAAAGTTATAGTTGATATTTGTTCATTATAATGTGTACTCTTCACCACCATATCACCGTTGGTCTTACCGTATTGGTCGCTCAAGTCCACCGAGGGAATCTATCCTCTGTCCATTCTGTTTGTGGTTGTTTCAACGAACGTCGGGATGTATATGTACTCCTCCAATGAAAAGTTCTGTCTCTTTGCCCAAGTTGTTGTTGTATTCTTATGCTCCTGTGTTCACGTGGGCCGTGCCTAACTAATCCAAAACAATACCGCTCTTCATTCTTCTCGACAGGTTGCACACCGGCGAGACTCCTTTTCAATGTTCTTACTGTCAGAAAAAGTTCACTAGGAAAGAACATTTAACGAACCACGTCAGGTGAGCTTGATCGCTCAAAACACTTAGACACAGTGTCACCCACACAGTTGTTTGTTCCTCGTCATCCTCGTCCCCCCTCCAGATGTCGTTCCTTCTTTCCAAGTGTCCCACCGTCCTGAAACAGTTTATGTATATCCTGTTGAGCTTTCAAAGCGATCCAGTGTCCAGTCGGTTTTTCGGTCCGTGCGATTGCTTCCGGAGGAAATATGATGAATGCTCGCAAGCGTAGATATGTAACACTCCATCAACCTCACCGAGAGAGAGACGTTTCAGACCATAAAGATGAGCCAACTATTTCGGATGTTTTGCCGATCACAAGGAGGGTGTAGGGGGGATATGAGACATGTATACTGTTCACCTTAATATTTTGGGTGATTCCAGCTCGCTCGCTTAATGATACGAGCCAGAACTGGTCCGGCGTGTCTGTGTGTGGTGTTCCTTTTTTCATGGGGGACAGCAGCGGTGGTTCGGTTTGTTCGAAAATCCTCGGATCTGTTGTATTGTTGTGTATCCTTGCTTGTGCAAGCTTTCGTATATTACCTTCCGGAGATGCATCTTCCGGCCCAGATTACCCATCCTTCTATCCTCACGTATCCTATTGTGGCATCAAATAATCACCTCACGTTATCCTTCCCATCCAGCCATCCGCCATTCCCACACATCCCATCTGTGTTTTCAATGTGTTCAATGCAAAATTACTAAATTTGGAGCGAAACAAATAATGGCCCAGTGGCGGTGTTACTAATGAAAACCATCCTGATCTCCCTTCTTCGACAGGTTGCACACCGGCGAGACACCTTTTCAGTGTTCTTATTGTCAGAAGAAGTTCACTCGCAAAGAACATTTAACGTACCACGTCAGGTGAGCGATCGCTCAAGTGTGACGGGCATCCGCAAAGATCCCGTCACGATTTGTGTTCTATTTTTTCTTTACCTTTTTTTATAAGTTTCTCTCCTCAAGAGGCTTCCCAAAAACAAAAAAGAAGGCAAACACGTTCTTGAAAATATGATCGAACTCAACGCGAAAGTGATTGAAATGAACCAACAAAAAAACGTAACAAAAAAAAATGCTCGGGGGATATGTGTGAGTTATTCTTCTCGAGTACCGCCGGTTTTAGTTCCTAGATCCTTCCTGCAGCAAGGATCAATCGATGAAATTGCAGTTGTGGTGGAGTATTATCACGTGTTTTATGGCGCACAATTCCAGGGAGACAGATAAAGGATTCTGCTGATTCTGATCAGCCATCGCAGCGTTGAATTTTGTTTTTACTTTGTTTTGCTGATCGAGATGTAACGCTCTCACCGCCAAACAAAGCCCTCTACTTTCGAGTTGTGGGTCTGTCATATTTTCAAACGGACGGGTTTGCGCTTTGTTTTTTACCTTCGAAAAAATGTAACGCTCTTGTTAGCGCCCGCCTGTAACAAAAAAGAAACATTCGCTGTCGCATATCCCCGACTCTAAGGACGAATGTTTCAAATCGTGTGCATGTGTTTGCGTGTGTTGCCTTTGATTTTATAGAAAAGGCTTCACAATCCCCCCCTCAACCATGCCACGACACGAAAGGTGGTCTCACTCTCGCTCTGTGACACTGGACACTAATCATAACATCCCGCTCTCCCTTCTTCGACAGGTTGCACACCGGCGAGACTCCTTTTCAATGTTCTTACTGTCAGAAAAAGTTCACTAGGAAAGAACACTTAACGAACCACGTCAGGTGAGCTTGATCGCTATCAATTTATCTTCCTCTCTTGTTCTGTCTCACGCACACACAAAACACCCCCCAAAAAAAAAGCAGATTGAAATAGAAATCTACTTGCTTTTTGCTCTCTTGCTCACCTCCCTCTCCCTCCCTGCCCTTCCACCCGTCGGGCGTCGTTGCATATCGGGCTGCATTTTTGCATTTTACTAATACTGTAGAAGAAAAAAAAGCGTGTACCGATCTTTATGCACACGCACTGGCAGGGTGTGAGAGCGATGGGGGGCGAGGAGGAGGACGGGTGTTTACGAGGTTTTACCCCGGACCACGTGGCGGAACGGTGTTTTCGTTCTGAACAGAAGAAAATGGCGGGCCAGGATGCGTTTTGTGCGAAACGCTGATGATAAGATGTAGACAGGAGGATACTAAGAAAGGGAAGTTAGCAAGGATGAAGAAAAAAGAAAACCAGAAGGAGGAATCCCGATCGAAAGTAGCGTTACGCTCCCTATAAGCAAGGAAGAAAAAAAAATACGATACGACAAGGCGGCTCCATCTCTGTTTGTTTCTGTGGCTGCTGCTGCAACGAGTACAGTAGGAAAGAGGATTTGTTTTGTTTGCTTTTAGTTAAGCTCTCGTTTTATGTAATGGAAAAGAGCTACCGGGAATACGCGATTGAATTCGGCTTTTTATGTAATTTTATGTTTTGACAAACATGTTACACTAAGCATTACCGGTGAGCATTGTATTTAAATTGCTCACAAAGCATAATCATCCACCCTCTCGTGCTCGTTTTCTATGTGCAAGAAAATGTTTGAGCTAGAAGGGAGTATGGATTATGGAGCTAGTTTTGCATTGCTATGATAATACAACAACGGAAAGCTGCAGTAATGCGACTTGCTCTGAATTGAATGGTAGGTTGTAGGCAACACTTACAAAATGGCCGGATCAACGAGCAATACTATTCTGCAAAACCAAACATGGCAACAAAAGAAACCACGTCTTTCACACTTGCTCACTGCAACAGGCACGAACCGGAAGGTCCTCTGCGTAGGGTTCGGGTTGAAAATTGTATCTAGATCCTTTTCCGACGAGAATTACATATAATTTTTTTTTAAATGTGCTATCAATAGTGGGGCCTTTGACAAAGATGGGGCATTTATAAATAGAAAGATTATTCTTTGTGCTATCCTTTTTGATAGTTTCTATAGGTCCCCTCGTGTGCTTCGCTTTTAGGTTCAGACAAGTAGCATTGCTTTGGGTGCAAGTAACATCCACCGCATGTACAACTTGCATTAAAAGTACGATGGTGGTGCGTGTTCATCAATCACTTCTCCTCGAAAGGGTGGGTACAATTTTCTCCCAGACAATAACACCTGCGTGTGTGGCATATCCGCTTTGTAGAAAACGAGTCTCACCGATCCCCTCGGACGGATGCAAACAAGAGAAAAAGGGCTGGTTCTCGTGTGTGTGTTTTTTTTTTTTTAATGTTGCTTCTCTGAGTGCGATCGTTGAAATCTGTTGGATCTTAATAGTCGCACAAGCGACGAACGGAGGCGCTACATTTGCTGCTGGACAGACCGTGTGCTTTTCTTCCGTATGTACTTTTCTTTCTTCTTCGTGTTCCTGCTTCTTCTTGCTCCTGTCGCAGAGTTTCCGTGTCTTTTGCCATATGGGATTGCATCTGTGTGACTATGGCTTTTCCTCCGAAAGTTTTTATTTTACCACAGTGTGATCATTACTGGTCATCAACAAAACAAAAGACAACAAACTCCATCAATTTCGGTCATGCGAATTTTCTTCAGTGGAACGAAATCGCGTTTTCCCCTCAAGACTGCAAACGCAACGCATATCACACACGGCAGTGAAGCTTTGGCTCATTCACTGTGTGATGCTTGTTTGTTGGGTGTTTGTACAAGGTGCGTGACAAATATAGTGTCAACTAATGTTTAATCGACAAACCGTTCTTGAATCCCTACGAAACACCCTGTTCTACTACATCCGTTGCTCCCACTCCCCCCCCATCATCACCAACTACCTTCTCCAACAGGTTGCACACCGGCGAAACTCCTTATCAGTGTACCTACTGTGACAAGAAATTTACTCGCAAAGAGCATTTAACCAACCATGTCAGGTGAGAAAACTTGTGTGTCCAGTCCCCTCCGTGGTGTGTTTGTTTTCCACCCCCTTCAACTTCAAGTTCTACCCCTTTTGTTGACTCTGGTGTGACTGTGGATCACACTCTTCCATTCCACGGCGATGCCGGTCGTACCAGGATTGGAAAGGGGTCCGCACACCTTTGCGCGAACACGTTTGGTGCCTTCGTTTTTCTCCTTTGCTTGCAAATTGATTTCCTCGAGAGTGGCGAAAAGACTCACCAAGAAATCAGAATAAGTACGAGAAGCTTTAGTATTGGGGATATCTTTGCCTTCGTGTGAAGGTTATGATTCAACTCTCTTTCCATGTTTGCGATGGTTCCAGTATACTACTCGGACATGTTTTGTACAAAATCTTTCTTCTTGAGTCCTTCTTTTAGCAGCAGCAGATTAAAGTATGTCAAAGGTCCTGACAAAAGTTATTAATATCTGAATTTGGGTGGAATATAGGGTTAATTGATTCTGTGTTCGTTTGGTTCGCATCTTAAGCATTTTGTATAGCGGTTCTGGGAGGGCACTTACGTAAAGCAGATAGTGTATTATATTAAATTTAGTATACTATGCACACTATTGTTAGACTCTTTACACTTGTAAAAATGAACTATGCAGTCGTGTGTAGGTGAGGGACACTGCCTTAGTTAAAGATACGATAGAAGAAGATGTAGTAACACATCATACCTCGTTGCACTATTTTTCTACGGAGAAGTAATTACAATATTTTGTTTAACTTGTACATAATTTATAGAACATAGCGCACGCACTAAGGGCTTTAATGGTTTCCTCTAAAAAATATATACTTATTGGTTGCATACAATTTTGTGTGTTGCTAAATTTTATATTTAGCTTGCACTTTTGAAAGCCTTGGCATTTATTTGCAACAAACTCCGTTCCTACATAAAGCAACTATTACCATTTAGAATTTCCGTTTCGGCGAGAGAGTTAAGAACAAAAGATTCACTGAAGAAACAAGCGACGAACCCTGGCCTGTTTTATCTGCTGCTAAATTCATTGCAAAAAGGGAAGACATTTCCCGTGTATTTGTTGTCTCTTTTTGTCGATGGGAACCTCCTTCGTGTTGTAGCATTTTCGAACCGCTAATCAGTACTACTGTGAAGCCTTCCTCCTCATATGCCCCGAGAACAAGCAAAACAAAGCAAAAAAAGAAAATGAAAAAGAAATAATCACCTTTCCGCAATTTATGTACCAAAAAAAAAAAAAAAGAAACCAAATCCGTTCGTCTCGTTACCGAATGTTGGTGTGTTTGTTTTAATTAATGTTGTGTCCCATTGTTTTTTCTCTCTCTCTCTCTCCTTCTCTTTCTCTATTTCTTCTCTCTTTATCTATCTTTTTTTCTTACATATAAATATATATTCTTAACCGTTAATCCGAAACAGAATACACACTGGAGAGACTCCCTATCGGTGCACGTATTGTGAGAAGAAATTTACCCGAAAAGAACGTTTAACGTATCACATAAGGTGAGCGCTTCGGCCAAGGCACACACCGCTTCGATAATATAACGAAACCTGCTCTATTTATTTTATCCTAATTGGGTGCTACAAAATCGTCTATATGTTCCTACTATAACTATTATTACTATTACTACTACCACTACTACTACTACTACTACTACTTTTACTTATTAGAAGCGTTATCTTTTAAAAAAAACACACACATATTCACAGCTGGGCGTGTTCTGTCCTTATTGCTGGCGAAGGTGTCATTATGATTTAGCACAGCAAGAAAATCTATTCATTTACTTGTATAAACTTAAGCAATATTTAACAACTATAAAACAACGTTCCTCCATAGAAAACACGCTTCATAGTATGGTGGTATTAAACCAAAGCATTATTTTGGCAATATGTTTTTGTTTCGCAAAAAAAAATCCCGGCAACAAAAATCTCTCTGAAAAGTTTGATGGACGGAACAATCTTACATTTAAAATCTGGCTTGCTGTTTATAATTTGGAAATTTTGTTGTTGTTTTGACGATTACTTTCGAACTTAACAAAATAAGAAACAAGATCAATTATAAGAATAGAACTATTTTTTGTATTCCTTTGACGATTGAAGCTTTGATATGTGTCGCGTTGCGTTTTTTTCTCACACATAGCACCGTATTTTAAAAAAAATGATATACTAGCCCAACATTTGGCAACATTCCTTCCTTTGGCAATGCAAACAATAAGCAGCTTCGATAAAGGCACAAGCCAAAATTGATCATTTTATTCCTCCTACCCACTGTGCATATGTTTTATTTCCCTTTCTTTGAGGAAATTCAAAATTATTACAACACTTTTTGATGCGTGGTTTTACTTAAAAAAAAACAACACATTTGACATTTGTCGTAGTGCAAAATATCCTCCCAGAAAAAGTACCATTTATTGGCAATTTTATTTGTGTGCATGGGAGGAGAAATGTTGCACTTTATGTTGCATATATGTGTGGGTTTTGGCGATCCTCGTGTGTCTTCATCGAAGTGAATATTCCAAATTAATCTTTCCAAAATTGAACTAAACGAAAACGTTTCGGGCAAACTGAATTCAACATGTAAGCAATGGGAAAAAGAAGCACAACACAACACATTCGGGAAAGCACCAACACGCGAACAAACGAACCATAAGATATTCTAGGGAAAGGAAAAGAAAATTCTTAACTGTTAGCATAAAATATGCGTACACCTAGTTTTGGGTTAAAACGATTTTCCTCTGTCATTCTGCTGTGGAAAGAGAGCGTGTTATCAAAATTCAAAATTATGGTTTAAAATGTTGAAAAAACAAACTCCCCCTTTTTGGCTTTTAATCATCAACCAACCCGCTGAGTCTTATGATGCGTGTGTTTTTATGTTTTGTATCTTTGTTTGTGTCTCTGCTAAGTTGGTTTCCTTTTTCTTACATAGTAATAGCGCTTCCGTGGTATACCATATGGGCGCACTTAGAAAGGAAGCGTTGTTAATTTCTGGTTTTATGTTCTTTTTCGGTGGCTGGTAAAAAAAAGTTATACCATAATACGCAAACATTCTGTTTGTAAACCTGTTTTTTTTACTAGAAACTTTCTTAGAACTGCAGAGCAAAACAATATTAATAAATCAATTAAATAAACAGGCTCAAATGGTATTCGTGTGTATACCTACACACAC
Organism: Anopheles moucheti; assembly: GCF_943734755.1. Taxonomy (NCBI): domain Eukaryota; kingdom Metazoa; phylum Arthropoda; class Insecta; order Diptera; family Culicidae; genus Anopheles; species Anopheles moucheti. The sequence continues at coordinate 35,068,383 of NC_069141.1, read as the reverse complement.
ACACACACAATTAACGCGTGTGGAGGTTCAAAAGGTGCACATACAATAAGACGCGCGCCCGCACAACCTCCGGATGAGTTTGTTTGTGGTTTGTCCCCATTTGTTTTGTGCGAATAATCACCACCAGACGCACTCCCGCGCGCGCACCACCCGCCTTTGAACCTTTGAAGCGATTGCTAACCATTTAAAGTGACAGTTTTCTACAACGTGTTTTTTTCTTTCTTTTTTCTTCTTATTTTCTTCCACTCGTTTTATTGCATTACACGTGCCCGCGCCCTCCCACACACACACACACACAAACACATCGATAATCAACGACGTCTGAATGCAATAACAAAAAAAATGGTGCATTCTTCTGAAAATTCTTCCTCTCGAAACAAACCAACTTGTTGTGTGTCGTCTACAATCTGTGTGTGTGTGCGTCGTGTTGTGTATCTCTTCAACGAATATTGTGGCTGCGTTCTGAAAAATAACACACAACACAACACACTGAATTAATCATTTACCTGCGGTCCCGTTTACCTTCATTCCCCAACCCCCCTCATTCATCGAACGTTTCGACGGCGGCAACACGTGGTACAACAACCATGGTCAACACGTGCGTGCGTGTGATAATCGATCCGAAGATGGCACACGGGAGAGACTCCGTACCATTGCACGTACTGCGAGAAAAAGTTCGCCCGCAAAGAGCACCTTACTAATCACGTCAGGTGAGAGTCCCAGGACACATGCACCACTTGCAATTTCACACATACACAACAAATACACAACAAAAACACCCAACCGCATATACATACACAACATAAACACTGGCGCGTACACAAGGAGGACGAAAACAAATTGAGGGGACAAACCAGTGGGGGGTCCTCTTATGACGTTACGTTTGTTTGTTTGTTTGTTTGTTGTTCACAATGATAAGATGATGCAATTGAGCTGCTTGTCAAGCTGCGCTCCTCCCACCGGTTTTCCACCCAACAACACCACCCCCTCTTCACGACCCCCCCGCTACCCCAGAGATGCTCTCGATTGATCCTCTCGACTCGAGACAGAAGAGAAGAAAGCGCGCGTGGGCGCAAAAGCCAACGAACGAATGGAAAAAGAGAAACCATTTCCTTTTCCCATGCTCCCGTGTTCTCCATTTTCCACCCCCTGTCCACCTCAATTCGTCCTTTCCGATGTTTGCTTCTGTGAATAGATCGAATTAGATTAACAAGGATTTTTCATGAGGATCATGTTGTAGGTCCTTGCGTATCTCCATGGCAGTTAGTCATCGGTCATGTTCGCTCGGTTGTCATTGGAATTGTAACTTTTGTTGGACATAATGTGTTTCTTCCACGCTACATTTTGGTTATGTATTATTTAAAAGTGCGAAACAACCTCTTTCGTATGGGTCGTATGGGTCCGACAGTAGTGTGCCTCGTCGTTTGGCGTAGTGCCACCCAAATCACTCTTCTATAACGTGGTCTTAAATCTTTTCGGTAACGTGTGATACATAATTTAAAAATCTTATGAATAATTAGGGCATGATGTTATGATTTGAATTTGGGATTATTAAGCCAAGAAGCAAAACTTGTATATTAACTTTGTTGATATTAAATGTTTTGCTCGCATTTAACTTCTTCATTAATTTCATTCCTCAATAGATGTATTGTTATTTCGGTCAAAATTGAGATAAACATAACAATTTCATTGACTTCTTTTACAACAGATCAGTCTACTTACTTTGGCATTTAGGTGTCTTAAGAGTGAAGTAGCACGTTTCGATGTTTCTAAACTATATTTAAGTAGCCATTTGCCATGAATGGTGATATAATTGTTCAAATATTAAACCTTTATGAACGAAACCCTTTTTATATGATCGGTTACAACTTCAATGACAACCCTTTCCTCTTTATGTGTTGGATAAATGGTCCTTCACAAACGCACATCCTTGGCAACCCCATTCCGTTTCCATACCACCTTCCGTCCAGCGCTACGTTCCTCTCCCGACGACTCGCCCTGTCAAGCTCTTCCCCATCGCAGTCTTTCTTTCTCTCTATCAATATCTTTCTCTTCTACAGATTGCACACAGGAGAGACCCCTTATCAATGCACATATTGTGAAAAGAAATTCAGTAGAAGAGAGCGTTTAACGATTCACACAAGGTGAGCGTTTGCAAATTGATTTACTTTTACCTGACCAGCAAAACGAAACATAAGACTCAAAGCCCACAAAAAAAAAACCTAAACTAGACAAAACTTAACCAAGCTTAAGAAAAAGTAAAGGAAGAAATTTTGTGTAAAACAAACAAAAAAATAGTTGTTAAAGCGAAAAATGACGACACGTGTGCTATGTGCAACTATGAACAGCAAGCAAAAGCCCGTTCTTTAAACTCTATTGTTTACTGATGAAGAAAGCACGGGAAAAACTCTGTCGTGTTCTGTTTTCTTTTTGATGTTCATTGTCACCTACCCGCCCCCGGTGTTGTAATCGAGCCTGCTTCTAAAATCTAAAGTGTGTGTGTTTGTGTGCTCATATTCTTATTCACATACATGCATACAAGCGCATGCATACCACATATAATCAAGGAGGACCTCCCCCGAGTGTAATCGAGTAGGATGAGCTTCAGCCCCCGCCGAAGGGATGAAGCACAGTTTTGATTTGTACAACGAAAAACGGGGAAATGTGTGGAAAAATGTGTAGAAGAGAGAGAGTATATGCTAGCAAGGAGGGGGGTGGGCATTATAGGGAGGACATCTATTAGCGTTATTGCTCTGTTTTTTTGCTGTGTTGTGTGCCGCTACTACCATTGTGTTTGCTGCATAGTACGCCAAAAAGCCGTCGTTAGTGTTTTCTGGCTGGAAAGGAGTGAGCAGACCTTGACCCCCGTCTCTTTGCAACTCCTGTGTACACTCGCGTTTGTCGTTGCCCCGACACGGTACAGTGTGTGTCAGTATGCCCATTTTCCGGGAGTTGTTGCTTTTGTTTTGGGTGTTGCTGCTTTAGGGTTGAAACGATTCATCAAAAGATGATTCGTTTAAGATTTACAAGCGTCACTTCATCAGAGCTATGGTCTTAATTTAGTAGTTTGACATTGTTTCATGATCTTGTTTGAATTAGTTTTTAAAATTTTGAAAACAATTTAATTTTGTTCGTTTCCGTTTTTTTTTTTGGTCAAATTTTATGTCGTAACGTCGTAATGTTACGATTGTTTTACACGGAAGGTAACGGATTAGTTTTCTTCCATTTGGATAGTACGGGGTTGTGACCGTACACGCCAGCAGCAAACCAAACAATCTCAAAGATCAACTAAAAGCAAATCAAGTAACAGGAAAATCAGAACGAAAGACTCTTCCACCACTAACCCACCAGTAAAACAAAAAGCAAAAAAAAAAAGAAAATAGTTACAATAATAGAGCAAAAAAAAAAGCCAAAAGCCAAAAACAACAACCAAACAACAACTCATATTCTTCCTTTTTAAATCTCTAGCCAACATTGTTTTAATGCCAATCGTTTTTTTTCTCTCTCTCTCTCTCTTCTCTTTTTCTTCTGTTAAAAAATCACTCTTTTTCTTCACTTTCCAAACCAAACAGAATCCATACCGGAGAGACTCCGTACGCATGCACATATTGTGATAAAAAATTTAGCCGCAAAGAACGATTAACGTATCACATAAGGTGAGCGCTGTTCCATCAGTCTTATTTTTTCTTCTCTCCCCCTTCCACCACAACCATATACAACAAATCTTCCCCTTTTTCAACCAAAATATACAGAGCCATCACCAATATTTTTTTTATTTTCATTTTTATTTAACAAAACAAAACAGCAGCCATTCCATATCATGTGTTATAATGAATATGATATATAGTGCTGTCTGTTATATTTACACATTTTATACGATCATCTTTATCTTATTGGATTTCAAAATGAAACTATAAAATAAGGAAAGATGCAGTAATTATTATTACACAACACTACATGACACTTTACTGTATCATTGTCACGCTGATACAAAAATACACACATCTCTATATTTACACATCCCATCAGATAAATCACGCACACACACTCCCACACAAACACTTTCCCTTCCATATAGTGTCCCTTTTTCTTTTGGTTCATATTTTGCATAGTTTTGAGAAGGAGATACTGTTTTTTCCAGTATCCATATTGATATTAACGGAGCAAATGTGCAGCAACTTGTAAATATTTTATTATAACTTTTTATCAATTAACTTAACAAAAATTTTGTAATTCATATTCGAACAACATAGCGCACAAAGCACCTGACAAGATGCTGTGCTATTTGAAAATCTCGCTCCCCCCTTCTCCTTTTGCGCTGCAGCTTTCTTAAGCATATTTCAGTTTAACTTCCTCAAACTTCACGCTCCGATATAAATAAAAGAAACAGAAACCAAAATCACTATCCATTTTCCTCCACTTGCTCCTTCCCTCTTTTGTTTCCACGTGTGTTTCCCCTCGAAATAACTAAAATGTTTTCCGCGATATATATATAAATATGCTACAGTATATCGATAAATTAATCATAAAAACACCACAAATTTGCAGGACAATATTATACACATTCCCAACCATATTATTGTAAACAGTATATATATTTCAAATTTGTCTAGCCATCTGACACACCGTGTTGTTGAGATATGATTTTTCGTTTTATTTTCTTGTGTGAAACCATATTTTGTTTTTCAAACGTCTTGCGTTGATTGTTCCGATTTTGTCTTATGTTTTTATTTATTTTGGGATACTCAAATGATAATTTCTCCTCTTCTACGATCGTAAGAGAATATGTGATGGCGGTCGGTTGGTAGTTGTGACCGGGTACAATAGGTGGTAAACACTACCGCTGTTAAATCATTTACCGAATGGCATTGAGCAGTTAGGCGATTTAAAAATAATCAACGACCCTGCGAAATATGCTCTGTGATTATATATGTGTTGTACGTACCCTCTGTTAATAATATTGACCACCGAAAAACATATATCAAGCCATGCAATATGATGTCTAGTAAAATTTGATCGATCGATTTGATTTTGTTGAAAATGAGTCAGTGAACAACGAATCGAATAAGAAGAGAGTTATGAAACTATGATACAATCCTACAGAAGTGTTATGCAGCTAGAAAAATCATCAGACAAATATGTGAACATGGGTGATGAGTTTATGGTTTTATGTTTTTATTGAATTTACTGTTTATGTAATACTTAAGCGAGTGAGTAGTAGTGTTTGCGATATGCGGGAGGGCAATAATATCGTACAATCCATCCAAAATGGGTGTACATCCAAATTAGCTTAAATTCCGTTTATAATTGTGTATCCCATTAAATACTAAATCCGTAATTACCCCAATAGTCCTCTCATACACGATCAATTTCATCATAATTATATTCTATATCAATTATTACCCACACGTTGATGGTTGAAAACCCTGGAAGCTTTACTGTATATGAACCCACGAAAAAGCTGTACAGCAGTATATCTCATTGTTATTTCTTCTTCTACTATTAATGCTCGTGATGGGGTACCGTGATCGGTTGACTGTTGCTGATGTAAATTAAAAACCAAAAAAACGAAAACAACGACATTATATATCCAGATTACACACCGGAGAAACTCCCTATCAGTGCACGTACTGTGAGAAGAAATTCACTCGCAAAGAACACCTTACAAACCACGTCAGGTGAGAACATCGTTACGTCATTGTAATTTTGCCCATGAATCAATAGAACAATACGATGGATGGATGTCAATACTGTAGCGTTTTTGCACACACATTAAATCAACAGGGAATATTGGAGTTATAATAAGAAGAAATTTGCAACTAGCACCATTACAAATTAATTATTAATTTGTTGAAAATAAAATGTCGAATGACCTAGCTGATATATGCTTTGAGGCTTGACAAATGAATGTCAAAAAGCTTTTAAAAACAAGGTTTAAATGCTTGAGGTGTATTAATGTTGTAAACGCAATTGACATCCTTGCGTTTGTTTTATTTGTTCAATGCATTAGCTGAATGAATTAAAAAAACCGTACGAAAATCTTTCAACAATCCGTCTTACATTTTTATTTATTTTTATGTTTTTTTTCCCCACCGGATATGCTCGTGTTCGTGACAAACAAAAACTCCAAAACGATTGTAAAAATTCAGATTGCATACCGGAGAAACTCCCTATCCGTGCACGTACTGTGAAAAGAAGTTCACACGAAAAGAGCATCTTACCAATCATGTCAGGTGAGAGAATCGTTCCTCTATTAGACGTCAATAGTACGCCCAACTACTAAGATGCGTCAATCGAAAATATGTGGCAGCAAGCACTAATAACCTCCACCCTTTTGTCCAGGGGGAAGATAAGTCGCTTATGTTTTAAAATAACATCACGTCTCACGTGACCGTTTGATCCCAAAACGAGCGTAGCTATAAACCTGTAAATGATTAATTATTCCACATGTTTACCGTAACATGCTGTATGTTGTGAAGCAAATCTTCAGAAGGGTTGCGCATAAAATTGCATTTATTTAAGCAATGAGAAGTGTCCTTCCTCGACGAGATCACCGTGCGAGGGTATTCGAGCGCTGTATGACCATATGTTTTCGATAGGCGCTCTTACCGCGTGGAGAAGACCTTTTCTAATGGGCCTCACTCTAAAACAGGAAAATATAACCTACCGGTTACTTATACATGATTTCCATCTCTTTTTCTCTTTCTTCATTTCTGTTTTTTCTTGCATCAATCAACGCGTAATGTTTAATGAAAAAAAAAAACACATCGTCGATCTTTGTGCGATCCTTCCTCACAACAACGTCCATTATTTAATCCAACATTCATCTCGATTCATTTTGTTATGTCCCCAATGTGTACCCAAATCCGCGACATCCGCGTTCCTCCCCCACATTTTTTTGTTTTGTGTTTCTCCCCCACCCTCGTTCCCACCCGTTTTTTGTTTTATTTTCATTTTTGTTTCTGGACAGATTGCACACCGGAGAGACCCCTTATCAGTGCACCTATTGTGACAAGAAATTCACGCGTAAAGAGCATTTGACTAATCATACAAGGTGAGCGTCGTGTTTGAGTCGCATTTTTAATCGCTTGTGCTGTGGACGTCGAATGCGTCTGTAACACAAACACACACACACACACACACGTTATCAACCACTCAAAAAAAAAAAAAAAGAAAATCCACATTCCTCTACTGTCTGTAAAAGTCTCACCTCTCCGTACACTCCTTCCCACCGAAGTCCGATTTAAATTAGAGTAATTTCATCGGAAAATTTGTTTGCTATAGCGCTAGTGGATCGATATAAAGTGATCAATGCATTTGCTATAAAAATGTGTAGTTAAATGGTTCATTATGTATGTTGTTGTATTCTCAAAATCAATTATTATCGATTGTGTACCATATTACTTAGTAAACGAAATTGGCCACTTTGTATTGATGAAAGTAATATTATCGCCTAGAGATTATCCCACTAACAAATTTTGCGGGCAGTTTGACGGCAACGTTAATATGATGGATCGTTTTATAATAGTAAAAGGGTAATTTAGTGAATTTCCTGCTCCATTCCTCCATTCCCAACCGACTAAAACTTTGAACTCCTCGCATCATTTCAATCTTCTCGGAACAAAACAAATCCGATAAAAGAAGTTTAACAGTTTCCATGCAATGGCTAAAACACCATAATTATCCCACAATGCAAGTGCAACGACAAAAATCATATATGTTTCCGAGCGCGATATGCTGTTTTTGTTATCCCTGTTGTCTAGAACATTGATGAATAATATACGCGTGTGTGTGTGTACTATGGCGGCCCAATTCCTCCATCTTCCCCACCCATTGGATTGTGCGAGTGGGTGGCCGGTTGTTGGGCAAATCGGGGCCGCCGGGTTTTTCCTTCTTCTCCTCTGTTTTTTATCTCTCTCTACTCGTTACTCGACAGATTGCACACCGGAGAAACTCCTTATCATTGCACCTATTGCGAGAAGAAATTTATGCGCAAAGAACATTTAAAGAACCATATCAGGTGAGAGGGGGTTTGATATTTGTTGTGTTTGGCTGAGCCGGTGCGTGGTGGGCGCCGTGCCATCCGAACAAGCACACTAGTCTATTGTTATCATTAGAACGGGGGTTTCCCTTCTGTTTATTGTTTTTGTTTCGTACGTTTACTACTGTTTTTGCTCACCACAACAACATCAACAACAACAACAACAACAATTAGACTTACTTTGTGACCAGTTGCTCTGTTCAGTTCTAGTTCAGCTAATTCAGCTCTGTTTTTGAAAGTCTTCTTTCACACATATTCTCTCAATAATTCGTTTCATTTTTTGTATTTGTTTTTAACTACAATCTCTTCCTAATGTTTGTTGGGAGGGGAAAAAAAGCATATGAGAGTTCTCTTTTATCATCGGGAAATGTTGTTGTTTATCATGCCTTCTCACAGACCCATCGTTTCCCATTGATTGTTCCTACTACATGTAAGAAGACAGAAAAAGAAAAGAGCATCCTTAATGCAGCGTTGTTTGTTGGTTCCAATTATTGCGCTCAAGTCACAGTTCATACGTACCTCTCACTGTTGCTGCTGTTTGTTGTGTCTGGTTAGCTTCTCGTTTAGCAAACTGTGCTATACTAGTTTGGTCATTTCATTTAGTATTCTTTTCCGTTCAAGTAGAAGTGCTCGTACACAACACTTACCTCTCTCAACCTTCATCTGCTTGTACCATTTGTGCAATCGTGCGTGTGTGTTCATCATCTATGCATATACCCATCGCTCGTTCTCTTTTTTAATAAACACCCGAAGGGGAAAAATGGCAAATATGTTTTGTTATTAATCGTTTGTTTGTTTGCTCAAAATTATTGCTCAAGAAACAAATTTGTTAAAACTGTGGGATAAAGCGCCCTTGAATCAGCGCAAGTGTGAATTTAGGCAAAATCGATTTTTGAAATTAATAACACGATAATAACAATTCATACATTATTATCTGTCCAAATGCTCGTATGTTTTAAAAAATAGTGATTTTAACGTAACTATCGGAACATTTACTGACCCTTCATAACAAGCATGAATGTTGTTCTTTGCTGCTCGCCCACTTTCCATCCTCCACGTTCCGTCTTACTCCCTAATATAATCCCTTTCGCCTGCGACTTTACTAGTGTTTTTTTTGTAGTGTTTGGTGGGTACAAATCATTCCCTTTCTGTATACATATTCATATGCGCCATGCTTCAACACATCATCATTTTATGTTTCAAACACATATACACACACACACACTCGTACACCCCCGTTGTTCACACTCCATAGGCTAATTGGGAATAAATAACGCGAACCAAAGGAAAGACCTTACACGTCAATGTCAATTGTCAAAACAAAGTCAATGTAAATCTCGTGCGAACAAAATTCTGTTAGGAACATAATATGGATTTATCTGATGCGAATTAATGTGCTCTGGTAGTAATACCCCCAATGGTATTACTATCAAATTCAAAATTGCAAAACACGTGAGTGTGACCAAAAGAGAGTGGTCAGACAAACAGAACAAACAAAAAAACCGCTTCTCATTTTCTATCATTTTACAATGGTAAGAAAATGAGGAAAGATCGTAGAAGATTTTATGATTTTTTCACTTGCATCATTTTTGTTTTCTTTCATGTAATATAATAATTATCCCTGTAGAGGAGAGGTCCTTTTGATCCTCACATCATCATAAATTTGTTTTGTTCCATTTTGGTTCCCTTTTCGTTTGCTTCGTAGTGTGAGCATTTATAACGCATGCTTAATTTCCTCCCCACTATTCAACTAACTCATCAACTCCATTTATTTCCACACGCACACACAGTGTGTGGCTCGTTTCCGGCAACCATCGTGTAATGATGATCGTGTAACTCTACGTTGTACGCTTGTAGTGATCGTTCATTTAATTAACCTACACATTTGGGTTAGAGAAATTTCCTCACCCAGACGCGTGGCGTGTGTTAACAACTGTGTTGAACATTCATCTTTGCACTGACGCAACCTTTCATACCATTTGTCGTTGTTGTTCCATCCGTACATTAAAATCTAGGGTTTATGAGAAGGTCCAAAATGGGGAAATAACGTACAAGTTGACGAAGTAATTGATACGTCTCTCCGTATCAGTTCTCCGTTGTCGTTTAAGAGCAGTTATTTGTTCGTTTTGCTCCATGCTTTAATCACAACATCAGCTCTTACTACTGCCCCAGCGCCCTCTATTAGCCGTTCTAATACATAGTTCCCTCTCTTTGTGAGGGTATTTGTTTTTTTTTTTCAATGTTTTTAATATTTTTGTTTCCCATGCATTTCCTATCTCTCACTGTAATCATGTGACTATCTTCTCTATATCGAATATTATCCATCGCCATTCTTGCCAGATTGCATACCGGAGAAACTCCGTACCAATGTACGTACTGCCAGAAGAAATTCACGCGAAAAGAGCATTTAACAAACCACACCAGGTGAGGAAAAAAGCGTCTGAAGTAAAAGCAAAAAAAAAAACATGTACCAAAGAAGAAGGAAAAAGACACCAACAACGTCCATCCAAGTCTTGAAAGCGAGAGAATAGTTTTGTTTTGCATAAGCGATTTAAATTAGAGTACTCCATTTCTTTTTATTTGTTTATTTAATGCTCTGTTTTGGTCGCCGTGTTTTAACGTATCGCGGAGTGTTGCGTTTTTTTTTGTTCGTTCACGAGCTGGAATTAAGAACTTTTTGAATGGATTGTGGATGGTCGTGTTCCATCTTTACTGCTGCGTGTACGAGTCGATGAAGTTAATAATTAATGATGAATTTTATTTATTTACTGTACTTTCTTCCACCTCTATTCTCTACTCACTTTACCACACACAACCACGCTCAACATGGATCGGCGTACTCGTATTACATTAAAAAAAAAAACAACAAAAACGATTAAAAATCAACACCATTTAATGCAAAATATGCGCGTGCACTTATTCGCCTACACACACCACATCCTACTGTTGAATGATCGTGTACATACACAAAACGACCCACCCACCTCTGGTAGATTGCATACGGGCGAAACTCCTTACCAGTGTTCTTATTGTCAGAAGAAGTTCACCCGCAAAGAACATCTCACGAATCACGTCAGGTGAGAATCGTTTCACCATCACATCCACCACCAAAACCCCCTTTTAACACATCCGCGCGCGGTGTACCTCTCTAACCATCATTTGTATGCTCCTTGCGGCCGCGCGTGTCCAAGAAGTTTTGGCATTTCTTTTGCTCGTTTTGTTCGAATGTTGTCGTTCCATATCGTTGGGAATATCGACGATAGGGGGAAGGTAGCTGGGCGCCTCCATCGAAGAAGGTGTAAATGGGTTATGTTGGGAGGGCAAGTCTTGCGGCGGAAGGAAATATATCATCTGGCGTACCCAAATGTCTCTCGACAGTTTCGCAGTGCTTTCGTTGAAGTGCGGTTTTGAAATATCTCCGTGTGAAGAATTATCATTTGTTCTACTATTGGGTTATTGGGGGGTCTAAGCGTCTTCGCCTCGTGGACGATGTTTTACAGTCACACTTGAGTGAAAGTACCTTCCGATGTTGTTGGTGGTCTATTGGATGCGCGTCAACGATAGTTTCCTTCTGTTAATGCCTGCACTCCTGCAAAAGTGCCTGCACCCGCTACAGTTCTCCTTTCGTCCTTTATTGCAAGCAAAAGAATATGCTAAAGAATCGCCATTACAATGACACACGCTTGCCTCTCACGACGAACTGTTCCCTCTACAGCAGCTAATGTTCTAACGAATTGTTTTTCTTTTCTTTTCTCCACATCCTCGATGTGTGTTGCGCTCTCTTGGTGTGCACACATCGCACGATCATCCCATTTCGGTCGTAAACTGCTCAATGTTACTCTGTACCGCTGTGATCATCTATAATTTTTTATACATTTTCGGGGGATGTATTCACTGATGATGGGACGATTCACGATCCACATCCATATGGTGCAACCCCGTTCTATTCCTCTCAACCTGTCTTTTTGTACATCGCGTGATCTCGCGTGATCATTCGATTGTTCGTTCCGGTGGCATATCTTCCTGCTGCTATCTATTCACTCCCCGGCCCCATCCACGATCGTGATCCTTGCCGATCCGATCACTCCACCATGAACCAATGATAATCATCAACCTCATCCGTGATCAACTCCGGGCACGCTTGAAATGCGCGTGCGCAGGCTGCACACCGGCGAGACTCCCTACACGTGTACCTATTGTCAGAAGAAGTTTACGCGTAAAGAGCATTTGACGAATCACGTCAGGTGAGGGACTGTTTCTATTTTAAATCTCATTACTTTTTATACACATAATGTATCCCCTCGCCCGCCCGCCCAACAACATATTCACCTTCCCTTCAAACGTTTTTGTTTTTTGCTCTCATCCAGTGTGTTGTCGTAGAAGATCCCTTGTTAAAGTTACAAAGCAACTCCCCCCACCTCATCCGTACACTCAAAACTCTCTCTCTATCTATTCCTTCCGTTTTGACGATCCACGTGTGGCAATTATGAAATGTTCGGGGAAGCAAGTGAATTACCAGTGCCGCCATCCCACGTTTGGGAGCGAAGGAGGGACACTGCGATTTAGAATAAAAATGGGAATTGCCTAGCAGTTATATTGTTGGTCCAATCATCTGATGTTGTTTTGTGTTATTTTATCTACTTCGTTAACTTGTTGTGCGTGGGCAGTGCGCATTTTTTGCTTGTGTCTGTTTCAATGTTTTAATATACCGTACCCATCGACTTAATGTATTTTTACAGTATCCGAACCCTTATGGACGGATGTACTGTTTTTTGTTTTGTTAAATAGATGGATGCTTTTAGTATGATCTTGTATAACATTTTTTGTGTTGTATGATTTATTATGATTTTTGCGTTGCGTTTCATTTTGCACCATCTTGTATATTTGTTGTTGTTGTTGTTATATGCTTTGCTCATGTTTTGTTTTTATTTTTTTTGAAATAAAATTTATGTTTTCTTACTTTATTTTCCCTTATGATTATATGAGCTGACTACCTTAAAATGGGTTTCATTTGTGTTTAATTGAATGAAGTCCTTGTGACGGACACGTACACAAGCATATGCGACATGAAAGTAACAGACAAGTTTGTGCGACCGTGTTGCGTTACTGTTTATTCTAGCTAGGCACAAAGAGCAAATGTTTATGCGTTAAACATCAGCGAACGATAAGCGGGAAACTTATAGAAATCGTAATTTTTGCTTCTAACTTACCATTTACAAAGAGAGATTTCAATCGGCTCTCTCTCTCCTTCGTTTTTTTTTCAATTTGATGGGAAAGTTGATCATATGCTTACTAGTTATGGAGAACCCACAATGCAATCTACCGGGTGGTGAACTTTACCAAGAAAAAAAGACACTCCCCCAACGGTTCGGGACACGATCGTTCAACATGATATTAATGCTTTAACGGAATACACGATCTTGCGGCGTAGTTTAGTGGATCGAAGTTACTAGCGGTAGAAATTATTATCGGTCTCCGGTTAGACGTTGGTGTACACGTGTTTTTAGAGCTATACGGTATTGGCGTACCGTGCAGGTGTAGAGAAGTTGCATAGCTATTTCGTTACGCGATTGATAGAGAAATGCATGGACGAACAACAACGCAAACCGAAGAACGGTTAATATCTCATAAGTCAGCTCTCTTTGAAAAAGCCGAAGGATAATACAATGTGTATCCTCGCTTGTGTTTTGCGTTTTCGTATCTTAAATTATCGTTTGTTTGTTTTTATTATACATTTTTGGTTCCCTTTTCAAACAAAACAAAGTGTCAGATGGTTGGATAAACAATATGATTTTCCTTGTACAATTGTAATTGCTTCCTACACGCTCCCCCGTTCCTCCTCATTCCTTCTCACATATATATATCATCCATATCCTCCGTATATTCCTTCATATTCCTCGATGTATTTTTAGGATTCTAGTTTTACATTATATTATCTTAATCGATGAACAATAAGACCCCCGCCACGGTAAATGGTATTGATTGTGTTGCTGCTGTAGTGTAGTGCCACGTGTTTGTGATGCTGATGATGGAGCATTGTTATGTGCACCCTTTAGGTTAAACCCCCGTGGTAGTACACTGTAGTGATAAATATCTAACGTAGTATCTGCACATACACACCCATACGCGCTAGCCTGTATCCAGTACATAATGAGTTTGCGTTGTTTTAGTTGCCATAATATTATCTGTAAATTGTTGTGATTATGAGTTTTATGCCGATCTCATTACGTTATAGCCATTTATCGGTTCCTATTATGTGTGAAAAATTGATCATGGCTTTACACTACCCTTCTTCCCCCCGGGGTCTTATTATTCTTCGATCAAGAACCATTCTTTATATTTTTTTCCTAACGTTCATGAAATTCCCATTCTTAGTGATTGTGGTCGATAGTTTAAAGAAAACAACATGTTAATATGCCAACAATTAGTGTGTAAATGCTAAATATTGTATTTTTTCCTTCTTTTTTCCTTCCTTTCGTCACATCTTCTGATTTGAAATTTGAAAACGCAATTGTTTGACATCAAATTTCATTTGGTCGACGTAAAAAAAAACAACAACAACCAACACCACCACCAACACATTCTCTTCCCCAAATACGTCCGTTGTACCGGATTCGCGCATCACATCTGCTCGTGTACCTAATGTGCCGCCTGTACTATCATAAATATTACTTCTACTACCACCATCTACTACTACTACTACTACTATTCTTCTACCGCTACTACTACTACTCTCTATCACCACTATCCAACCACCATCACCAACAACCAGATTGCACACTGGCGAGACTCCCTTCCAGTGCACGTATTGCCAGAAGAAATTTACGCGAAAAGAACATTTGACCAACCATACCAGGTGAGGATGTTTACTTTTTTTTCTATCAAAACAAAACCCCCTTCCTACTTTTTTTTCGGCCTGTTCTACATCAGCCTTTTCCCGAGCTCTCTTTCTCTCCATCTCTCTAACTGCGCATCTGCATTCATTTTGTTTTTATCATGACATAACAACATTCCATTTGCTATTTTCTCATTCATGATTTATTATTTGCGCCTTCTTTTCTTCATAATGCATCAAACGCGCGAGTAAATCCTACAGAAACCTTTAGAATTATTTATGCTTTTCGACCATACAACTTCATCCAAACGTAAAGATTCGGCTAACTGTGTGTTATCATTTTTTTCATCATGTATGTCCTCTGCCTTGTATGCTTCACGTTTTCTCATTGCATTCCATTAAAGTAAAAGTCATGCTGCTGCAGCGCGTGTACAGGCAACAACTTTGGCGATTATTGGATGTAATTTGTTTGCGTGAAAAAATACTGCCATCTCCTCCCTAGTTCCTACAACCCCTCACTCTTCCCTGTTTTTATCTGTGACCTTGAACTCTATATTTAATAGTGTAATTGGTTTTGGTAACTAGCAGCGCCAGGCACTGTAATAAAAATGTAACATATAAACCAACCGCTAAAAACACATGTACTTATATATGAGATAGTTTGTTGTCTAATTCACTAGATCGATTGTAAAAATGGTGTGTAAAGAAAAGGCAGTAGTGGTGTTGTGCTATAAACAGTTGATTTCCTGTATAAAAAAGAGAATAATGTATAATTTCTTTATTGGATACTTAATTCTTTATATTCATTCTTATTGATAATATGTAAGCTCTTTTTTATTAACCGTACGAATTATCTCAAAAGTGCCTTTTTATTGTTTTATTAAAAATACACTTAAAAGGAAATTGCAAGAATAAAAATTAATCTCCCCTGCTTCCGTTTCATGTATCGTAAGATCGCTTCTCCCATACACGAGCATCAAACACTTCAATACACTCATAATGGAAGTAATCGCATTTTAAAATAGGAACATAATACAAACATTGAAGCAGACACAGCAACAGATAGTACCAAATAGTTCGTTGTTACTTTATTAAACTTTATTGCTTCTGTGACGAGAGAGCAGCGTAAAAGCCAAACCGTTTTATCATAATGGTTCATAAAAAAGAAGGAAAATAAACAACAACAATCCCCTTTGGCTGGATGGGGTGGTATCTGCAGCGCCACCACATTACTCCCCATTCTCCGCAATTACTTATATTTAGTTGTGCGCTGTTGTTGCATTGTTGACGTTGCCGCAAACATGTAGCTAAAACACTTATTAGTAACTAACAGAAAAAAATCCCTTTTCATTATTTGTTCCAAGTAGTCATTTTGAATGCATCCTCATCATCATTCTTCATTTAAATCGTATTTCATATGTTTAATCCATCTCCTTCTCGATCGTGCAGTAACACATCCACACATGTACACACTTTGCTCTATCTCTTCTGTCACTGGTTCCTTTTAGTTCCCACATTGTGACGTGTGTCCTGTGTTTCTCTTCTGTTGTTGTTTTGTTTCCACTAACCAATTTCTACTCTACAGATTACACACCGGTGAGACTCCGTATCATTGCACCTATTGCGAGAAGAAGTTCATGCGAAAAGAACACCTTACGAATCATATCAGGTGAGAGCGATAATGTTGAATGACAGCGGACGACAGCGTGTTGGTTGTTTTCACTACTGTTACATTATTACTCCTGTCTTTCGTGGTCTTTACTTACTTGCCACACACAGCCCTATTTAGTATTGTTCTCCTATAGTTTATTTATTGTTTTATTAGTATTGCTTCTACTATTACTAATACTACTACTACTGCTGCTATCATCATCATCATCATCATTCTCATTACTAGTTTGAGCATTTGTTTTGTCTTGTATTCCATTATTCCTCCATCTCCTCTCGTTGTTTCATTTGTTTGTATGTGTTATGTAATTGATTTATGTTAAACATATCTTTAAAATTATGCAAATTCTGTTAATGTAAATTAATTAATCATTTTTAGTGTTAGCTGTAAGAATAGGTTTTGGGTTTGGATCGAAAATGGTGAAGAACTAATTTCTACACAACAAATTTTACAAATGGGTTAAAATCACACTAGTTATGTTTTAAAGTCATGTAATAATATTGTTTAGCAAACTCTAGTAATTCTACCAACCCCATGGTCCACAGCATTCCCATTTCCCTACCATTGCTGATCATCCTGTCACACAATCGAAAAATCATATCCTCCGAAAAAAACCCCAAACAAACAAAAACACATGCATCCATTTACACACATCATCATAACTACTAAATGCTACACAACTTTCTCATCTCACGCACGCGTTTTTGTTTTGCGCGCTATTGATCACGATACGATTGTTAATCAATCAGCTCCCAAAGTCAATCAATCATCTTTTGATCGTTTGAATGAGGAATAATTTACCAAACAAGACACACTGGTTTCGAGTGGAAAGGAAGAGTGAAGAGATGCAGATAGAAATGGCCGGTTTTGTTTTGTTTTTTTTTTTTAATTAATTTTCTTTAAAGATGAACTTGATTTTGTTCTGTGTATAATTTATTGATTTGTTTGTTCTATGAACTACAATTTTGTTTGATGACCCTTTTCTTAACGATTGTCATTGTTACAGCTTTATCAGTTAGTCAGTTTTTCAATTGATTATTTAATTCCATTCGATGTTTTAATAGTGTTAAAGATATTATTTATATCTCTTTTTAATGTCCTGTTTAAGTTCGTTGTATATTTATGTTTGTTCGCACATGCTGCTTGCAAATTTAAAATAATTAAATCACATTTCATCTTAAACTCTGCGTAAATCTAAGTTTTATTGTTTTTTTATTATTTATTATTGTTTTCTCCTTCATTCCATTTTATATTACTCACTTAATTTCCATCGAAACTCCCTTCGTGTCTATTACTCGTCCATAAACTATTACTGATTGTGTTTTTTTCTTTTTTGTTTTCTCTTCTGTCTTCGTCTTTTGTCTCTCTCTCTCTGTCTCTCTATTATTTGTATGTATCTATTCCTCCAAACAGATTGCACACCGGAGAAACTCCCTATCAGTGCACGTATTGCGGGAAGAAATTCACCCGAAAAGAGCATTTAACAAATCATGTCAGGTGAGGGAACAAACAAACAAACAAAAAAAAAACAAAAATCAAAAAACAACTCCCCCTAAGATCACCAACTATTTACAAAAAATCAAACTTTGAAACAAACATAAACAAATTAAAGTCGTTTGATTTAGTTGGCAAGTTTGAAAAGTTGCTTTAATTTGTATTTTCCTTTCTAATAATTTCACCAGCCCAAGATAAAAGATCCATATGTTATTGTATGTGAAAGATACTGTATTGCAAGGATGATTTAGTAGTGAAAATTTATGTTAAAAAATGTAGCAATATTTTTCTGAGTTAACTTAACTGAGTACTATAAAAACATTATCCTATCAATATTTACTACGTACTCCATAGACTTTTGTTTCAATTGTACACAATTGTTGGTAAACATTATCTGATGCAATTTCTCCGTCAACTGTTAATTTCGACGAGGAGTTGATCTCTAATGCATATTATGATCTAATGCCCTTTAGTTTCAAGAACGTAAGCTCTTTCGATTTTGGCTTAGTTTTCCCACTCTTACAGAAAAAGTAAATATTAGAAAATTAGAAAAAAAAACGAACATTGGAAATGGTACATATCTTGTTGTACATTTTTGTGAAGGAGCTAAGAACGGAATCTCTTTAAAAACAACACGAAAAGAACCTCCCACCTGCAAGATCTCTGTTTGTGTGTGTGCGCGTGTGTTTCTTGTACTTGAGCGTTTTTTTTTTGTTCGTTAAATTTGTTGTTCTATCAACAGATTGCATACCGGAGAGTCTCCCTATCGGTGTTCGTACTGTAACAAGTCATTCACCAGAAAAGAGCACCTCAAGAACCACGTCAGGTGAGGGCCGGTTTTATTTCCATTCTGTCCTGTCCTCTCTTCTCGCTCACACTCGTCTTTCTATCTCTATTTCTCCTACCGCTCTTCATCGTTCTCTTCACCAGTTTTGCCTGTCGTTTGTATCTTGCCATGCTCTCGAACCAACATGCCATGTTTATCATTCCTCTCGAATCAAGCAAACCAAATATTCAAAAACCATTCACTCACATGTCGCCCACAACACAACATAAGAACTAGCAGAATCATTTTTATGTGCCTCACATAGCTTAATGTGTATCTCTAACTAAATAATGCATCTCGAGCCCTGCGTGAGTGTATGTCCCATTGTGCGTTGCTCCTGAGCCCCAAATAACTTATAGAACTTCAAGTATTCACGCTTTTCAGTTTGTTTCCTATTTAGTTGATTAGTTTTTTTAGTATTATTTTTCTTCCATAACTTGTCACTCTCATTCGTTATCGAACCGTATTTCTCACTGCAGATTACTGAATGTGTGATTTTTTTTATTATATAACTGCAACAACGCTATAGACCAATTACCCTTTTCGTGCTTAACATCGCGTGTGTACACACTAGAAAAAAGATGAATTCATGGTATAGTTGGGATTTATCATTGTTCTGTGAGCAATTAAATTCCCTCTTTTTGATGATATTGGTGATATCGTTTTAAAATTTAAAAAATTATTACAAAACAATTCATATTTATGACATCCACACGCAAACACACAAGCTTATCCCACGCACCCAATTTATTCATGATTCTAAAATCATCGATCGAATTAGTTCAAATGAAACGGTGCGCTTGCGTCCAATGTTTCGAACGTTGTGTACATAATATAATGAAGTGATTGGTGAGAGAGAACATGATGATGGTGATAATAGCAATAATGAAAGTAATGCTAGAAAATAAAACATGCCTCGGTACCATCCGGAAAATGGAAGCTTGCGAACACGGGGGACACAGTAACATGAGGAGAACACAAATGGAGAGAGCCACACCACCAAGGCCCAATGTGTGCACATAAAGTGCAAATTATGCATCCTGTTTACGGTTCAGTCTTTTTTGGCGAGTGTGAGCAAAAATTGGATTTTCATGTCCGGTGGCAATTTCAATTCCAATAGCGCGCAATCTAATTAGATTACTACATCATTAATGATATATGTATGGCCGTGGTGGAAATTAATTCAATCGATTGTTTTTTGGAGTCGTGTTACACGACTCGCAATATTAAACGATTGTTGTAGCCATATGCGGTTTGCACATTTGTCGATTTCAAAAAAATAATATTTCGAACACGAAATGTTTCAAATTAGTAACAAAAGTTTATGGATGTATCGTAGTCATAACAGTCGCAATAGTTTAGTAGCTTTGAGTTTTAGTAACTTTTTTATTTATGGAGCAATACTAAGAGTTCTGGAATAATAAATATCCTTCAAACAGTTATCGATATCCTCACATCTACTTCCCGAGTTTTGTCCCATTATCGTCATCACCTTCACCTATCATTACAACCTATCCTTCACTGTTCATCATACACAGTTTATATACTTTGTTATATGATTACTTTTATATATTTGTTTTACACATTACGTTTGGTATTGGTGTTGCTGTAATAAAATAAATTGAACCGCATTTTTATTTTCCCATCCTTGAAGTTTGTAACGTAAATGATTCCCTTTTGGTGTCTTTTCAGTCCATTCCTGTTTCCTACAATAATTTCTCATAAAAATCAACCACCCAATTACACAACGTATTCCGTTTGATATATTGTCACTCACTAAAACAACAACATTCATTACACTTACCGCATCCACATAAATTTGCATGCACACACACATCATTGAAAAACTTATACATACATATTACATATATCACTTAAAATTTAGTATCATTCAATAGAGGCTATCGTTTGCGAGGTATTAAAAGGATATTAGTTAAGAACTTTTTTAAAAAACGTTTGGGCTATGTTTTTGTAGCTTTTGATTCATAATATAAATTAATTTAACTAATATCCTTCATTGAATACCTATGCAGACATCAGGCGTTCGTTAGCGATAATAAAACGTATCCCCTTTCTAATTATAATTTGTGTAACAACATATGAGCGTAAAATTTAAATCACAATTCTTTGTTTCCATTCTTTTTCAATTTTGTCTCCTGCCTCATGCCGGAAATGGAAATAATCTAACAGATTGCACACGGGCGATTCACCGCACAAATGTGAGTACTGCAACAAAACGTTTACGCGGAAGGAGCATCTCAACAATCACATGCGCCAGCACAGTGGTGACAATCCGCACTGTTGCAATGTGTGCAACAAGACCTTCACCCGGAAGGAGCATTTGATCAACCACATGAGGTAAATGACTCGCAGCTACTGCGAAACGTATCGGAGCAGAAGTGCCCAGCCGTTGTATGATGCGCTATAATCCATTTTGTCATCTATTTTTAGTCGTTCGCACACGGGAGAGCGTCCGTTCCAGTGTGACGAGTGTGGCAAATCGTTCCCACTGAAGGGCAATCTGCTGTTCCACCAGCGTAGCCACACCAAGGGCCAACCGATGGATCGACCGTTCCGGTGCGATATGTGCCCGAAGGATTTCATCTGCAAGGGCCATCTGGTGTCGCACCAGCGGTCTCACACGGGCGAGAAGAATCATCACTGCCCACAGTGCAGCAAGTCGTATGTTGAGCGGGGTAATATGTTGCGGCACATGAAGAAAACGCATCCGGACGCGGTCATTCCGGTGCTACCGAAGTTGCCCCACATTAAGGTCGAACCGAAGTCTACCGGTAAGTGAACGAATGTAGGGTCGAACTTTTACATTAATACCATAGAGATAGTGTGTTGAGGGTGGTAGCAGTAAACGTTGCTTTTCAGCTTGTTGTGTTTTATTTTTGTTTTCATCTGGTTTGACCCACTCTCGACGTTACATATTTTGCTATTGGTTTTGTGACGCTTTTGTACAGACGATAGGCTTATTCCTCGCTTTATCATGTTTAATCTTTTATTAGAACCTAATATTTGGTGCGTATAACCTTTGAAACCTCAAGTTTTCATTGGAGAAGTCTTTTTTATACCAAAGTGTGTAAACTTAATACAAAATTAATAGCGCAACACTCACTGTTTCTCAACCACCAAGATGGAAGCCTATTGTCTATCAAAAGCTTTAATTTGTAATATTTTAGCACGTGTGTATGTAATTGTTAGTTTTGTTTTATGCGCTCAGATCAAAACATTTATTACGGTATTTGTGTGTTTATTTTAGTTAAGCCAATGGTTACTTCCTTCTAGATTTATTTATTTTTTATCTTTAATCTCTTATCTGTCTCTCTCTTTATTTATAATAAGTTAGTATGCCCAATAAGTTCGTAAGAATAACATTATTGATGATTGAGATCTGCCTTATCAAGAGCTTGTTTTTACGTTGCCGACTGTAGCGTTTTTTCCTTCTTTCTTTAGGGTTATGTTTTTCAATTCGTTTCGATTTTAGTTTTGGGATGTGGTAATGAAACGTATACACAGTAATTGTAGCGGCCGAAAACACAACTTTCAAAATCCAATACTTCCAGTCACATTCCAACAGTTTCAATAACGTTTAACAATGATTTTGTTGATTTTTTTTACAAACGTTAAAGTTAATTAACTTTCTCGGTTGTGGACGTAAAAGTGATCCAAGAATTGTCTACTAACGTTTCACTGCTCAGTTCTCTCCTCTGTAATAGTGAGATTCCTTTTTAAAGAAAAATTAAACTATTTTTGTTTTTAACTTTAGTTTACATAAAGTACATTTTGTTTCTATATTCGATTCATCCATCAAAAGAATCACACTAATCGATTAATGCTCTCATCCTCCTAAGCGAAGATTTTTTTCTTTTCGCAACATACAACACTTTACAACATAGACTGCTTGAGTGTTTGAGTTTGGTAGTGTTCTTTCTTTCCTTTGTCCGTTCTTTTTCTCTCCTTTTCACACGTATTAAGTCTATCTACTTTTTTAAATTAGTAACTAGTTCCAGTACAGTTGCATCTTATTTCATTCCTTTAATTTATTCTTAATTGATTATGCGTGCTTTAGAGTTGATTCTTATACTTACTACTTCTACCTATTTATTGAGTGTTTTTTAACCACACGTGCAAACGTGTCCAAAATTATTTAATTAAATTTCCAAAAAAAACATAGCCCATATTTCGGTTGAATGTGAATTGAGATAATGCCCGCCCGCCCCTCCCGAGGAAGCCCACAGTGCGAAACCAAAAAAAAAGAGCATAAAACTATGTGTGTCGGGTGCGTTGCATTCGGACAAGTCCCTTCAGCGAACGGAATGAAAAAAGAAAACCCGAAACACACATACACATCTTCGCACGCAATGATAGAATGCAACAATCACGGAGGGGCGGACAGATTCGATGGAAGAGTATTATTAGGAAGCAAGTGGAAAAGTCGAAAAGTAAAGGACAAATTTAAATCGATAAAATCCAACAATCCTTGGCCTTGGATGAGTGAAGTTGTTGAACCAAGATCACATGAGAGTATCACAAACAGTTGCACACTTCTTCATCACACACAACTTTTCGGACCCTCCCCCCCCCATCACCGGTTCTCTTGTTTGTTGTCATTGTAAAATGTCTTCAAACCCAATCACCAATTCGCTCCAAAAATAACTTTCGTCAAACTGAAGAACTGAATACAAAAGCGTTCGAAAAAAAAACTTACGAACATAATTGATAGCTCCAATCCTTTAACTACCCCAACACCCCCTCAGGCACCGCCTACAACTCACTAAAACACTACAGAAAAAAACTACTACCCTTCATCAAAATTACATCCACCACACACATCATTCGAAATTATGACACTTGCTATATTGGGAAGTGAAATGTGAATCTTTATCCAACAAAATCAAAGCAAAGGAAGAGAATGAGAAGAGAAGGCTCAGTCGGCATGATAGCGATAGCACAGAGAGGGAGATAATCTTTTCTTAATCCTTTTTGAAAGTATAAATCGAAACCACAAATATTGTTAGCTTCTGTTTCCGTATCCAACGAGAAAAGCGCAACAACATTGCTGTTATATTTGATGTTTGTTTTTGATTCATTCACTACGTAATTGGAAAACATACTGTTATGCGTACAAACTCTAGTGGATCTGCAATTAACGGGATGTTTGCTACCGTTTTGTACTGCGCGCTCGCAATTACACACATACACACAGTTGATTAAAAAATTGTCAAAAAAGCATCCATTCATTTTGTGCATCCCTTACTATGTCGAGTTCTTCGTTGTACATGTACAAAGTATTATTAACATAATGGACGAGATGTGGTTGAAGATTAACGAATATGAGGGATGTTGAACAAGATAATGAAGATGATCATGAGGAGCGCGCGAAACGAACGTAGCGAAGAGATTTGGCAAATTCCAAAATTCAATGAAAGCCTCTCACTTTTAGAGGAAATATTTCAATGTATTATATATTTTTTGTATGTCAAAAAACCCCCACAATTTGGATATGGAATATTCATTATCTTGTAACGATCCTCTAGTTCGCTTTTCGCTCACCCTCGATCATATACTGTTCACGCTCTCTCTCTCTCTCTCTTTTTGTCTGTGTGTCTCTCTCTCTCTATATCTCTCTCTGTCTCTCTCTCGTTATGTCAACTCTCTCTCTCTCTCTTTCCCAACTCAGTATCTCAGCCCGCGTCCGTGGTGACGTCGCCGGCTCAGGCCACGTCAACAATAACGTCGATTATCTCCAACAATACTCATCCATCGCAGCATCATCATCACATTCAACCGAAAATGGAACAGAAATCTCAGATACATCATCTTCCGCTTCCTCATCAGCATCCAGCTCACCAGCTGCACCACCACATCTCGGCGGGCCCCCCGCCCCCACCGCCATCGATGCATCTGCCGCCGCCAAATCCGCAGTTGGCAGCGCTCGCCCTCCATCATCAGGTCCAGCAGCATCAGCAGCAGCAACAACAGCAGCAGCAACAGCAGCCGCAATCTTCGCCTTCAACGGTACGAACCCAGCCATCCCCTCGTACATCACATCCGCCGCCGCCGCATCCACAGCAGCAGCAACCGCAGCAGCAGCCGCCGCCGGAAAGCCACCAGCAACAGGGACCGGGCCCAGCTGGACCCCTTCCACCTCAGCACCATACGGTCCCGGTTACTATTATAACCCATGCTGGAAGCATTAATCCGGGCAACATGCCGGTGGTGGATGCGGGAACGGCTAACGGGCGAGTCGGTGCGATACAGATGCATCACCTTGCCGCGGCCCAGCAGTCGGCCGAAGAGCACTCGGTGGTTTATTGAAACAACGGCATCGGTGGCGGTAGTGGCGCTGTCAGCGCAGGCAGCAGAGGCAGCAGAGCAAGTGGTGGCCATAACAACAAACAACAACCATCCGCCATTAGCAACGGGAGTAGTAGCGGCATAGGAGCAGCCACAGTATCGGCTCGTATTGGTAATATAGAGCTGATTGTGCCAACCATTACCACTACTACTGGGGCCACTAGAGCCGGCGGTAACGCCACCGGAGCCACCGGTGGTGTTGTAGCGAACGTCGTTAATCATGCTCCACCACTACTTGAAACACCAAATGTCGCCACCGAACAGCAACAACAGTATCAACATTCGATCGCTCTAATGCCTTTGCTGCAGCAACAGCAGCAACATCATCTTGTGCAAGCAGCATCGCTACTGCAACCGGCACAGCAGCAGCTATTCAAGTCAGAACACAACAAAACACTAACCCAGCTGTAGTAGTAAAACTAGTAGTTGTTTAGGTGAGGATAGCAGATGGAGAAAAGCAGCTTGTTTTATTTTTTATACATTAAAACGAATATTTTTAACTGTGAATTCGCAAATATCTTTTTTTATAGGAGTTACACTCTGTTACAATGTCTAGGGACCGTTTATTACTACCTTTGAAAAGGTATTACAAAACGAGACTGTAAAGTGTAATGAATACGAATAACTAAAAATGGATTATTTACGGCGGTATGCATCTATCTCTCCCGTACACGATACGCCAATAGCGATGCAGGAGGCGTCATATTTGGACGCGAAACCAGTGAGCAGACAGGCTAAAATCGGTTTGCGTAAAATCGTTATTCAGGCACAGTCAAATCAAAACAGTGTTCGATTGTTTAAGATGTGATGAACGATTGATATCGCTTGTTTATGACGTGAAGTGAAAGTGAGATGATATATTTTTTGTTTCTTCATTTGTTTCCTTCTGTTTAAAGTAGATTCCATACAAATACAAATGGAAACCGCTGCACACAAAACAGGAGAAAAAAAAAACAAAACAAAAAAAGAAGTACAGATATATGCAATTAGTAGTTTTAAAGTAGCGAAGAGAAAATAGAGTGCAAAGATGAGTTACGCTAAGTTTAACTGAACACAAATAACACGTAAGAGTAGCGATAACAAAATGGAGAATTATACAAACACATGTGCAACCTAAAATAAAGTGAAACAACCAATACCAGTAAAATTGATGCAAGAGCACACCGTAAAGGTGCGTAAGGAAACGAAAGCATAAGAAAAGTTGTAAAAGAGCAAAAATATTAACATGTAAAATTGTACGTGATGTGGTTGAAGAGAGAGAGTAGAATGTGACACGAGCTGTATAAAACATAACAAAAGGGGAAAAGAGCAAAAAAAATTAGAAACATATACGAACAAAAGTCTTTGTAGTGTTTAGCGAGATGTGAGCGAGATAAAGAAAAACAGTTTGATATAACAGCATGCGGCACACCCGTACCAGGCGCGGTGTGCAAGAAAAATATGGAGTAGAACCTTAGTGAGTAGTATGTGAGTTAAGTACTAAAATTATATACACATAAATCTATATATATATATATATATATACCAAGCTATATCTTTATATATATACACAAGAAGCAGAAAAAACTCACTGATGGACGAAGCGAGCATAGCAAACAACAAGCCACATTTAAGAAACGGAAAAAGATAATAATTAACGGAAACAGCAACAACAAAAGCATAAAGATATCGATATCAAATATCGAAGAAAGCGCGCGATACTAACGTGTTTTACGTGTAAAAAAAACCCCTATCTAAACTGAACTACGGTGGTTTGCAATGGAAAACAGATTTCGAGACACCACAGACTCCCAAAGCGCCACTCTCCGGTTCGGTTTTGCGCCATTTCCGTTTGCTACCTTGGGTGATGATACACTTGTCTTAGACAGTTTTACACAACTATTATTACCCTTCTACGAAACGGTGTGCGGCAGCGCGCATAGGGCGTCGTGTGTTTGCTTTTGTCAGATCGTCGCATATATTACATGTGAACGTGAGTGTATGTGCGCGCGCTCGCGCAATATATTCGAAAGGGGGCATCTCGGAACCGTGTTCTGATTTTAACAAAACAAAATATAGAAGTATAAGCTTCTTTCGGTAAAGTAAATGGCAACAGTAAATGCAATACAAAAAAACCACAAGGAAAAACACAGGACTCTTGTGTAGTTCGACCACAACATAAAAAACAAACACACAAAACTATATGGTACGTTTTAGTTGGTAGATATCACCATTCGTAAGGGGAAAGTCCAGTGGTGGTGTGCAAAACAAAATCGTAATAGAATCAAGAGAGAGAGAGAGAGAATCAATACTTAATCTTAACACAATTGTTGAAATAGATGAAATAGTGTGAGAAATAAACAAAGTAATCTTAAACAAGCAAAACAAACGAACCTGTAGTAGCCCAACACGACGAACCCGGATGAAGACGTTTTCAGAAAGAACCTTCTCTAAACAGTGTCGAACCAGTAAGGGGAACATCAGCCGTACAAAGATAAACAAAATCACAGGCCCATACACACTCCAAAAAAATGGGAGAACGTAGATAAGATTGATGCCTCGAATCGAGTTACAACTTCGACGATCTCTCTGCTGCACCCGTTCACAAGGCAAGGATCAGGAGGTAATGAGAACTTGGCGCTTTCTATCTGGCAAACACTCCCGTTGGGGCAACAAAATACAAATGTAACAGTGTAACAGTACTACAAACACAAACTCTAGCATAAGTAAATTTCAAATGCTGCGTGTGGAGTGCGCAAACCATGTTAGGAGCTCTTTTACAAACGTTGTTAAAGCTACAACAAAATCACATACAACACATAAACACACGAACCGTTCTGATAATGGGTGCTGTGTTTGCAGACAGGTGAGAGAAAAAGGTGAGACAAACCAAGCCAAGCGAACCCCACTACTACATAGGCAACAGAGAAGGGGATGTTTGAATTGGAACGGAAAATTTAACCGATAAAAGCAGATCGGATGCTTTCTGTGGTCTCCAAGTCTCTCACGGGTCTCCTCCCCCTCGTGTGTATGAGTGTGTATAGGCGGATACGGTCGAGGAAAAGCAAAAAAAAGAAAAATCCCAGAAACAAGAGGAGAAAACTCAACGTTCGCGGGTGACACATAGTACAACTTTATTTAAAGCGTTTAAGGTAAAACAGCAACAACAACAAAAAAATGGAAAACTAAAACAAGTGTAGCACTTAGAGATGATAAACAAGAAGTATAAAACGCAGTGTACAGTGAAAGAAGCGACACAACAAAAAACATTACATAGTAGGAAGGTGTGTAATAAAAAAGATACATGATTTTTAAGGTGATATACGATAAGAAACAAAACGCGTACACAAACAAATATACACACAGACACACGCCACAGTGAAAGTATTGTTATTTTTTTATTACTATTCGAGAATCTCTACAGCCAGCCACTGATTTTAGTTTTTGTCAATGTCTGTCTCTACGGTACTACTACAAACGGCATCTACACACTGGCAATCCCTTGAGTTAGGCAATCTGAAGATCATGATCATTTCATTACAAGATAGGATACAGATACGAATACTACATCACCATTACAATATATATATGTATCTACGTACAGCTTACATATAGTGCGCAACGCAGTAACAACAGGAATGTCCCTTCACAATTCACACACCCTTGACCGTTTGTCCTGAAGATAGTGCGCATGGGACACATCTGCGTTTCATGATTTCATCGTTCTTCGACCCATCTTTTCGGGTATTTTGTTTCTGTGTGTATGGTTTTATTTTTGGTTTGTAAACAACACTACAAACTACAAATGAATGGAATGCCATACTACCTTTTTACGAACACCAACACCAGCAAATGCGAAAAACAATTTCCTCTCGGGAAGGAAAACGCTTCTGATGGGCATTGTCTACAATAGATGTTCAATAGCGAATTAATTTAAACAACACACTACAATATAGTATACAGTAAAACATACATAACGATAATAGTATAACAAAGACACATACAAACGCCCCCCCCTTCACCCCATACATACATGTACGAAAAGATATGTTTAAGTATAATTTTCTATAACATGAGTTTCGTTAAATGGTTTCGCAGAGTAATTTGTTTGTACACCTGTTAGGTTTTGTGTCTGTTCAATGTTCAATAAGCAACAATGTGTACCACCTAATCATACCTAATACCTACAAGTTGCAGAAGCAAGAGCAGGACTGTGTTCGTGTGTGTGTCTATGTTTAAAACAAAATCATTATCAATTTTTACTACATCACTACTACTACTACTACTACCTACTACAAATACTGCTACTATTAACAGAACAGCATCATCTCACCCATAGCTTGTTTGCTAATTACAATAGAACTACTACACATCATAGCCACTGCAATAGTTTCCCATAAGCATCGCCAACAAACGTACACATCAATGGAATATCATTGTTTAATATGCATTTTGTTTGGGCACAACTTTTTAATAACTGCATTGTTTTGCATTTTGGTGTTTGGTTCCAACGTGTTCTAAGAAAGGCATTCGGAAAGAGTTTGAATAGTGTGTTCAGGTTGGTTGCATTAAGAAATGGCTTGAGTTGCTTCACAACCTCAGATTCCCCAGAGTGACCAATCCAATCTGATTTCGACACGTGCAAAAGAAAGACCGCAAATACCTAAAACATCTGCAAAACAAGGGGGCGCAAAACATACAATAATAACCCCAAAAGACGTTCCTTCCGTTGTGATAGTAAAGGGAGAGGAAATAATCATGAATGGTGAGAGATAGAAGTAAAACAAAAACAAAAAAGGATTATAAAACAAAAAAACCCACAAAAGAAACCCAATCCATCTGTAAGTGTATCGTAAAACAAGGATGTGGCAATCATATACAATACAGTGAACAATGCAATGCACATGATGAACGGCGATGTAACGATCGTGCTACGAGAATCGGTTTTATTTAGTTTAATAATTAAAATTGGTATTATTTCGAACGAAATATGTGAATAAGGTGAATATACAAAGCATTAGTTTTGGTCCTGGTTTTTGGTGTGTGGCGTACCGGCGTTGTTTTCTTCAACAGCGAGTGGATTAATATGTTTTAGCTAAGTCTTTTCGTACGGTTCACCGTTTACTTTTAGACTTTTTTTTTTACACCCTGAAGTTAGAATAAACGTGGTAATTATGTATATGCGTAGCAGCTTTCCACTACACTGACGTGTGTTTTACAACACATATGAGCGTTTGTTGAAATAAAATAAAAAAAAAACATGAAAATTAAGATAGTGTGTAAAGAGTGGGTAAGTGAACAGGAAGAATGATCTGTCGAGCACATCATTTCATAAAACAATCATAAAATAGGGATGTAAACATTGCATACAAAAGTAATGTAACAGTTGCAACACTGCGATCAACACAAGCGATCAGAGAATTCATCAAAGATGAAGGAGAATATCGAACAAAGCTGACGAATGGATTACACAAGTACAACAGAATCAGACCAGAAAAGGGAAAGTAAAAGGGAAAACGAAAAAAAATACGGAGGATTTCTTTTCTAATCGCACAACATATTAAACTAACATATATGTGAAATAATTCTCTTTTCGAAAAACACCCTAAGAATGTGCTTTTTTTGTTGATCGTTCTGGCAAAAGTGGAAACAAGACCCCAAGTATGACCCCACATAAACGCTACATGGTTTTGAAGTTTCACGAACCCGCAAATGCGGCATGTAGCCAGGCAGGGACAGATTTAAGTAAAGTAAAAAGTGTAGTCTAACAAAAACTCACGCCATATATGATACAAATGCAGCTCTAGCAGATATAGCAACCAAGACGACAAGCGAAGAGAAAAAAACAACATGGAAGAAAGGTACCTATAATAGAGTCAAGGATATGCAATGCGTCGTAAACAAAAACTAACAATAGAGATGAGTATATAAATGATTACACACCTTTTTGAGTTGTTGTTTTTATTTCCTTTATTTGTTTTTTTTTATATTGATCGTTATTCATTATTCATTTCCGACATTCCGAGAAGTTTCTTAACTGAGTGATTAGTTACTCTTTTTTTAGGGAACTCAGAGGGAACAGAGCTAAATCTGTTATGGTATTGATTAGATAAATGTTCTTTTATTTTCTCATTGCGTTTTTCAAGAAAATGAAGTATCATGTAGTGAAAATTGTATTTCTTTTTGGTGGTGAATTGTACCATTTTCATTTTAAATATTTAGGATGATTTCTCCTTTCTTGTGCCAGCGAGATAACATTTTACTCTTTAGGGCTTTCTGATGGATGTTTATTTAATATCTCGCATCGGCATGACTTCGATAACTGGAAGCCGCTCGTAGTAAATATTCATAATTTGGTCACATCATACTCCCACTTTTTTAGTAAAATATTTTCCATTTTGTAACTTGTCTATCTTTTCCTAAATTTATTTATTAATCATTTTTTAGAAAAAGCAGCCTCTATTTTTTCTTCCAATGTTTCACTTGGTGGACATTTTTCTCTAACATTTTTCGGGACGTTCGTTGTCTCTTTCGCGTTGAAGTCTCCCGTACTGAATCATTCGTTCTGCTGACTGATGTTCACCTTCAGCAGATTTCCTGTGACTTTCTGCGGTTTCACACATTTATGGTGTGTGCATCCTTACCATGTGCATGAGTTAGAGATTTAATAAGTTTATTTTCAGATGCTTTTGGAAGCTCCAAGAAAAGAATCATCTTACAATTGTTTCAAAGTACTTTATGGGAAGTTTTGTTTTTTTACATATAAATAGTGTTATTAATTTAATACCTTTGTTTTTATGATATTATTCATTTTAATTGTGGTTTTCATTTCAGACTGAAAGAATGTAGTGCGATCGTTACAGGTTGTTTAGCCTCCCAAAAGGCGACGTAAAGGAACGGCTTCAAAGATCAGTTTGCGCCTCTCGAAAACAATGGAATATCCAGTTTCTGTCCGACAGAAACATCTGTAAGAATTGTTCAAATCCACGTAACTCCACTTTATTGTCCTTTATTTTTATTTTAGTTTTTCTGTTGCTATCTCTCTGGTATGTGATTTGCGCACGAAACAGTATTCACCCTTTTGCAGCGGATAATGTTGATGCGGCATTTACCAAGGACATGTACAAAACAATGTTAAAAACGTCAACACGCTAATGAAGAGTAGACAATGGAAGAGAAACCTTTTTACTCTGTTTACTCTCTGCTTTCGTGCAACGGTGTACCGAAATTGGTGACAAAAAGCAAAAAAAAAAACGATACGAAACAAAAACCAAACTAAACATAGACTAGGTATAACTATTTTGTTTGTTGTAAAGATGTTATAGCGAATGTAAATAAGTAGTACGCGAAAAAAAAATCAAACAAACAAACCGAAAAGCCACGCAAACAAACAGCGAAAAATAGGAAAGTCATATAGTCAAAACCACCCCACACACACACACATGAAAGCAATCCGTATCTATTCTTCAGCATCCTCACGGAAGATCTGCGCGGATCCAACGGGGGAGGGAAAAACAAATTCTAGCAAAATAATACGCGCAGTAAAGTGAAAACAATGTGGCAAAACGCGTGTGCAGAACAGACTGTGGAGAGAGCCATTTAGCGAAGGCGAAGGTAAAAACCACACTTCCCAAGCAGCTCTAAACTTTGGAACGTTTATTCAAGCTGTGTGCGCTTTGTTATATTTTGTGTGCCAGAAAAAAAACACACACACACACACTAAAATGTCAAGCAAAAAAACCCAGCAAAACGGTCATATTTTTTGGAAAACTTTAATTAACTGCACATTTACTTTACGACGAACGTCACGAAAGCGCAAAGGACGTTCAGCGGCAAACAATACTGACAAACAAACGGTGATATGATGAGGAAGGAAAGGTGTGAATTCCTTGTAACGTGAAGGCAAAGGGAGGCGATTTTGTAGTGGACGAAATTGTGTAAATTAGTAATGGAAATAGAAGGGGTGAAATGATGAACCCACACGTGTGATGTTCGCTAGTGATCGTAAGCATGTAAAACGCACTCTCTGAGAACAGGAAAATGGACTGCTAGTAAGGTGTTTGTGGATAATTTTATAGGAAGAAAAACCCAACAATACGCGTGCTTGAAAGGGAGGGAAAGGGCTTAGGGCTGTAGGTAAATGGGGAAACGAATGGAACAAGTATTACGAGAACGCTTGCTTGTAAATAGGAAAATGGATAAGACATGTGACAGATGGAAACTTTTTACACACACCACCCCACACGACAATTCGGTGCTGCTCCGTGAGAGATCCGCAAAAAAAAGGGCAGGAGAAAAGGGGTTTCGATCAGGCGAAGAAGCGGATTGACACCACTGTTAGATATCGAGCAAATTGTTTGGTGATGCTTTAGTGTTCATACCATTATATACAGCGGTGACCCGAGAAGACGGCAAAAATGGCATGCGATAAGCAAATTATACAACTGGATATACGCAAGAAAGAAGGGGCAACACATGCAAAGAGAATGCTATATAAAAAGCGGTTACGTTCTATTGTTTTGCTTTTGTGTTGTACTGTTTGCGTTTAGGTGTCGGAAAAATGTCAAGGCAAGATACAATAAGTTGCGTTCGCAGACAAAATGAATAGCCCAGGACACACGAACAGCTGATGAGCAACACACAGTATTTGTCCGGCTAGAGCAGCAATATCGAGGGACCGTCAACTAATAATATTAATAACTAAAATAATCCTTCAAGCGCGCGCGGATAGTGATGGAATCGCGGTATGTCTTGTAAAAGCGTTTGAAAACTTTGACAAAAGAAAGAGAGGTACACACGGATCTGAATGCAAATCAATGTGCAGCATAGCTGCATTTTATACGAATTTTCTATTTAAAAATTGGACACAGCTGTAAAGCGGCGCGCGGAAAGGTTTATTTTGTATGTGTGTTGTGTGTACGCATATGTGTAAATCGTACGGGTTCTTCAAAACGGTGCAACGGAGTGGTATTTGGCCGCGGTACCGTGTGTGTGTATAGGGAGTTAAAGTCGTGGGGGAACGGAAAGTGTGATTGAAAAAAAAAACAAAATAATATTTGAAAGATTTACTTTTTGTTATTTAACCATTTTTTTGTATCGATTATGTTTTTTTACTGTAAAATTAAGTTTTTTTATAGTCATCCTTTTACCATTTTTTTTTATTTGTACAATTTTTGAAAACCAAAATATTGGTAAATAGTAAAAGGGTAGAAAAATGAACAGATAAGCAGGAACAATGATAAGACTCAAAATTGTAAGGTTAAAAACAAGCAGGAAAAATGGGAAAATAAACAAAAAAAAAAACGGTGTTGTAGTAATGCAAAACTATTAACCAATAAATTAGTGATGGTGTATTTGGATTAAGAAAGCAGCAAGGGCGAATAACGAAGCGGTGGTTTGAACAAACAAAAACGAAAAACACATAAAGAAGAAACGTAAACCGCGCAGAACAGAGTTCGTAACATTTGGTAGTAACAAGGCAAACAAAGAAACAGCTAAAATGTGTACCAGGCTATCGTAAATGTGAGTAGAAAATGCAGTGAAACATATAATGGGCGGAAACACCACACCTTACAGAACGTTCTAGGTACGCGGGTTCGCTAAGGAAAATAAGTATTAAAAGAATTTTGCTTTTCTTTTTCTGTGCATCTCGTTGAATTGCAATGTTTTGTTTCCTTGCCATCTTATACCAACAATTACAACAACAACAACAACAACAACAACCGATCAACGATATCCTACGTAAGCATATTTTGCATAACTGACACACACACACACATCAACAAACAAACAAAAAGTTGCTTGTAAAAAGAACATAAAGAAACTGTAAGGCTCGTTACTTCAATTTCCCCACAATTCCCGCTGTATAGAAAACAAACAAAAAAGAGAATCAACAAAAGTGCATAAAATAATAACAGAGCAGATATTCGCAAACACCAACAAAACAATAGGAAAACCACACCTTGTCAACGCAGTGGGTGCTGCCTGATGGGACGTGTGGCACTTCTTACCTGGGTATACACAATAAATATACGCAAAGCTTAAATATACATTACACACACCGACGGTACACCAAACAAAGTGGAAAGAAAACCCTCACCCAAAAAGCAGAAAAAATTTGATTTTTATCTTCACTTCCGCCAATCTTGGCGGTTCAAGGAAGGATCGTTTGCGTTCAAGCAATCTTATGATGTGGAAACGTTAAACAACAAATCGCGCAACAACAACATTCATGCTCATAAACGAAGGCAAAAACATGATCTAAAACAAAGCAGAAGAGGGCAGAAGTGAATATAAAATGACTTGTTTCTGCTTCCCGGTGGCCAAGGGGGTACCTATACTGTAATAGTAATCGGCAATAAAGTACACATCCAAACAAAATGCAAGTTTTGTTCGATAAAAATGGCAGCAGAAAACAAAAAGAAAGTAATAGATGAAAATAAAAAAAAAAAAATTCCAAACCAACAGCACCCACTGAAAAGCCGATAAAAAAACTGAAAGTAAACATAGAACTAACAACAAACAAAACACAATAATAGAAATACATATACATACATAGGAAGTACTGGAAACCGTTTACACGCAAACGGGCACGCGTTGTACAGCCAGAGGCACGCACGCGGCAGCGTAAGGAAGTGTGTGACGTGCGCTGATTTACATTGTAAGTCATTTTCCGCATACACCTAAGAAAGCAAAGGTAACACATAAGTGCAGAGGATATATATTTTTATTTCTTTTTTATACGAGTTAAAACGGGCAGAAGCGAAGACAGAAAAAGAAAAAGAAGAAAAGATAATAAAACAATAATGTAAAGATATGGCGAGGAAAGAAAGAAACCAAGAAGGCAAATCGCAATAAAACGATAAACCTAGCGCGCTGATTCGGTTACAGTTGAAAAACTGTTTCGAGGAGAAACGAAAAAACATCAACCACAAACGCTACACTCTGAGCATGTTAAAATGTAAGAATGAAGACGAAGAAAACAAACATGTTTTATGTTGTTTTTAAGTGTTTTACCATGTATAATTTCACCGCACAAGGCAAACTAATAGTAAACAAAAAAAAAAACAAAAGTGGTACAAAGTAAATCCCATAGATGAACCGGAAGCTGTTCTGATAGATGTATACATGAGGATTTTGCAACATTGTGGTAGAAAGATAAGTTTTCTTCGACTGTGTAACATAACAGAATGGTTCGTTTTTGTACATGTGTGTTTATTTAACCCGCCATCCCGGTTTGCTAAACGCTAGGTTATTAAACTAAAAACAAACAAAAAAAAAACACACACACACGCATTCATTAAACAACTTACTCAACAAGCCAATATATACGAACAAGCTAACTAAAAGTGGCGCAATAGGAAAAGAAAAAAAAACAAATGCGCAAGCAAAACAGTAAAAAGGTAAAAAAGGGAAAAAGACATTGAAAGAAAACCGGAACTCACACATACACACACGTACAAATATTACTGTACACAAGTAACAAAAAAAATGTCTAGCGGTAGAAAACAAACAGCAAATAATGAACAAAAATCATCAGTAACAATATGCAAATAAAAACCAAAAAAAAAACAAGTTAGATGCCGGCGGCAAATTGTAAGTAGCAAAAGAGATAGTGTGCCCCACCGCCTGTGTGTGTGATGGCGCAAAACCCGTAAACAAACGAACCAGAAAGAAAAAAAAAACAAAGTAAAAAACAATTCAAAAACAATCAAATCGAAAGACGATTATTGAGTTTCTGTTCTCAGTTCGTGAGTCCCGTTTTTAGTGGACGTGAGAGGAATGTGCGGCGCTGTGTTTTTAGTTTGAATCGATTCGTTTTTCTGTTCGTTAGTTTGATTGTAAAACAAACAAAATGAAACAAAAAATAACTGCAGCCAGAATAATGTACCCTTAATGTTTCAAAACTATGAATTATATGATCAAAATTAATAAATGTTTTGAATACAAAGGTTCCTTTTTCGCTTTGCCTTGCTCTGCTGCCTTTTTCGTGTTAAAGGTTGCAGTTGTACATTTTACATTTAGATTAATTTCCCACATTATTGAGAAAACACGTTTTTGTTCAGTATAATTTGCATGTTTCATGCATGCATGCAAACTCCGACAAAACCACGTGTCTTGCGTTGGCGCCTCGTTGCATTACTGCAGTTTTATTGTAGTTTGAAATGGCTACACATCGTGGTGTAGATTCACCGCAATTAAACAAGGAAATTAATCATAATAAGTGCACATTTTGAAACTCTGAATCCTTTCGTAATATTCATACTGTTTTTGGTGTGTTGTTTTGAATAGAAATAAGCATAAAACATAGATTTTTTTATGCTGAAAACACATGACTATGCTTACGAACATGAACCTCTGAAGCATGTGTTGTAAACACAGACACTTCTTACGCAATGTAAAATGACAGTTGTGTATTACCATCGCTACACAGATAAATAAATAAATAAAAATACAGTTCAGCGAAAACTTAAATTAAAACAATTTAAACCAACTAATAAGCAGTGAAAGCAGTGTTACGCTTTATAGTTCGTAGAAACACTACCCAAAGGCGAAAACAAACAGAAGTCTGAAGTATTCTTCTACCGGCGACGAGGCGAAGACTTGGGTTGCCGGCGATTGGATTACATCAGCAGTCCGGCTGAATTTTGTCCGTGTTTCGAAAACCTGCCATCCTTCCAGACTATTAGTGCTGCACAAGTGCGATCCAAAGTTGATGGCTGCTACAACGTCCGGGACAGAGACTGGCAAGTCGTCGGAATCTCGTACTCCACCCATCCCAAATGCGGTCATCGATAGAACCGCTGAGGAGAGCAACGAGAAACAATGGGGCTACGATTTGTATCCGGAACGACGAGGCGAAAAGTACAAACCCAGCTGGGGACGTATACTGCTCGGAATGGAAGGCACGGAAAACCTGGACAAGATCAAGTGTGAACGGAACGTTTACGCTTGTGTGAAGAAAAGTCCCATGGTAAAGTTGATGATGGGTGCGTTGAAAAGTTCTGGCTGGTAAGTAATGCAACAGTGTATAAACCTTATGTATGTTTGTTATTACAACTCTCCCTTATTTGCTTTGCAGTGAAATTGATATCCGGCGTCACATAGCGTGCGAGGTGTGCGACACATCGGTTAGCGGTGGCTATGATCCAGTGCTAAATCAGGTTGTTGTTTGTCAGAACATTGCACGAAACGAGGGAATTGTGCAGGGCGTCCTAACGCACGAAATGATCCATATGTTTGACTACTGTAACAACAATTTGGACTTTAAAAATATCGACCATTTAGCGTGCACGGAAATCCGTGCGGCAAACCTAACACACTGTTCGTTTCTGAGTGCTTGTACGCAGGGCGACGCTTCACCGTTCAAAATCAAACAGGCACATGCGGTATGAGGAAACACGTTGGTGCGAGTTAATGTCGATCATCCAATAACTCTCTCGTTTAATTGCATTCTAGGACTGTGTTAAAACCAAAGCCCTAAACTCGGTGTTGGCTGTACGTAAGGTGAGTCCGGAAGAGGCTATCGCGGCGGTGGAGCGTGTGTTTCCCAAGTGCTATAACGATCTGGAACCGATCGGTCGTCGGATACGAAGAAATTCGAAGGATATGTACAAAGCCTACATGGAGGGTCCAATGTACGGGTACGACGTGGATTAGCAAGTGCATTGTTAACGGTTTGCTGTTACAATAAAATGTAGTATAGTAGTGAATAGAGTTAGTATATGTAAAGATAAGTCTACCAACACAATCTAACATCACAAGCTTCTAAAAATTTCAATCCAAATAGGTTGATACAAGGCTAGAATAATGTTGAACTGCCAGCGATCCTGTTCTCGAATGACGACTGTCAGAAATGACCTGGAGAACTGGTCGACAACAAATCTTCTCATTCTTCGTTTTCTATCTTTGATAGTTAAAATGTGCAAAAGGCGTTTTTTTTAAGGCAACCAGTGGAGGATCCATCTTCTTGGAGGCCCAGAGCGGAATTATAGTTGGGGCCTCTAATTTTAAAAACGATGAAGGAGGGAGGGGGAGTTCATTGAGGCCCTTGAAATGATCTGCAACCACATTTGTCCAATTTTCCTATGATAGCCCCGGTGCAAGAGTCGGTTCCTGTCGCGCGTCGATCGATCGATCCACAAACCATCTTTCGTACGGATTGTCGTCCTTGGACCATCATTGCGGGCGGATCCTTCATCTCGCTCAAACTTTCCGCCGGCTGATACGAAATTCCATACAAACCATACATACTTTGTTGTAAAGGCAAGAGTGTAATAAAAAAACGAACAAACAAACAAACAAATGAAACACAACTTAAAATGCTAACAGCAATGCAAATTTATTATTGTCTTTCGACTCTTAAATTCGCGATTTTCGTTTGGCAACAAGCACCATCCGAAAGTATTTTTATTGATAAAACAATACGTAAGTATAACGGGCGTGTAATATTTGATAAACGTGGTTATTTTTGAACATTCTGTTTTATGAACTCCATCCTCACCATATCGATCGTTCCACGCACATTATTTTCGTGTCTTGCGCATGCGTTTAAATCTCGACCAGTCGATGAAAAAAATGCGTTTCCGAAATTCCATAAAAACTTGCCGTCGTCGTCGGATCCGAAATTCCATAGAAAACGGGCTGTTTTCAGATTTCCTACACCAAGAGAGCATCCAAAACAGGAGCTGACATCAATTCCCCTCCAGTTTGCATATTGCTGATCCGCTCTCACGTGTTATCATTGCGCGTGATAGAAGAGATTCTCATACGTTGGCTATTATTACAGGGTTTTTGGGGACTATATTGACATGTTCAGCGTGATGTTGTTTGGCTCGTTTTGTTATCTCATATAATTATCTCATTTATCTCATATAATATAATATAATATAAGTCATTGGCAAGTTATCGTTGCCAGCAACAACATTTGACGGTCATTCGATAGCTCTACCGAATTTGCCAACGCATATAGCCTTTCCCGAACAAAGCAACACCGAGCTGGACTTGTCAATACATACGACGCGAACCCTGTAACGCACACCATCGCTCTCTTCAAGATGAAGGATCCCCTCCCTTATTCGCATACCTGGCTTATCACGTGGGAGTCTTTTCACGCGGTGCTCGCATTTAGCATCGGCAGCCGATCTCGCTCTCACCATTCCTGGAGAGCGAGCGATCGCCGTGTGTGGCTATGTGTAGCGTGTGTGATCTGTATCCACATTTTACTCAGGCGAGGGGAACTGTTTGCTCTTCGGTATGATCGCCTTGTGTGGTTTTGTGTTGCGTGTGTATGCACAACTGAGCTAATCAGCTGCGTACCGTCGGTTGATACGAAATTCCATACAAAACGGGCTGTTTTCAGATTTCCTACACCAAGAGAGCATCCAAAACAGGAGCTGACATCAATTCCCCTCCAGTTTGCATATTGCTGATCCGCTCTCACGTGTTATCATTGCGCGTGATAGAAGAGATTCTAATACGTTGGCTATTATTACAGGGTTTTTGGGGACTATATTGACATGTTCAGCGTGACGTTGTTTGGCTCGTTTTGGTATCTCATATAATTGTCTTGTATATCTCATATAATATAATATAATATAATCATTGGCAAGTTATCGTTGCCAGCAACAACATTTGACGGTCATTCGATAGCTCTACCGAATTTGCCAACGCATATAGCCTTTCCCGAACAAAGCAACACCGAGCTGGACTTGTCAATACATACGACGTCAACCCTGCAACGCACACCATCGCTCTCTTCAAGATGAAGGATCCCCTCCCTCATTCGCATACCTGGCTTATCACGCGAGAGTCTTATCACGCGGTGCTCGCATTTAGCATCGGCAGCCGATCTCGCTCTCACCATTCCTGGAGAGCGAGCGATCGCCGTGTGTGGCTATGTGTAGCGTGTGTGATCTGTATCCACATTTTACTCAGGCGAGGGGAACTGTTTGCTCTTCGGTATGATC
The DNA here is from genome assembly GCF_943734755.1 of Anopheles moucheti. Taxonomy (NCBI): domain Eukaryota; kingdom Metazoa; phylum Arthropoda; class Insecta; order Diptera; family Culicidae; genus Anopheles; species Anopheles moucheti. The sequence goes on along the minus strand of NC_069141.1, from coordinate 35,027,205 downwards.
GCCTTGTGTGGTTTTGTGTTGCGTGTGTATGCACAACTGAGCTAATCAGCTGCGTACCGTCGGTTGATACGAAATTCCATACAAAACGGGCTGTTTTCAGATTTCCTACACCAAGAGAGCATCCAAAACAGGAGCTGACATCAATTCCCCTCCAGTTTGCATATTGCTGATCCGCTCTCGCGTGTTATCATTTCGCGTGATAGAAGAGATTCTAATACGTTGGCTATTATTACAGGGTTTTTGGGGACTTTATTGACATGTTCAGCGTGACGTTTTTTGGCTCGTTTGGTATCTCATATAATCGTCTAAAAAAGCCAGAAATGGTAGGCTTCAATATGCTGTCAAATCCTAGTCAAATAGAAACAAATGTTTTATATAACCAAGGATATATAAAATCCAATGATATTTTCAATCAAATTGTTTCCTTTTTAATTAGATTTTGTGCTTTAAATTAACTCTGCTGCTAAATTTCGAAAACTCGTACAAACGGCACAAATTGTTTGGGGCCCTAGGCGACCGCCTACTCCGCCTACCGTTTGATCCGCCGCTGCTTCCAACACCTTTTTCCAATCTTTGATACGTTCGTTGTCTTTCGCGTTGAAATCTCCTGCATGGTATCAAGGAAATAACTAAAATACATTTGTCCTTTTGATACCATGTTTATGACAAATCATTGGTACCAGATGAATTGTATGTTTAAAAATATTATCATTCCCTTTCAGTAAACCCCCACCAACTAATTTCAATGTCAAATTTAATATTTATGAGTTATTTTTAATATTTAATATTTATAGTCATACGATAAATTTGAATTGTAAATTCAATTTTATCGCTTCGATACAACAGCTAGCTAGTTAGCTGTTGTGGGTTCTATGCAAACTTTTATAATTGAGCATCTTTAAATATAATTTCTAATGAACAGCTAAAGATCTCCATAATATTTGATATATTCGCAAAATCAGTGTTTAATCTTAAAACAGTGAAATGTACTCAAAAACACATTGCTTTATTTTAAAAGTAAAACATTGCGATGAAGTATAAAACCTCCGAATCAAATCGGCACCTCATAAGTTGTTTGATGTTATAGTGGTGGTCGTTGGATTATCGTCGTAATTATAGTACTCTTCATCGATTGGATCCGTGTCTGAAATAAGGAGGAAATACATGAAGCGAACGCAAACTTCTACAACACACCCGTTTCATACTTCCGAATATGATAGCGGCGATCATTTCGCACAAAGCCGGTAGGTATTCGCACATTTCGCAAATCGGTTCAGTAGAATTACTTGCAAAGAATTCGTTGCCAATCCCAAAGTTCCAAAATAAACGATTATATTGTATGTTCAAGTTATACTTGTATGCTTTATCGCAGCACTGAATGGAATGATTAGTACCGCCAAAGAATATCAAGCATTTAACTGTTGCTCGTAAAACATGAGCAGCGTTGCGCAACAAATCGTTTCAGTGTGTGTCCCAATGTGCACCGGAAGTAATCATCCTAACATCTCTAAATGATAATATCAGGTAATTAATTCTGCAATTGTACTTATTATTTTTGAACGAGTCTCAATGTCTTTTTGGAACTGAGGAAAAAAAGAGATGAAAAATCAACAGTATTCAATTTCGGCCATTTTAACGCTAAGAGTTCAAGAGCGTGACCCCCAAAAGAATTGCGTGTCTATCTATAAGGTCTCACCTGTTCGTTATTTGATAGGGAGAGAAAGTAGGTGAATACCTGTAGCTCTTTTACATCTTGCCCTCCTGGCCGCTAGAATGTTAGCGGACCTGTTGCTATTTATGGCGTATAATCAAAAACCAGCAGAACTTCCGATAGGACCACGCCAAGTGGTTGCGACAGCTGTGCCAGCAACAGGTGTAACCACATGTTTGTCGTAAAATAGCTTTACATACTTAGCAACGCAAGCGGAAGTTAGTAGCCATGGTTACCAAATATTTATCGAAATCGATTGGTTTTACCGGTGCTCATCGAAGAATATCTCGGTAAGCTTTGGTTTTAGTTGCACGTTAACTCTCATCGCGCACGGTGGCTTCCTGGAAGTTTGGGTTTTAGTGATCGTCTGGTTTTTATATGTTTTTTTTCTTCTTCCTGCTATACATAGAGGAAGTGATTTTATATTTGTTATGCAGTGAAAATAATAAAAAAATACAAGGTAAAATCGTGCAACAATTTCCTTTACCTTTATAACTTGAAGGTAAGTTCGTTTAGTTGATAGCAATATAACTAAGTAATTTCACATTTTGCTGAGAATCTCCACATTACTATAGTGTTATAGCAACTCAAACGAATCTAGGTTTCTAGTGAATTTAGCATCTTCAATCTTCAACATCTAATACAAACTAAGTACTTAAGAATGTCTTGTACGCTAAACAGTTACGGCAATTTCTTTGAATAAGAAATTCAACTAAAGTAATTTCTTCTTTCGCTGTTTGAAAATTTTCACCAACGCCCAGTTGATGTTTTATTATGAAACCACAGCAACGTGTTTATCGTCACCCGGCGAGGTGGTAATCCGTTGGTAACGATTCCTTGGCATTGATATTTGGAGCACTAGTTAGGCCCACTACTGTCAGTTGCTTGTCAGCTGTTCGTGCCTTGTTGAAAAAAGGACTAAAGGAAATAAAAGCAGTGTGGCTCTTGGAGACTTGGGGAGAGAAATTTTGCCAATTCTCATCACATGTCTCCTGTAGGGGTCATTGCACAGGAGGGTATTGATTTATTTCGTTAAACAATCTCATGATGAACTTCATTTTTTTTTGTTTTGTTTTAGAGAACCGATGAAACCCAGCTCCGAGCGGAGGGCATCGGCCCCGGTACGCAAGCGGGCACAAGATGGAGTACGACCTGCGGGAAACGCGGGAAGTTTGGAAACGCCCGGTCCATCCGGTTTGCTGCGCATTAACCGTCGAGCACATCCGGAACATAATACCAAGCAAATCTGGCGCGAACTAAACATGCCAACTGATTGCGACTTCCTGGGACCGAATGTGTTCAGTCTGCCGGAAAAGTTGTTGCGCCATAGCACCAAGATGCGCCCATCGCCGTTGGCACGCCCAAAGCCAGATCGGAACGCGGATAAGAAAAGTAAGCCATTTGTGGAAAACAAACATATAAAAAACATTGAATTCTATTCTCCCCCTTGTGCAGAGATTCGTTCGTATACCGCATTGCGGAAGGATCGTGAAGATTTCCGCCGACGGTTGGTACGATTGATCGTGCGTAAGGAGCACGAACGGGACGATCCGGAAAACACATTTCCGAATGTGGAGGAGCGTGAGATGTTGCGATACTATCACTACATACGCCACGGCATCGATACCGTGCACGTATCGCCCATTGACAAACGAGTTTTGCAGCGCGTTCTACGCTTGATACCGAAGAACTTGAGCCGATGGAAGCAGGCATTGCGTGACATTATCGGGGAGATCAAGGAAGATTACTCGTTTGCGGTCAGGAAGGCGGTGGTTGATTTCGTTCTGGGTGACGCGATGACAAAGTACGCCCGAAAGGAAGAAATCACGCCGGGACGGTTGGAAATAAAGGAGTTGCGCCTCAAGTGGAAACATCGATACGATGAGAACCACGCCAAGATTAAGCGGAACCTATTCTCGATCAATGCCTGTTCGGAGCAGATTCTGGAACTGTGGGATACAACATTCAAAAAGATGTTGCTTGTGAACGTGGAGGAATTGGAAGCAAAGGGTGAAGCGTACGATTTGACGGAGTTTACGGTGAGTGGGACTTGTCTAGACACCAGAAGTTAAGAATAGTTCTTTGAACATTTTTCTCCTTTATGAGCAGTCCACGGTGAACCAACAGATAGAGGAAACTAGGCTAACGCTGTCGGATAAATGGTACGGTGCGATAAAGACGATATTCCAGAAAGGCATCAAGAAGAAACTCATACCGGATAATTCAAAACCGAAGATGCTGAAGAAATTCTTCAACTCGCTAGCAACGCTCATGACAAGGCAGTTGCAGAATCTGTGCATTAGCAGCATTGAGTCGTACACACATTACATCTGCGACGTTGGGGTAGATATTTGATGCTTTGCAATCGCTTCCTAACTCCCATAAACGTTTCTCCCTTTGTTGTTTGCAGCGCACGAACCAAGGATTTCGATTGACGATTTTATTGGAAAATCAAGATACTCTATCGTTCATACCAAGTTTTCCTAGATTTCAGATAGAGATATTGAAAATTATCGATAACATTGTAAAATCGGTAAAAAGCTTTCCCCGTATTGAGCGACAAATTTATCCCGATTTACCATGTCCACATGAAACGTTAAGGGTAAGTCGTAGAAGTGATCATTCTAGCTCTGTGTGCTTTAAAAAATTTATTTCCGTTTTGCATTTCCTCCAGCCTGAAATACCACCCGAAGTGATCAACGTGTGCAAGGAGAAGATCCACGACGTCCTCGAGGAGCAGCGTATAGGGCCGGAGCTGCGCATGCAAGACTTCGACAACTATATGACCCTAATGAACGGTTCCGATATCGACGACATCGAACGGTTCATGGAGAAACGACCCAGCTTCGAGGAGTACTGCACGTACATACAGCGTTACAAAAAGATGGAACATGATGTGGCGCGCGATATCTACGGTGTCGTGTCGATGGGCTTTTACGAGTTTCATCGTGAAGGGTTGATAGACACCCTCGAAGGTTTGGCCAAGTTTATGCAGCAAGAGCTAATCGCAAAAATGACAGCGGATCAGCAGAGCGGTGCCCACCAGCTGGCGATCGAGTATGAAGCGATCTCAACCAAAATTATTACGATACCGAAGGATACGGTCGAGCTAATGACACTGAAAGCGTACGCGATCAAGATGGAAGAGACGACGATACCCGAGATGGAAGAGCGGCTCAAGAAGAATCTGCACCATTTGCTGTATCTTACCGACTACACCATATTCACGCCTCTGGAGATCAAGCAGAACAATAACACCTTCCAGTGGTACATGAAGATGCCCACAATCTTCCAAGATCATAAAAACATCATCGCCGAGAAGGTGATCGAGTATCAGGATGCGCTGAAGCGTCGTATCGAAAGCTTCCGGCGTGATTTGGAGCTTTTCTGGCAACAGGTGAAGGAGTATGACTCTTGGGGTGACATCAAGAACTTACAGAAATTTAAGAAGAAAGCTACGGCACTGGACAACAAACTAGTTGCCGCGATGGATAAGATCGATCATATTAATGAAGAGGAGACGGCCTACGGTTGGGAACTGTCACAGTATCCGATCCGAAAGCAGTGCCACGATAAGCTGGCACCATACAAACAGCTTTATGATGCTGGACAGGAGTTTATGGATAAGCACGACCTGTGGATGCACTCGCAGGTTGGTTCGCATGATCCCGAGCAGATTGACGATACGGTAGGATCGCTCTATCGAACGGTTTATAAGCTCGAGAAACATTTCTCCGATTCGTATCAAACGCAACGCTTGGCACATGATGTGAGTATTAATAGGTCTGATGTACGTGTGGACTTGGTAGAGGAGTAACTGGTGCGTGTGCATGTTACACATTTCAGATCAAAACCCGTATCGACCAGTTTAAGACGCATATGCCGATCGTGCAGACATTGGGCAACCCGGGCATGAAGGAGCGTCACTGGGAGCAGGTGTCTGAAATCATTGGCTTCCCGATACGCATTTCCGCCGAGCTTACGCTGGAGCGTGTGATCGATTACGGACTGGACGACTACATACAGCGCTTCGAAACCATCTCCGAGAGTGCTACCAAGGAGAACAATCTGGAGAAGGCAATGATTAAGATGGTGAACGAGTGGAGTGATATGGCCTTCGTGGTATTGCCGTATCGTGATACTGGAACGTTCATCCTATCCGCAATCGACGACATTCAGGTACTGTTGGACGATCACATCATCAAGACGCAAACGATGAAAAGCTCGTTGTACATTAAACCGTTTGAAAAGGACATAATGTAAGTATGTTGAAACAGGGAACAATTTGGAACAGGGTAGACAAACGATAGGCAAATAATCTGTATCCATGTCTCATAGTGCTTGGGAAAAGAAACTGATGCTGTTGCAGGATATCCTCGATGATTGGCTGAAGGTGCAGGCGACCTGGATGTACTTGGAGCCGATCTTTTCGAGCCCGGACATTCAATCGCAGATGCCGGAAGAGGGTCGCCGGTTCAGTGCGGTCGACAAGATCTGGAAGGATCTGATGAAGTCGGTCCAGGCCGATACGAAGGTTTTGGTGGTGCTGGAAATAGACAAAATGTCGGAGAAACTGAAGAAATCCTACGGTCTGCTGGAGATCATCCAGAAGGGCCTGAACGAGTATCTGGAGAAGAAGCGGCTTTACTTCCCCCGCTTTTTCTTCCTGTCGAACGACGAGCTACTCGAGATTCTGTCGGAAACGAAAGATCCGACCCGTGTCCAACCGCACCTGAAGAAGTGCTTCGAGGGTATTGCATCCCTCAACTTTACCGATGCACTCGACATTACCGTTATGCGTTCGAGTGAGGGTGAAGAGGTGGATCTGATTGAGGAAGTGTCCACGAGCAAGGCGAAGGGCCAGGTAGAAAAGTGGTTGCTTGATCTGGAACACTCGATGAAGAAGAGCATCCATCTGAAGGTTGGCAAATCGTACGAGGCGTACACGGAGACGGAACGTCACAAGTGGGTACTGATGTGGCCCGGACAGTGTATACAGTGCATTTCGTGTGCATTCTGGACACTGGAGACTACCATGTGTTTCGACAGTGAAGAACCACTGGAAGCGTTGGAGGAATATCTGGAAACGTGCAAAGTTCAGATCTCCTTTATCGTGGACTTGGTGCGTGGGAAGTTGGCGATGCAGAATCGTCTCACGTTGGGCGCACTGGTTGTATTGGATGTGCATGCGCGTGACGTACTGATCGATATGATCGAAAAGAAAACGACACAGGTGGATGACTTCAATTGGCTTGCACAACTTCGGTACTACTTCGAGGATCAAAATTTAGCCACGCGGATGATCAACTCAACTCTTATGTATGGCTATGAATATTTGGGCAATACGGCGCGTCTAGTCATTACGCCACTGACAGATCGCTGCTTCCGAACACTTTTCGGTGCGCTCCATCTGCATCTTGGCGGAGCCCCCGAGGGTCCTGCTGGTACCGGCAAGACTGAGACGACGAAAGATTTGGCCAAAGCCGTTGCGAAACAGTGCGTCGTGTTCAACTGCTCCGACGGGTTGGACTACATAGCGTTGGGTAAATTTTTCAAAGGTCTTGCATCATGCGGTGCATGGTCCTGTTTTGACGAGTTTAACCGTATCGATCTGGAGGTGCTATCGGTGGTGGCGCAACAAATTCTTACCATTCAGCGTGGCATCAACTCTGGCTCCCCGACGATGGTGTTCGAGGGCACGACGCTTAACCTCGACCCGAGCTGCGCAGTGTTCATTACGATGAATCCCGGGTACGCAGGTCGATCGGAGCTCCCGGACAATTTGAAGGCTCTGTTCCGTTCGGTAGCCATGATGGTGCCGGACTATGTGTTGATCTCGGAGATTGAGCTGTACGCGTATGGTTTTCTGAACGCGAAGCCCCTTGCAGTGAAGATCGTCGCCACGTATCGGCTATGCTCGGAGCAGCTGAGCTCGCAACCTCATTACGATTATGGCATGCGGGCGGTGAAATCGGTACTGAAGGCGGCCGGTGCCCTGAAGCTACGCTACCCGGACGAATCGGAAGACATATTGGTGCTGCGTTCGATCAAGGATGTAAATTTGGCAAAATTCCTCAACCAAGATGTGCCACTGTTCCAGGGCATCATATCGGATCTGTTCCCGGGTGTAGTGCTTCCGAAGCCGGACTACGCAGTGTTCGATGCCGCCGTGCAGAAGGCTTGCGAGAAGAACAACAAGCAGTTCACGCCGTTCTTCCTAGAGAAGGTGCAGCAGCTGTACGAGATGATCGTGGTGCGACACGGGTTGATGATCGTTGGGCCACCGCTGGGCGGGAAAACGACCGCCTATCGTATTCTTGCCGAAGCGTTGGCCACCATTGAGGAGTTGGGCGAAATGGGGGAGCACCGGGCACAGTACACTGTGATGAACCCGAAGGCCATCACGATGGGTCAACTGTATGGGCAGTTTGATCCGGTTTCGCACGAATGGAGCGATGGCATACTGGCGGTAAGCTATCGGCACTACGCGCAAAGTACCAGCACGGATCGCAAGTGGCTGATTTTTGATGGCCCAGTCGATGCGATCTGGATCGAGAACATGAACACGGTGCTGGACGATAACAAGAAGCTGTGTCTGATGTCGGGCGAAATCATACAGCTATCGTCGACCACGAATTTGATTTTTGAGGTGATGGACCTGGATGCCGCATCGCCGGCTACGGTGTCCCGCTGTGGCATGATCTACATGGAACCGTCCTCGTTGGGATGGGAGCCGGTACTGGAGTCGTGGAAGAACACGCTACCACCGGCACTGCACTCGATGAACAAGCAGGTCATCACGCAAATGTTTCACCGCTTCTGCCCACTGTTGCTGTGGTTTGTGCGCAGAGGCGGAGGCTTACGGGAGATGATGCCGACGAGCGATTCGAACCTGGTGCTGTCCGTGATGCATCTGTTCGATTGCTTCATGGACGATTACCAGAACGAGGCGTACATGAAGGCCGTCTCGGAGGTGGACGTGCGGGCACAGCTAGAGGGTGTGTTCTTCTTTTCCTGCATTTGGGCTATTGGCGGCCCGCTCGAGACCGACAGTCGGGCCAAATTCAGCGAGCTCTTCCGCGCACTGACCGAGAAAGTGTTTCCACCGGAGCTGAACGAGAAGTTCCGCATACCGGAGCATCTGCAGGTGCAGCCACTGTCGAAGCCATTCATCTTCCAGATCCCGAAAGGCGGCACCGTGTTCGACTACCGATTCACCAAGGAGGGTAAGGGTAAATGGCGCCCGTGGGCCGAGGAGATCAGCCAGAGTACCAGCATCCAGCGGGACGTGCCGGTGAATCAAGTGATCGTGCCGACGATCGAAACGATACGCATCGGTGCACTGCTGGAACTGCTGGTGCAGCACGGCAAGTGCCTGCTGCTCGTCGGTCCCACGGGCACTGGGAAGAGCGTCTACACGATCGACTTCCTGCTGAAGCGCAACGATACTAACATCTTCAAGCCGCTCTTGATCAGCTTCTCGGCGCAAACCACCGCCAACCAGGTGCAGGACATTATCATGTCAAAGCTGGACAAACGCCGCAAGGGAGTGTTTGGTCCACCGCTCGGCAAGAAGTGCGTCGTGTTCATCGACGACGTGTCGATGCCGCTGAAGGAAGCGTACGGTGCACAGCCACCGATAGAGATTGTGCGCATGTGGCTGGATCACTGTCTGTGGTACGATCGGAAGGACGTAACGGCGATGAAGCTGGTCGATCTGCAGTTGATGTGTGCGATGGGACCGCCAAGCACGGGCAACACTGTATCGCCCCGGTTCTCCCAGCACTTCAACGCGATCGCGATGGACGAGTTCGACGATCAGACACTGATCGGTATCTTCAGCAAGATAGTGCTGTGGCATCTAGATACACGGGGTTTCTCGAAAGAGTTTGACCCGTGCATCGACGAGATCGTCCTATCGACACTCCAGATTTATCGTCAAGCGCGCGCCATCCTGCTACCGACGCCGGCCAAATGCCACTATCTGTTCAACTTGCGCGACTTTTCGCGCGTTATACAGGGCGTGCTGCTATCCGTACCGGAAGGGACGGAAACGCTCAACAGCATGCGGCGCCTGTGGGCGCACGAGATACTGCGTGTGTACGGTGATCGGCTGGTGGACGACGGTGACCGCGAGTGGTTGTTCGAGGAACTTTGCACCGTCATCCGCGAGTACATGAAGGAGGACCCCAAAGATCTGTTCGATCGTTTCGTGGAGGGCAACGAGCTGACGGAAACATCGCTGCGTGCGCTGATGTTTTGCGATTTCACCAATCCCAAAGCGGACACCAAACTCTACCTGGAGGTGATGGATATCGAAGAGCTGAGCTTCGTGGTGGAGTCCTACCTGGTGGAGTACAACAACATGTCCAAGAAGCCGATGTCGTTAGTACTGTTCCGGTTCGCGATTGAACATCTGTCACGGATCTGTCGGATCATTAAACAACCGCGAAGCCACGCACTACTCGTTGGTGTGGGAGGTTCTGGGCGACAGTCGCTAGCCCGAATAGCGTCCCACATATGCTCGTACGAGCTCTATCAGGTTGAAATATCCCGCCAGTACGGTATGACCGAGTGGCGTGAAGATATGAAAAACCTGCTGAAGAAAGTGTGCGGTGCCGATCAGCACATCTGCTTCCTGTTCACGGACACGCAGATTAAGGAGGAAGGTTTTCTGGAGGATATTAACAACTTGCTTAACTCCGGCGAGATTCCCAACCTGTTTACCAACGAAGAAAAGTCGGAGATTATCGAGAAGATGCGCCAAATGGATCGCCAAAAGGAGAAGAGTCAACAAACTGATGGTAGTTTGGTGGCACTATTCAACCTTTTTGTTACGGTAAGCTTTCAGATTCTAAGTTCTAATTCTTGAAATTCAATTTTGATGCGCATATCTCACTGACAAGATTTTGGCTTCAATTCGTCACAGATTATACGAGATCAGCTGCACATTGTACTGTCGATGTCACCGATCGGTGATGCTTTTAGGAATCGGGTTCGAAAGTTTCCTTCGGTAGTGAACTGCTGTACGATTGATTGGTTCCAACCGTGGCCGAAGGACGCACTGACGGCAGTGGCGACAAAGTTTTTGTCGACGGTTGAAATGACGGACATGGAGCGCCAGTGCTGTATCGATATGTGCATGGAGTTTCACACGAGCACCCAGCAGCTCTCCGATGAGTTTCTGTTGCGCTTGAAACGCTATAATTACGTCACCCCAACATCGTACCTGGAGATGATCCATACCTTCAAGACTTTGCTTGACAAGAAGCGCACGTAAGCACGTGACTAATCTCCTTCAGTAAGTACGCATTTACTTCTGTTGCTTTCATTTATTGCAGTGAGGTGTTGACAGGGAAGAATCGCTATCTGACTGGTCTGAAGCAACTGGAATCGGCTGCCCTGCAGATCGGTGTGATGCAGGAACAACTAGAAGCCGTTCAGCCGCAGATGAAGATCGCTGCAGAAACAGTGGCCCAGCAGATGGCTAAGGTGCAGGCCGATAGTGAGGTGGCAGCTGAGCAAAAGCAGATGGTTGAAAAGGATGAAGCTGCCGCACAGGAGCAGGCGGCTGCTGCCAACGCCATAAAGGAGGTGTGTGATGCGAAGCTGGCTGATGCGATGCCTATCTTGGACGCCGCCATGGAAGCCCTGAACACACTAACGCCGGCGGATATTACGATCGTAAAAACGATGAAAAGCCCACCGATAGGGGTGAAGGTCGTGATGGAGGCGGTATGCATATTGAAGGATCTGAAGCCAGACCGAGTCCAGAACCCGTCCGGTATGGGCATGGTGGAAGACTACTGGGGTCCGTCGAAGCGAGTGCTGGGCGACATAAAGTTCATGGATGGTTTGCTAAACTTCGAGAAGGATGATATTCCTCCGAAGGTAATACAGAAGCTTGAGGAGCGTGTCTTTACCAACGAAAACTTCGATCCGGAGAAGGTGAAGGCGGCGTCAACGGCTGCGGAAGGATTGTGCAAATGGGTCATTGCGATTGCAAAGTACGATAAGGTAGCAAAGGAGATAGCACCCAAGAAAGCAGCATTAGCCGAAGCTCAAGCGAGTTATAATGTAGGTTCTTGAGTACTTTTTCCGGTCGTCTCATTACACCACATTGGATGCTATTAACAAACTATTGTGTATTATTTCTCCTAGTCCGCTATGACGATACTGAATGCAAAGCTGGAGCAGCTACGTATCGTCGAGGAAAATCTTGCGGATCTCCAACGCAAGCTGGACGAACAGATTGCTCAACACGCAAAGCTGCAAGCAAATGTAGAGCTGTGTATGAAAAAGCTGGAACGCGCTACGGAGATCATTACCGGTCTCGGTGGTGAGAAGGATCGCTGGCAGACGGCGGCAGAAACGCTGGCCCTAATCTACGACACGCTCACCGGTGACGTGTTGATTGCATCTGGTATCGTTGCGTACTTGGGACCCTTCACGATGCAGTTCCGGGCACAGCAGATCGAACAGTGGATCGAACGGTGCACGGATCGTGGAATCATCTGTTCCCAGGACTTCCAGCTCGTGAATGTACTGGGAAACCCGGTCGATATTCGGGCGTGGAACATCTTCGGTTTGCCAAGTGATGCATTTTCGGTGGAGAGTGCTATCATCATTCAGTAAGAATTGACCGGGGGCTTTGAAAATATTTGAAAAATAGCGATCGTGCTTTTGTAACGATGCGATAGCAAGATTCGAGATGTGAACGGTAATGTGAGCTCTTTTTCCTCTTTTTAGCAATGCTCGACGCTGGCCTCTGATGATCGATCCCCAAGGGCAGGCTAACAAATGGGTACGCAATATGGAAAAAGCGAACCGTATTTGCATAATACGTCTCTCACAGCCTGACTATACACGCGTACTGGAGAACGCCATACAGTTTGGACTGCCAGTGCTACTGGAGAATGTCGGTGAAGAGATCGAACCAATGCTGGAACCGATTCTGTTGAAACAAATCTTCCGACAGGGGGGAACAATGTGTATCAAGCTGGGTGACTCAATCATCGAGTACAACGATTCGTTCAAGTTTTACATCACAACAAAACTCCGTAGTCCCCATTACTTGCCGGAAATAGCGGTGAAGGTGACGCTACTCAACTTCATGATCACCCAGACCGGACTGCAGGATCAGCTGCTTTCGATAACGGTGGCCCGCGAACGGCCCGAACTCGAGACGGAAAAGAACGCATTGATCGTGCAAGGGGCGGAGAACAAGCGGCAGCTGCAGGAGATCGAAGACAAGATCCTGCAGGTCCTCTCGTCCGAGGGTAACATTCTCGAGGATGAAACCGCTGTATCGGTCCTAAGCTCGTCGAAAACGCTGGCCAACGAGATCAACGAGAAGCAAATCGTTGCCGAGGGGACCGAACGTCAGATCGATGCGGCCCGTCTGCAGTACACGCCGATAGCGGCCCACTCGACGGTGCTGTTCTTCACGATTGCCGACTTGGCCTGCATCGATCCGATGTATCAGTACAGCCTGAACTGGTTCGTAAACCTCTTTACCGCGGCTATCGACAATACCGAGAAGGTGGATGAGGTGCCAGCCCGCTTGGAGGATCTTAGGACCTACTTCACGTACAGCCTTTACGAGAATATCTGCCGCAGCCTGTTTGAGAAGGACAAGATACTGTTCTCGCTATTGCTGGCCACGAATCTGCAGCAGGATGCCGGCCAGCTCGGGTCGCCCGAGCTGATGTTTTTGCTTACCGGAGGTGTTGGATTGGACAATCCCGATCCCAACCCGGCTGCCATGTGGCTGCCGGACAAAAATTGGGATGAGATCTGCCGTTTGACGGTGTCGTTTGAATATTTCGCCCCGCTGAAGGAACATGTGGTTCAGAATCTGGAGAACTGGAAGCGGTACTTTGACGACGATACACCACATGAGGCATCCATTCCGGAGCCGTGGAATTCTACGGTGACAGCGTTCCAGAAGCTGCTGGTACTTCGATGTTTCCGGGCGGATAAGTTGGTTCCCGCGATCGAGTTATATGTGGCAGGTAGGTGTACAGTTAGCCTATAGGATATCGGAGAATTGATTATTGTAGACTGACTGTTGCAATCAATTACAGAAACAATGGAACCGAAATACGTGGAACCTCCGGCCTTCAATTTGGCTGCATCGTACGACGAATCGAACTGTTGTGTGCCATTGATCTTCGTACTAACACCGGGTACCGATCCGACGGCCACGCTGATAAAATTTGCTGACGCCCAGGGTCTGGGGGCAAATCGGCTTTTCTCACTATCGCTCGGCCAGGGTCAGGGACCTATCGCAACCAAAATGATCGACGAAGGTACCAAGTTCGGCAATTGGGTTCTGCTGCAAAACTGTCACCTCGCCCAGAGCTGGATGCCGACGCTAGAGAAGATCTGCGAAAGCTTCCAACCGGACACAACGCATCCGGACTTTCGGCTCTGGCTAACCTCCTATCCGACGGAACACTTCCCGGTGGTGGTGCTACAAAATGGAATCAAGATTACCAACGAACCACCGAAGGGACTACGTATGAACGTGTCTCGCTCGTTCATGAGCGATCCAATATCCAACGTCGAATGGTTCGAGGCGTGCAAACAATCGGCCAACTTCAAGAAGCTCCTGTTCAGTCTATGCTTCTTCCACGGTGTCGTGCAGGAGCGGCGCCAGTTTGGTCCGATCGGTTGGAACATACCGTACGAGTTCAACGAGACCGATCTGAGCATCAGTTTGACGCAGTTGCGGATGTTTTTGGACGAGTACGAGGAGGTACCGTATGTGGCACTACGCTACCTGACCGGAGAGTGTAACTACGGTGGCCGTGTAACGGATGATTGGGATCGTCGGTGTTTGAATACGATTCTCGCAAAGTTCTACACGGCGCAGGTGCTGGAAAACGAGAGTTACATCTTCGACGAGGCGGGACTATATCCGGTGCCGGAGCTAAAGGAGCACGAAGAGTTTATCACGTTTATACGAGACCTGCCGATTATTGCACGTCCCGGTGTTTTTGGGCTGCACGAGAATGCGGATATAATTAAGGATCAAAAGGAAACGGACACTTTGCTGGCCAATACGCTCAAGACACAGGTATGTCGGTTGTATGGTGTAGTACATCTGTAGTCAGTAACGTCCTTTTCTTATCTGATGCAAACTGAAGGATCGTACGGTAAGTATACCAAGTATTCTTCTGGTAAATTCCCGCAGTACCTCTCTGATTCGTAAGTATAGGTGAAATAAATTTATACCGCCTTGATTGACACACACTGGAACTTTAAAACAATTTACAATTCAATGTTAAGTAACTTTATTATCTGAATTTAATGCTACATTCCCAAAATACCCACCATTAGGATTTGCTGCAAATGAAGGTAATGTATAATTCAGGTTAAATTGCCCAACCTGGTTCAAAAAATTTTAAAGAAAAATTGATTATATTTTATTGTACTAATTGGCTAAATTTCCATTGGATTTCAACATTCAATTGACAATGGTAGATTCTTGAGGATTTAAAGGTTTGTAAAAAATTGGAAACTGTTTGATTTTGTGTTTATGTTTCATTAAATTATTGTAACCAATTTTTGATTTTCTAAAACATTAACGTAACGTCTACTAATTGATTATGCTATTCTCGCACAGAACACATCAACCGGTGTGTTTAGGGAAACTCCTGCCGAGCTTGTGATTCGCGTATCGTCGGACATCTTGAAGCGCCTCCCGCCAGAGTTTGATCGGGACGCCGCACTGGAGAAGTATCCGACCGACTATCATCAGGTAACTCGTCATCTCTCGCACTGCGATCCAGGAATGTTATATACACCGATACTCCCTTCTCTTCTGCAGAGCATGAATACGGTACTGGTGCAGGAGATGGTACGGTTTAACAATCTACTCATCTGCATCCGGGGTAGCCTCCAGACGGCTCGCAAAGCCATGCAGGGTCTTGTCGCCATGTCACCAACCGTGGAAGAGGTGGTCAGCGCGATACTGGTCGGCAAGATCCCATCCGTCTGGGCAAAGCGTTCCTACCCGAGCCTGAAACCGCTCGGCTCGTACATTGCGGACTTTATCGCGCGGTTAGAATTCCTGCAAAAATGGTACGACGAGGGCCCGCCAGCTACATTCTGGGTATCGGGCTTTTTCTTCACCCAGGCATTTTTGACCGGCGCACAGCAAAACTTTGCCCGCAAGTACGTCATACCGATCGATCTGCTGGTGTTCGATAATGAAGTGTTGCGGGAAGCGAACATCACGGAACCGCCGGACGATGGGGTGTACGTGTATGGGTTGTTTTTGGAAGGCACCAGATGGGATAGGGAAAAGGGCTATCTGCAGGAGTCTATACCGCGCGTCCTGTTTGATACCGTGCCATACGTGAGTACTGCTTAAGATGGTAAGGTTTTCCTGTCGTTAAGGTTATATTTGCTCTTTTAGATTCTACTGAAACCGATGAAAAAAGACGATTTCGTTCCGCGGCACACGTACCGCTGCCCGGTATACAAGACGGCTGAACGGCGCGGTACGCTTTCCACGACGGGCCACAGTACAAACTTTGTCATAGCGCTATTGCTAAATTGTGATCCCAATGTGAAACCTGACCATTGGGTTTTGCGTGGTGCGGCTATGCTTTGTCAGCTTAGTCACTAACCGGTTTCCACGCACAGCACGGAAGAAGAAGCATGAAGTATAAAATAGGCTCCTAATGCTTTTTTGCCCCTTTTTGCGATCAATGACGTAGGGGATTTTCATCGAATGAGGGTTTTTCAGAATTACAAGTCATTTTACAAGCAAATTAAGACATGATACGAAAATAGCACGATATAAATTTTTAACAAAAGCAACTTTTTTACGTCTAAAATATACAAAATAATTCAATTTTTACGGTATGGATATCTTAATAAAAATGGTTTGAATTGCAACACATAATATAAGCTACCCGTGTACTGCTACCGTTCCGTCGACTCAACCGACTGATAAAAAATGGAGGTGCAGCACTAGAAAACAAAATTCATTACATTTTAACTAGGCCGTTAAGAATTAAGAGTAGTTGGAAACTATCACAGGGAAACTATCATCTATAAGTCAACGTGATAGACTCTCGTGACAGCTAGAAATAACGCTTAGTTATCTTCCCAAACAGTGGAGGACTCAATCCCGTTCTTTTTTGCGATGCTTTATCATCTACATCATCTACATCATTGCGATCTTATCATCTATCTATCGTCAGCATCAAGCGTCTTCGGATCCTACCCGCTAAGAGCAAGCAAAAATGATTTGAATTAAACAACTATTAAAGTGAGTATAATGAATATTTATTCATGATTAAAACCATAACATACATTAGGGTTGTGCACCGGATAATACCGGAGGAAGGAATAATATACGATAATATGAAGTATAATACGATAAAATATGCTTTGCAAATATAGATGGCAGACGGTAGTGAAGAAGTCATCGTTTAGGGTAGGTAACAACGAATACGAAATACCTTAAACATGTCTCAATTCGATTCATTCCTTGCTTAACAACGTAAAATCGTTGTGTCAGATTCGCCTGTTCCTGTTCATTCCTGTGCACTGTATAACACATCCACACTGATTTGGGCTATTTCCTTTCCTTTTGCTGCTGTGTGGGTTAAATTTCTCACCTGAGGTTCTCGTTTACAAATGTTTGGCATAACTTGTACCGTGAAAAACTGTTTAACTTTGTCTGATTTTGCGTAGCTGTGCTGTGCTGTTTACGTTTACGAAATTTAAAAATCTGGCACTGAGTGATCCATCTTGCCCCGCAGCCAGGAGGTGGACAGTTTCTTGATCATCACGTCGTAGATCATCTTTGGTACGATCGTGAGCGTGATGACCTGCTCGGACGCACTGATTAGTTGGCCGATTTCCTTGTCCTTCATGGCGATCACGTTCTGGCCGTTCACCTCCAGCAGCTGCTGATCTATCAGCAGTCCGTTTCGTGCAGCCGACGAATCCTTCACGATGGCCGTGATGGTACCGTTGTTGAACTGGAAACCGAAGCTACCGGACGAATCCTTGTGCAGCGTAATAGCACGCTCGAAGGGCCTACGGATAGCAGCGGAAGGGGGGGGGGGGGGGGGGGGAGCTTTCAATTAACTAACACTCATAAGCTAAGCGAATCATTATCCCACTTACCGATCGCGCACCACTACGGAAATGTTATTTTTGTCGCTTTTCTTCAGCAGCTTGTGCACGTCATCGTTCGAGAAACCTGCCACCAGCGTACCGTTAATCTGCAGTATCTGATCACCGAAACGCAGCCCGGCCATTGCTGCCGGACTATTTTTCACGACCACGCTCACAAAAATGCCCTTATTGATCGCTTGCACCCGAAGGCCAACTTTCTTGTCCGCGCCCTTACACATTATAAGCTGTGGGAGGTGTGTATTAATAATGTGGAATGAGTAAACTAGTTTTGCAACGTATTACCCGTTATTTCACAATTTTGCTTACCTCACGTATGCCATTAGTCACTTGACCACGCTGCAGCCCGGTGAAGTGGCCGCTAACGGGTGCGACCATGTTAGCATTGTTCACGATAGCAACGGCAGATTGCTGCGGTACGATGGCATTCGAGGCGTGTGGCATGTATTGTGGAAGATTGGCTTGGATCATCTCCTTGGAAAGCTCCAGACCCATGTACTCATACAGATCTGGATACATGAAGGCACCACCCGTCGCCCCACCCATCGGGGGGTTTGAAGGTTTCTCAGATGATTTTTCGTTCGTGAAACTGGGATACAGACCATAACCATCGACAGGTGCTGACGGTGGGTTCGGCTGGTACTGTTGCTGTTGTTGTGCCACGGCTGTAGCGATGGCCGTATTCTGCGACTGTACCATCTTATCGACCATCATATCTTCAAGCGATGGATAGAGCGACATTGTGGATGCTGCAATGAAATACCGAGAAGCGTTTGGTGAAGAAGATCCAAATGAAATACCCAACTACTGATAACAGTGGGGGGTTTACAAATGTGAGCTTTTGATAAGGTTAGTTCAAGCACTAAGGCGAATCAAGCAATTGCAAATGATTCATTCTGAAACGAGCGATGATTGACGCCTCAACATCGAAACGGTTGTACCTTGCGGTAGAAAGAATAGCTGACGCAAGAATATTGGTATAGCTTTGAGCTTTAAATTCTAAATAATATTACTATCTAGTAGCCCGATCACACTGTATAAAACCGTTTCGTTTGCATAAAATGAATACTTCTGCTCCTTTGTCTGAGCTCTTTGTTATCCTTAAATACTCCAGACACGAACTAGAACAACCCAAACGATAACTATTAAGAAGAAGTGCACTTTTATGCGCCCAGGATGACATTGGATGCACTACGGCGCATTTATGTTCTGTTGTTGTAACTCACATTGAACAGAGGTTGGATCAAAGTTGCAAACTAAATACCTAATCACCTACTTCTCTGAAGCCTAAACAACGAATAAATGCAAAGTGCGCGTGACTAACAGGCTGCACTCAAATCTCTGTGGGGGGTGCTTAGCTTTGGCAGCGAAATTCCACCCGGAATATGAATCATCAGCGGGGTGTTTACTTATTCTTGATATTGTTCTATGCTAGATGAGATACCGCACGACTCTGGAACAAAATTTTCCGATATTTTTCAGCTCACCTGTCTTTACGATGGGCAACTGAAATGGTTAGTCTTCTACACTGGTGACGAATTTCCTCAGATAAAAGTTATATTGGGTGCGTAACTATGAGATTTTTTAGACACACTGCACTCCCAGAAGCACGACTTGTTTTGTAAAGCTGGTGTATTTGTTTTGAAGGTCTCCAAAACGTCAAAGGGTGTCCGAATACCTCTCCAGCAAAGGGTAGCTCATATGAAACATTCTTTTTTGTTCCCTTCAATAGCAGTAGCTGAAGATTTTATTAGCTAATTTAATTGCGATTTCTTTTCTTTTTGTTCAAAAAGAGCTCGAAATGTAAATAAGAAATTGTTTTATAATCATATAAAATTACTTTCGGTTGGCATTGCTAAGGATAGCTTTTTCTACAAACCTTAGCCGTCAATTTTAACAGCCACCTTCGCCCTGTTCACCAAGTCGTATTAATTATAAGGTGAGTTTTTAGTCCAATGATAGTCCTATCATAGTCCGATCGTAGTCCGATCGTAGTCCGATCGTAGTCGTATAATAGTTCGATCGTAGTCCGATAATAGTCTGATGATAGTCCGATAGTAGACCGATAATAGTCCGATAGTAGTTCGATCACATTCCGACCATAGTCCGTTAATAGTCCAATTATAGTCCGATCATAGTCCGTTAATAGTCCGATATTAGTCCAATCATAGTAACATAATTTTGTACACTCTTTAGCACCAAAACATTGCGCGTGCTTAATTCAATGCTGGTTGATTTGGCGGAACATAAACCAGAACAAGTGGAAGCAGAAACATGGAACAAGGCGCACGCCAACACACAACGCAGAGTTAGTTTAAACTATATTTATAGCTCAAGATATAAACAAAGAGGTGAAAAACTGTGGAAAATCGCTTCCTTTGTTATATAAAACATTTGATTTATATTTGTTTAACCTATTTTAATGTATTCTGTCAAAAAGTCGCCTGATTTGCTGTATAAGTTAAGTGTAGAGAAGGAAGTTGACTCTGTGACTTTGAAGTATAAATGAAATTGCACTAAGATTCGATTTACGCGGAAATTGGAGATACTTGGATTTTTCCTGGGATATGGTGGTTCGCTATAATAGCGTACCTCGGGTACCGCCTGTACATCACTTAAGCACAGGGTACCTCTTATGGAATGGCTATTTATGTTTTAATATTTTGAGTGGCTGTTGAATGCAACTAACATAAAACATACGAATTGCATGAATCAAGTGTGGATTTGATATTTCACAACATTATCCGATAAATTCCAAACCTAGCCATAGCAACCTTCGTCTGACTAGCAACACCTTTCGTTTCGTTTGACTACACATCTTCGCTGTCAATTTTGACAATCGCTTTCATCGAAGCGGCTTGCTTGGAGGCGTCTGCCATTGTTTTTTTCGGTAAGAAAAGCAGATTATTGATTTTGAGGTGCTTGTTGAGGTAACTCGGCAGAAGTTTGTGAAGAAATGTAAGTAAAAGTACGATGAAAATGCTTTCCACTATAGTAATCGATCTTTTTTGTGGTTCTTGCACCGTAGGGCGCGTTCGAAAAATCGTTCCGATTCAGAGGAATCGGAAAAGGCCGACAAGAAGCAGCGCGGTCGGGAGAAGGAACGCAAAAAGCGCAGCTCTAGTAGCAGCGACAGTAGCGGAAGGTATGGAATGTTTTTTGTTGCCGTGACTGAAGTGATTGTTGAGTCGTTTACTAAAGACTTATTGTTCTTACTGCATACAGCTCGTCCGGCAGTAGTTCGTCTCGCAGCAGCTCCGGATCACGTTCGAGCTCTTCCAGCAGCAGCTCGTCCTCTTCCAGTTCATCGTCATCATCCAGCAGCGAGGCCGATCGTTCACGCACTAAGCGCAAAACTAACACCCGTTCACGGTCACGCAGCAAGAGCCCGGTGGAACCGGCCCAGAACTGGGACAAACAGTCGGCCGCAGCTGCCAAGGAGCCGTCGGCAAAGGGTACCATTGTGCGATCAAAGTCGAAGGAAAGGTCTGATCGACGCAGCTCGGAACCGCGCGATAATGACAAAGAAAACAAGCAGAGTCGTGCGGCTTCGGTGGACAAATCCAACAAAGATTCGCGCAGCCGTCGTTCACGGTCCGGTTCATCAAAGAGGAAGCGGCGCGAACGTTCCGTAACACCGCGCCCGGTACGCATTCACATCGGGCGGTTAACGCGCAACGTTAACCGGGACCACATCATGGAGATATTTAGCTCGTACGGTGAGATAAGTAAGCTCGACTTTCCGATGGATCGGTTCCAACCGTTCGGCCGCGGCTTTTGCTACGTGGAGTATGTCGATCCGGATGGTGCGGAAAATGCGATGAAAAACATGGACGGTGGACAGATCGATGGACAGGAAATAACGGCTTCACCGGTGTTGGTACCGAAGACGCGCCCACCACCCAGACGTCCGTCCCCGATTATGCGCAACAATCGGCCGATGCCACGCTGGAGAGCGTCACCGATGCGTTACCGGCGTCGTCCGTCGATCCGGCGTAGCCCCCGACGCAGACGTTCGCGCAGCCCTGTTCGAAGACGCCGCCAGAGCAACAGCTCGGACAGTTCGCGCTAGCGAGGATTGCTAAAGCCCGTTTAATCACTAACGACAGGTTTGACGGTCTAGTTTTTACATTTTAAATTTCAAACCATATTGCACTGCTTCGGGAAGGAAGCAATATACTTTCTAACATTTTACCAAGTGTGCATCATTGAACCAGATTTCTGATTCATTTTTCCCCTGCTATTTACGCATTACATGTTAGAGCATAACTCGGGCTTGACTTAAGTGTGGGTCGATTATTGCTCGAGCTCTGTTCATTCTGCACACGTGCAGTGTGTAGCACAGTAGCTTTTATTTTCGTTTGAAAATCTACTCCACGGATCACAACGCATGGTTCGGGCGAGAATGTGACATTTATGTTCAATTTCATAAAATAAACTTTGTAGCATAATATATCAACTATGGATTAAAATAAAATCAATGCTGCATTTATTATTCACATCCTAAGAAAGAGAAACACAAATAAGACAGAGGTTGTGTCCTGTGTGTACCGTGTGCGTGTATGTAAATGTTCATACACAGTTCGAGATTAAAGCACAAGCTCTCTCAATATCCCCCATTGGCACACGTACACGACTATCTTTCCATCGTACGGGTGGATTTCGCGCATTCATTGGGTGTAGTCATTTTGTACACACAGCTTGTTTCCGCTTTGTTTTACCTACTAGCTAAAAATCACATTGGTTAGATTGAAAGTATTTTCTTTACACGCACATCCTGACCCCGGGGTTCTTCCACGAGAGAACAAGCATCATTACTGAGTGTGTACGGCACCACATTTGACTTTGCCAACCATGTTCGGACTCTTGGGCCTACACCATGTTGCTCTTTTGTTCTGTTGACTTGAATTACCCAAAAGCAGGATATACTCACAGTCCTACGACGTATGGAAGAGGGTCAAGATTTGACCCCATATCGTTCCATGCTGTTCCGCTCGGCTATTTGTCCGGCGCATGTACTATTCGTTTAGCCTTATTTGTTCTCATACTCAACAATGTTCCTGCAGAGTGCGGCGAATTTTCGCACATGATCTTGAACGAGCCGCTTGTTGACACGTTCCCTACAGCAGTGAGAAAGCGATTAGAATGTGTTCAACTATGTAGCCATATTCACTCACTTGATAACTTTTCGCATAAATTGCTCCTTATCGTTAGCGCTAACGAAGGCGGTCGGAAAGTTTGGTAGCTCCAGCAGCTTCATCCACTGGATAAACTCTGTCGGATAGCGGAAGTTAAGTGCGAGAAAGATGTCGGCAAATATTTCCACCTGTGTGCGAAGGGCCGTACCGCCTGCCGGAAGGAAGCAAATGATTAAACGTATCGATCGTGTACTTCTCGTGGGTAAACTGTACGTACCGATACACAGAAAGCTAGATCGGACGATATTTTCACCCTGCGCCAGTACGACATTCATCATCACTGGATGATTAGTCGATTCCTTCACGAACATCGTGATAAACGCCACACTTTTCTTCATCGGTCCAGTCTCGGGTAACATCATGCATTTGGTGGCTGACGGTATAGCAATATAAGCATAGTATAAGGAAACATCTGGTATCTGGTCGTACAAAGTTTGAGTTCTTACCGAAATCGACTAGCTTCATACAGTCAACCTGTACCTCGCTGTAGCATATAGGGATCTTTTTCGATATTCTCGTATTAAACGCGTAGAATGTTTCAATCAAATCCGCTATCCGGGACAGTTTTCCCAAATTTTGCTAAAAACCACAGAACCCATGTCAGCATTGAGATAGTTCATGTATCGTGCAGTGTCTTTTCCTGCACCTACCTGCATCTGGTTAAAGTTGTAGTCCATGATGGCAGTAAACAGTTGTACCATGAGTTGTCTAGAGTCTTGATCCTTGTAAAACATCAGAATGAACTGGAACGATCACAACGACATATTATTAACGTAAACGTTAGCGTTCCTGTTCTCTAACCGATTTGCTACATACGTTTCCCGCAATATCTGCCGCCGATACGACACAGTTAGTGTTCAGGATCGACAGCACCAGACAGCACATCTCCGTAAGCAGCGGTTTAATGTCATCCATCAGATTCGTTAGCGCTTGCTGCAACGCTTTGCATAGCGTATCTATAACCGTCTCGTCGTGTATCCAGATCGTACATAGATCCTTCAGCAGTCCCATCGTTTTCTCCAGTATCAGCAAGATTGGCTGTACGGGCGCACCCGGTAACGGTGTGCCGGGAAAAGGTAACTTTTGTGCATCCGGGCCCAAACCCTTATCCATGTCGCCCTCCGTCGGCTTCCGGATATTCAGGGAGGAGAACAGCTTCGAGATCATTTCGAGCCGTAGCACAACCCGTGCCTTGGTCGGTTCAGTTCGATCGTTGTTTTGTACGTGTATCTGCAGCTCCTCGAAGCAGGGCGAAACCATCGCGTCCAGGTAGAGGATAATGTTATCGTACGAGATCACGCTCAGTATGTTTCCGACGGTGTACATCAATCGGATCATTTCCGCATTCTTCAGGTGACCTTCCTGTAGAGCCGTACGGCAAGCGTCCAGCAATGGTAGTGCATACGGGATTACCTCCTTTTGGCATTCAGATGTGAGATCCTTCAATCCGAGTGTTGCCTGGGAAGCTTTGGTGGAGTTCAGTCCCTTCACCAGGAGCGTGATGGCGGACGGGAGATATTTGGGATTGTCCCCAATCCACTCGCTGTACGCACCGACCGTCTCGAGCGCCATCCCAAACAGCTTGTCGTTGTACTTTTCGTACGGGATTTCGTTCAGTATCTTGAGCAGCTTCACAATCTGCTGATGTTCGGTGTACTCGATCTTTTGTGCAATCGAGCAAAACGCATGTATGGTCGCTTCGAGTAGCGTCCAGTTTTCCGTGGACTGTGGATCATAGCTGAGGTACATGATCGATTCATCTAGCGCTTCCGACAGCACATCCAGCATTAGATCGTTTAGGACGTCATGACAGGAGAGAAGCGTGTCACCGATATCTTGCCGATAGCATCGGAACGCTTCCAGATCATCATCGTTCCACTTGTGCAGAGAAGATTCTGTGGGCAGTTGGGACTTTCGTACCAACACCTTCACCACGTGTGCGTATACTGGTTTGATGGCTTCCAGGCAACGTTTCTTGCGTTCGCCGTTATCCATCGAAAGGACCTCCTCCTGCAGCATGTACCAAAACTCCATCGCGTACGTACTGCACGATTCATCCACTGGATAGGTGCCCGGTTTGTCCGTACATTTGATCAACATATCGACCGTCCGTGTGTACACCTTGGACACTTCTTCCGAGTCCGTTGCGATGCCAGCGAAGATTGCCGACGAAAAGCACTCGAGGGTGGAGATGAACAGGGCATAGATTATAAGGGCAAGATTTTCGTTGTCATTGTTCTCTTTATACTCCGCATCCAGGATGGGTACGAGCACGTCTAGAAACAACTTCATGTAGTTGATAATGGTGAAGGAATATTTCGTACTTTGGGTCGCATACGAAGAGATAATGTTCTGAAAATAGAGAGGAAGTTATTTATACGTGATAGAGCAACAGCATGGTATGTGAATTATTTTACCGCTAATGATTTAAGTGCCGTTTCCGCTAGTTCGTTCTCTTCCGGCATCAGACAACCGTCATCCTTCGGCTCCTTCCAGTAGCAGTAGTGGACGGCTTTCAGCAGTGTTTGTATCATCGCTTCCCGATCGTTCAAATGAACGTTTCCGTGCGTGACCCAGGTGCCGGTACATTTGGCCGCATTTATCAACCCATTCATATCGTGCGCTTCGACCGCATTGTGGCTAAGCTTCTCGTTCAGGTACGTCACCACGGTTTGCATGACGAATTCCGCATTCCGGTTCAGCTCCTCCCAAACAACCGGCCGAGGGATCTGTGTGCGTATGGTTTTCACCTCCTCCGGGATGCCCTCCAAGACCGCCATCAGAATCTCGATCTGGGTTACTTTCGAGAGGTTGCCCAACTGCTCGTGCAGAAACATATTGGTCACCTCCTCTATTACCGTTGGATGGCGTAGCATATGCACGATAAAGAGACCAAGCTGAAAGCGACAAACCGAGACGTGTTTACTTTAAGAAATTTGGGAACAGTCTTTGCTCAACTTACCGAGATGCACAGCCTGTTCAGGACGATCTTAGGGCCGTTTCCGAAGAGTACGATCGTTTCTAGCAACTTCTGTTTCAGTTCGTGGTGTGCTTCTTTCGGCACTTCCACCCAATCGCTGCGCAGCTTTGAATTCAATGTGATTGCTCCGAAAAACTGAATCTCGGACGATTTGTTTAGCTGCATCAGCTCCCAACAGAAAGACCAGGCCTGTGGACTGTTCTGCACCTGTTGTAGCCATTTGTGTGTTTCCTTCTGCTGCTCGGACCCACCCCGATAGAAGGATAGGACGGCCGCCTCTATAGTTTGCACTTCATCCATGATTTCTGCCCTTATTTTGCCACCGTTTTGCTTCGTTCCGCTGCTGCCAGTCAGTACCAGTTGCGGTTGTGATGTTATTTTTTGACCACTAATTTCTAATAGCAGATGGCAGGTTACTTCCAATAACTATCATTTATCTGCCATCACTTATCCCTTATAATTGTACAAACTTTTCTGGAAACGGAGTAAAGCACAGTAGAAAATAAAAATATATTTTACACAATCTCAAAAAAGCGATGTTGTTTCGGTTTCCTAGCACTGACAGCCTTGTGTGGGTGGATTGCTGTCACTGAATAAGGTTGCTATGGCCAAGTGCGGTGTGCCCTATGGACTGAAGAAATTCGTTTGGAGTTTTTTTTGCAAAATGAGAAGTTTAAAAAATGAGGGAATATTTTTATAGCATGCTCCTTCCATTGTTTACTGTTTTCATACATTAAATCATGATGAAAGTGGGAGTCAAATGTTTTACAGCCTCTGTACAATTTGCCGGCATTTGACTTCGTGAGCCATACGCACCTTGTGTGGCGCAAATGACGTTAGCCTGATGTCAAAAAGTGACATTCAATTTGTGGAATTTTTCTTCCTCCTCTGTAAACCTTCTTTTCAAAACGAGGCTTTGCCGAGAAACACTGTGTCTGCGCTCGTACCGCGTGTAAATATCCAAAAACACCCTAAAAAATGGTCCGTATCAGCGTGCTAGCCGATGCGCTGAAGTGCATCAACAATGCGGAAAAGCGTGGCAAGCGCCAGGTCCTGATTCGCCCGAACTCGAAGGTGGTAATCAAGTTCCTGACCGTGATGATGAAGCACGGCTACATCGGCGAGTTCGAAATCGTCGATGATCACCGCAGCGGAAAGGTCGTCGTGAATCTGACCGGCCGCCTGAACAAGGCTGGCATCATCTCGCCCCGGTTTGATACGAAGGTTAACGATCTGGAACGCTGGACCAACAATCTGCTGCCGTCGCGTCAGTTTGGCTACGTCGTGCTCACTACCAGCGGTGGAATCATGGACCACGAAGAGGCTAGGCGGAAACATTTGGGAGGAAAGATCCTTGGATATTTCTTCTAAGCATATGTTTGATTGCACTGGATCACAGCGGAAGGGCGGCTAGGTCCTGCTTGTTCTGGAGAAGGTTGCCTTTTATCAACAATCGGAATTTTAGTAGCAGCAGCAGGGTCGTCGAATGTCAACAATCTCATCGACCGGAATCGGAGAGTCCTGAAGCGAGCGTAAAAAACTGCGAATGTTAATAAAGGGATATATCTAAAATGAACTCTGCTGTGTGTCGTTTGTTCTTAATTTAGGCCACAATCATACTTTCAGATGAAACATGTGAAAATAATGGGGGATTGTGTGTTGAATGTCGTCAAAGGTTTCGCAAACTACATTTGAGAATGATGAAGCTATACAACCTGAAAGATATCTGATTGTGTAGGAATAGCAAGTTATATTGATCAAATTCGATTATTCTCCTCAAGGCAAAGAAACAACGTAGGTTATTAATGTTTGTAAATTTGTTGCTTTCTTCATAGCCTGAATTAGTTGATAGAAAATGAACTTTTCAACACCACAGCATAGACGTAGCCCGGCTTTTGGGAAGGAAAATATTCAACCAAAATAAAAACACGGTAAGCCTCAAGTAACTTGTGCCTGCTCTTTACCGGCATTTTAAATCGTTTTCATTCATTCAAACTTACTATTAATGCACATTTTACTTTTAGGAAACCGCTATTTGGTTTAACGACTCGAGAAATAATGAATCAATAATTCCTTGCACTGTATACTCGATACACACGATACACCAATCTCGACGACCACATGGCACAAATTTTAATCCTGGAAGCATTCTACGGTGGATCCCACAAGCAACTAATAGATGTTTTAGTCAAGAGTAAGTAATACTATCGCGAAATCCCCTGGAATTTCTGGTTTAGAACTCCCTCGTATTCTCACTTACAGACTTTACTGAAGACGAGTACGATCTGCTTACGATCCCAGCGAAAAAATGGCACTGGTGTGCAAGGATGAGTGCGCTATACTTTGCAGAACACATACCCGCCATCCATCAGTATCGAACAATCTTTTGCAGTTCGGTGTTGAATCTATCGGAACTTATAGGCATGCGAACGGATTTGGCTAGCTGCCGAAAGATAGTTTACTTTCACGAAAACCAACTGTGCTATCCGGTTAGGGATAGTAAGCAGCGCGATGTACAGTATGGAATCAATCAGATAACAAGCTGTCTGTGTGCGGATAGAGTGCTATTTAACTCACGATACAACATGACCTCTTTTTTGGAGAGTGTGCAATCGTTTTTGAATGTCGTACCAAACATGAGCTTTAAGGGAGTGCGCGACCGAATTGCTCCTAAATGTGAAGTGTTGTATTTTCCTGTTGAGTTTGGCAACCTTTCAGCGAGGTCCATTAAGGGGGAGAGTGTAGGAAAGTAAGTTAGTGAAATTTGTATAACGAATTTAAATTTAATTCAGAATTGATTTCTTGCATAACAGCAAACCTCTACACATAATTTGGCCCCATCGATGGGAGCACGACAAAAACCCTGAGCAGCTTGTAAAGGCACTGCTGGCACTCCAGGAGAAAGGGGTAAACTTTCATATTTCGATACTTGGTGAAAAGTTTGAAACAATCCCAAACTGTTTCGAGGCTATCCAAGATCAGCTACGCGGGAAGGTGATACATTTTGGACCACTGGCTAGAGCGGAATATCTTCGCACCTTGGCGGAAGGTGATGTGGTACTCTCCACTGCCCTTCACGAGTTCTACGGAGTAGCAATGTAAGTAGTTACTTGCAATAGTACTTCACTTATCCTTATTGTACGTTTCCTCATTCTTTCCTTAAGGCTCGAAGCAGTATACAGTGGCTGTGTTCCACTTGCTCCGAATCGCTTAGTTTATCCCGAACTATATCCAAGCGATAAACTTTTCAACACGACGGCACAATTGGTAAAGCAGCTGTTTAATTGGTGTCGTAATCGTATGCTGTTCGAAAAGCATCGAGATGCCTTTTTCAGTAGAATAAATTTGGATGTTTATTCGGCTGAGCAGTTAATTCCGCAATTTCTCGCTATAGTAAGGAATGTTAGCTGAGAAAGGGATCAGGTAGGATATTTATAGTATAAAAAATTAAATTATATACATTCATTAAAGCAAAAGCTATAATAATCTCCCTCCAATATTAGGTTGAATTGATTTTTTTAAATAGCATAATAACGCCAGGTATATCTGAATGTTGAAATGATATGATACGAAGTTTGATTTCATCTGTTTTGTTCACATCGTATTAGTCAGTTAGTTTAAAAGGTCATGTTGTTGACTCAAGTGATCAATTATCAAACATTTGTTAGCAGTCTTTGGATGTGGAAGAACATTCACAGACCTTCCTTCCTGCAATGGAAAGCTGTACTGCAAGCGACAGCGGTTTTAAAAACATAGGTCATAGGAAAACAAACCTGCTGTAGAGAAGTTCAAAAGCCTTAAGAAACAAATAGAGCAAGGCTTAAGAAAATAACCGCTTCGTTCTTGTTCGACCCTTGGGCAAAACCGTACAGCAGCACGTAACAGATTCAGCTGGTTGTGCCGGTGTTGATATTTGCCATTTGCTTAACAGAGCGCATAAAGAAGACGTACATCTAAGCAATGCTAAGCCGTAGCTTCCGTACCATCATCGAAACGAATTGAGATGAGGAAATTTTTGTTCTTAAATTCGTGACGCTAACATGTCGCATTAAATATCAAGTCTCCAGTCTTAGCTCGCCCCAGAAGCTGCCATCCTTTCACACGTCCTTCTGAAGAGGCTCTCTATTATGCTTGAACGGCGTTAGAGTAAATAAACAGAAGAAAACGAAACCACACGCTGAAGGATTGTATCCCGGAACATGCTGCTTCGTTGGGTCGGTCCGATTTGTCGGTCACAAAAGTGAAGAAATGTAGATTGTCGGCTGGTACGGTGTGAGGCTGGTTTTATTTTAGCACATATTCATTTTTTGTAGACGAATGAAAGGACTTTTACCCCCTGGTTTGTCTTGCAAGACAGCGCCTTTGTCGAAGAAAGGCTTTGTATTGTTTGACCGCTTATGTTTCACATCTTGTTTTTCGTCCCCAAACACTCAAAGAACGTCTAGTGGGATGGCGTGCGTTTCTTTATAGTTGTTCGAAGCGATTTCTTAAGCGAAAGAAATCAGTATCCAGAAGGAGTGGAGTAAAGTAAAGTAAGAGTAGTGGAAGTTTTAATAACACCTTTTATTATTGTAGATATTAAATTGAATTAGAATCTTAAAAAAGTTTCTATCATTGTCAACCACGTCTTCCACGGTTCAAGACACCTTATCAGCTGAAATAAAGCTGCTGTGGTAATTCATTGGAGCTCAGCGGTTCGTAGTAGAAATTTCTTATAAGTCGCACCACATACAGTGCATCAACATCTCGCGATTTTCGAGACACAAAATTAGAGCAATAATAATCAGCTTTAAACCACGCATACCGTCTAGCATTTTTTCCCACAAGAGTATTCAACATTTTTGATCTTTTTGAATAATCCCTAGTCCGTGCATGTTGTTGGTGTGGCACAATCAAATCCCCATCCCATGGAACAGTAGCACCGTGGTAGCATCGTCTCACTAGCAAACATATCCTAAGAAAAGGACATCTTTCCCCTTATTCATAGACAGTTCTTTCTCTGAAGTCCGATCAGTTTGTGCATCGGTGCGTATCAGATCTGCTTTCGAATGAATAAGTTCGAATCCAAATTTCGTTTCCGTCGGTGATACAAAAAAAAGGACATCCATGTCCCAATCGGACTCATTATGCTTGGTTTGTGCTTCATTTATGTATGGATTCTGTGTGTGTGTGTGCGTGCCTGGACGGGAGTGGAAAAGCTACGTCAAGACTCACTGGCATAGAAACTGTACATACTTATGTCCTGTGCCAGCAAGTTCTGTCGGATGGTCAATCGAGATACGGCATACACGCATGGTTGAGTCACAGAAAGGGAAGAAAATCCGGAAAACAAAACAAAAGCATTGACGTTCGGAGCGATGTTGTTGGTTGGGAGAGTTTCACAAACGATTAGAAGAAGAGACAAGTCGAAAGATTGGACAATGTGCTTAATGATAGTAGAAACTTACCAGACCACCATTGAGTTATGTAATAAATGAATATGTAATCGATTGATTGCATTATCTGTAGTTTAATTCAAAATATTGCTTTCCCAAAAGTTCAGAGTATTTAAAATTACTTTCAAAATGCCCTAATTTCTTTACAGACCGTTGGTCCTACTCACCTTCCAAAGGAACATGCCTTGCGTAGGTTGACGTCTCAGCCTGGTTTCATTTTCCGTTGCGGAGAAAACACTTCACACTCACAGTTTCTTAGTTTTTTCCCCCAGACCTTTCCAATGATCATCCCGTCTGCCGTGGGAAGTGAGCCGTGAGCTTTGTGCAGCTGTTTCGTTAACACTTGAGCTACGCGCCACAGCAGCACAGGGGAAGGACCATCCGGTACCGTCTTCGGATAGGCCCGGGCGTGGAGCATACCGTTCTGCAAGGAAACCATTCCAGCCATAAAAGTACAAGAAGCCGTAAGGAACAAAATCAAACATGGATTGTTTATTTGCTATTTTGGAAGGAAAGCGAATGGTGGGCGGATGCGTGTGACAGAATGATTCTTAACATTCCGCCACTTCTCCCGGACGGGTTGGGGCGAGCATCACTGCTTTCGGTATGTGTTTGTTCGTATTTGCTGTGCTTGTCTGCTTGTCCCGAGGTGAGTCGTGAAGGTGACGTTCTTATCGAAGAAAGAATCAATTTAAAGAACGTTAAACAAACAAACTTTCAACGGTGGCCATTCGATGAGGTCGAACAGCAGATCAAAAGGGCACCACTGCTACGGTTCGGTGCGCTCCGTGTGAGCATACATCAATCGTATGCAGATGTGCAAGCTGTCCGTGATTAGGATTTATACGGAACTGCGACAAAACAGCACTGGGCGTTATTGCTGGATGTGTTGAGGGATCTATAATCGTGATTTTATTCCACCTTACATCTAATTTAACAACTTCACTTTTAGAAAAGCTTACTACATAAAACGATTTGAAGGAAACTGCAACTATAAATAGCTCTTTAAACGTTTGCTCATACTTTTTCTAATTAGTTAACTTGATTAACTTGATTTCTATAATGTTAGCTTCTATTCTTCTTTCTGTATACTAAAATTTGTAGTATAAATAACGCATATATTAGCACTTATATAAATATAACGATCTTGTCGATGAAAATGACAACACTACTGTTAGCATGCTTCCCTGCAAACTTTTAACATATTAACTACCGACTCAAAGTACACAAACTCTCTCAACAACTCTCTATTCTAACAAAAACTTGACATGATTGTAAGTTATTAAGGATCTATAAAACACAAAGGTAAACTTTGTACAAAATATATATCTGTGAACAGTTGAACAGTTTACATCGGTTCACCTTTGCCTAGGGTTTGTGGACGTTTTACACCCATCGCCTAGGCCACTCCGAAGGCTAGTCCAGCACTTTAATACACTTTTGACGTAGCAGTATCTGCAAAGGGGGGCACATGTTGCATTAGAACTTAATGCTTTAGTTTTCGTGGGTTAACGTTAAACGATATTTGCTTCAAGTGCTATTGTTTTTAAATGATTGTGGAGAGAATGGCCAAAAAGAACAAGCATAAAATACCAACTAAATTGACTGCCGTTCGTACAATCGTATCGCGTTTATGTTTCAGATAGGAACTGTCCAACCAAAGATTTAACATACTGCAATGCATACATTCTAAATAAGAGCGTCTAATGGCTGTAATTTGACAAGGCAATACTGTAGGGTGAAAAGAATGTGGCAAAAGGTTGAAATAGTACCGGGACATAGCTTTGATTCTTTCAACACGATCGACAGTTTGTCACTTTAGTTGCATTTTATTGCAATGGAATGATGTGGTTTTATGTTTGCACGAGTTGGAAATGAATACAATGCTTAACCGGGTTCGGTTACACATTGAGGGCAATACTCACATTCGGGGTGTGTAGTTGTGTGAAATTGTTCTTTCAAATGAGCAGATTCAAATCGTTTTGCTGCGTATTATAGGTTTTTTTTGGTTTGAGTATGGGTTTATGTTCGTGTGTGTGTTATGGGATGTATGTATGCTTTCGTTTTCCTTGTCGGGAAATCAAGGGGTGTGCTTTATGCACGATTTTCTAATGCTTTTCACCGCTCCTTCCCGCGTGAGACGGTTTGGCGTATATAGGTTGTATAAATTGGACCACGTCGACCTGAGGTTTGCAATGGAATGGAACGGTAACGGAGGAATGCTTTAATCATCTTGTGGCGGACAGTGAGATTGATCAGGGCACAAGCAACATAAACTCTACGTTTGGGAAATATGAAGGAAGAACACACGTTATGCACATTACGGTTCGCTTCGTATGTTTCGAATGCATTGTGTAATGGAAAACCACCCGTTTAAGCTGCCTATGCACAACAACAAATCCAATCATTTATTCACTTAACGTCAAATTGTTACAAATGTTACTAAATCCATTTAGGACTGTTTATTTATTGTGTTATTTGTTTTAACTTCTTGTGAATAACTTTCTAATTTCTAGCACAATTTATTATTGTTTGCATTGCACAATTCATTCGAAACCCGTGAACGCGAAACCCGAAAACGTGGAAATACAATTTACAGTGGGCTACAGCTTCAGAAAAGAACAAAATCTTGTACATTGTTGAGGCAAAACATATTCATAATTTAAAAAAGTTCAAGTTTCCAAAACAAAATCACCAAAAAAGCTAAAATTGTGGTACATACATGGTAACTGATTGTTAAACAAATTTGTTCAAAAGTGGAAAAAATCCTTTGCTAAAATTAACCACGAGTTTAGTAACCTAATAAACAGTTTTTGGGGTGGTCCGATGGCATGATGGTAACGGCTCAGGTCTTCACACTAACGGACCGGACCAATCTCCCGTAAACAGAACTGACTATCCGGTTACGGGTAGATAAAAGTCAAAGAAAGCCAGAATTGGCAGGCCTAGACCGCTTGAAATTGTGCCGATAAAAACAAATAAACAGTTTTAAAATTATTTGCTAAATTATATAAAACCATCCATAATTTCTGCAGAATCTGTTGTTCAGTTGTGCTCTAATGTTAAGTTATCAAACTTCTGAAGGAACTATTCGTGTATGGTCTTTTACGTATGGATGCTCTATCTCTCTTGTACTATTCATCGACCGACGCTAACAAATTCTAAACTTGTGCAAAACCGTGTGTTGCTAATATGATATTAATATGTTTATGTGTTATAGTTAAATGGCTCTTATCGTTACTCTGGCATGTAACACCGATTTACGCCGAGTCTTACTCACGTACGCCGAATAACAATTAAATCCTTACTAATTCGAAGGTTCGGTCCGGATCAAGTTCGATCCCGCCGGTGATCGGTCGGTTAAGACAGAAAACTTAACTCAAAACCATTGGATCGCTTTGTCTAGAATGGGCTTTTTTTCCTATTTGAGGTGAAACCCCGATTGCCAACAAACAACCATAAATGCATTTTTAATCAGTTTTGTTCCATTAGATAAATTTCCAACATTCGTACTAATCTCTACGATATTTGATATCCTGCTTCATTAGCAATTCCAATACTCTGCCATCCACCGGCATAAAGTGTTCAGCTTCGCAGCAAAAACTTGGTCCAGTGCTCGGCTTCCCGGTTGCTATATGCCACACTGTACCTCTGCCGCTGCTTCTTGGGCGGACCCTTTATTATGATTTTGTTGTTGTTGTTTTTTAAATACAACCAATGAAGTAGTGGCAGAAGTAGTAGTTAGCGTAATTAGTTGCGGAAAAAAGAACAAGCAGGTAAAGTAGCGATAGGAACGTAAGCAAACGGCTAACACATGCAGTTAATGGCGTATGAACAGCATGCAGGAACTAAGCAGCGTAATGTCGAATGGAGCACATGAAGCATTCTGTATGAACGTATGAGCAAATGGCGTGAAGAGTACTTTATTGCTGTATTCTCATCACATGATCTACTACTATGGTCTAAATTTCTATAGGCACTTGCATCTACTGGCACTACTCTTGACACGTACTCGTATGGCAGTCAAAAACATCTATCATGGCGTGGCAGTTTCATTTTCTGTTTCAAATTTGATACACTCTTATCGCTACGTACTAAGTATACTATACCACTTAATTGTGATGGGATCACTAGAAAGGGAACGGAAGAATTGAATTCTGGAAGGAATTTCCATTTCCGTTTTGCGGTTCTTTCATTACACTAATGCTAATAGTAGATGTTTGATGGGAAAAGTGTTTACGAACTAATCGCTGTACGGTGTACTACTTGATGTTTTTTGGGAACCGTATGAAGGAGAGCATGAAAGACTTGTTAAAGACGCAATGGCAGCTAGTACACGATACTACAGTACGCGCAGAGCTAAAGGCTTGAGGCTAGAGTTTGAGATGCTTAAAATTGGATATAACGTTCATACAGTTACATACTTTAAAGGCCTGCCCGGAGAACCAGTCGTATCATCTCCATATCTTACACGTGTTGTCCTTCGATGCGGTAATGATGGCGTCGCCGGAGTAGTTGAACGAGCAGGAAAACACCTCCCCATCGTGCCCGGACAGCGTTTGCGTGCAGGTGCCGGTGCCCGAGTTCCAGATGCGGGCCGTCTTGTCTGCCGATGCGGTCAGCAACAACCCTCCCGGTGGGCTGAACGTTACCTTGGACACCTCATCCGAATGGCCCGCCATAATGGTGACCAGCTCGAAGTTACCGGTAACGTCCCACACTTTGGCGGTACAATCCGCGCTACCCGTGGCCAACCGGGTGCCGGTACAGTTGAAAGCAACATCAAGTACCTCGTCCTTGTGGGTGGCCGTTGCCTGCGCATCGTCCAGACGTCGAAGATCCCAGATCTTGGCCGTCCGATCCAGGGAACTGGTCGCAATTCGATTGCACTGGAAGTTCCAGACAGCGTTACTCAGTTCCGCCTCATGACCTCGAATGACGATCGCGTGCCTGTGGAAGATGGAGTGTTTGATTAAATGGGAGACTAACTGGGTGAAACTACACCGGGCCTTACTCCTTCGCTCGCATATCCCACACGGTGGCAGTTTCGTCGAACGAGGCCGTTAGCAGCAGTGTTCCTTCCTTGTTGAACCGTGCGGATATAACTTCGGCCGAGTGATCCGCAAACAGGTGTATCTCCTGGCCTGTTTCGGAGTGGAACACACGGGCCGTATTGTCCATACTGCACGTCGCGACCAACTCGCACTGATGTGGATTAAACTCGGCACCAACAATTTCGGCCGTATGTCCCCAAAGCGTGTTGATACAGTTGCCCGAGACGGGATTCCATATCTTGGCAGTTTTGTCAAACGATCCCGTCAGTATCCGGTCACTGGTGTGGAAAAGAGGACGTGGGTAAGTGTTACTGCTGTGTGTGTGGCACGAAAGCGAAGACATACCATCTGGGATAGTTGTACGCTACGGAAAAGACAACATTTTCGTGCCCTTTAAGAACCTTTTCTTCGTCACCGCTCTCCACGTTCCATATGCGGCAGGTACGATCGTAAGAACCGGTAATACATCTACGAATGAGAACAATTGTACCATTTACACACAATATCCAGCTTCGACAGTCATAAGGGTACCCACTTCTTTCCGGACTTGTCGAAACACACATTCGTAAGTGGCAGAATGTGAGTTTGTAGCGTTTTGAATAGATAAAACTTTGTCTTCACCGGCTCCTTAAGCTTCTTTTGGAGCTTTTCCAATATTTCCGTAACCTGGGGGAACACTTCTTGCGTAATAAGTGGTTCGGTGGATGCAATTTGCTTCGTTAGCACTTGGAGATCACAGCTGAAAGTCACGGAGAAGGTGTTGGAACTACGAATGAACCGTTTCTCTCGCTGGTTTCGCTTTGCATACATTACCTTGGAGTAAGATCGAACAAATCTATCATTTTCGTTCCTTCGATACCTTTCTTCTGGTAGTTCAGAGCAATTCCTGGGGACGTTAAGTACCGTTAAGTATGGTTTATGCTCGGTGCACACACTTTCTCACCTGGCGGATAGTAACGAAGGTAAATCTTTATTAATCTCATCGGGAAACGGAACTCTGGTCACTGGTAGCACCGAACGACACACGGATAACGAGCCCTTGCCAAAACAACGGTTGATAGTGAAATAAGGATATTTAAAAAGCACGACAATGTATCGTGTAACTGAAAGATAACATCCGAACCGAGCGAGAACTGTAACTGAACTGAAAATTTATCCCTCGCTCGTTGGATCGATACGGCGAAGGATATCGATACAGTTCGTCCGCACCCAAGGCAACCCGTATGGTCGCTTGGACGGAACCGTTTTGTAACACGTGTTTATTCGTTGTTGCTAGGGGCCGTTGAGTTGTTAACTAGTTTGCGAAACACTTGTTGCCATTCGGAAACGGGACACTGCATCGGAATGGGTATCGGTGATCGGTATGGAAGGGAAGAAATGAGATGGAATGCGAGGCGATTCGTTATTGTTGAATAGCTAAAATGGCATTGAACTGTCTATTAGTGCGAAAACCACTGTTCTAATAGGTTGATATCAATTTGCAGACAGCGTCTCCGATTCGGAGCTATTAAACAGCGTTTAAACAGTTTAAGAGCTTATTCGTACATAACGATGTAGTAAAATAAGATACTAACTAGTTTTAAGTTTTTATGCAAAGAATAACAATAGTCACTTCGGTTAGGGAATAGTAACAATAGTTCGGTTCTATTGTGACGCAAGGTTTATTTATAGAACCGCAAACCAGCTTAAGAGATTCATTTAAGCAATTTGTCGATAACTAGATGAGAATTTGATCAGTTTTGTTATTATTTTATTCCACCAGAAAGTTTTTCGGTAGTGTAATACATTGGGAATTTTATAAGCAGAAGAAAAAAAATCGAGCGAGCGTAAGCCGCCATCGTTACAAAAAAGGGTCCACTAGTAGCGCGGCAGGCAAACGTTGCCTTACTGTTGCGACGGTGTTTGGAAGCTGTGTGATTTTAACCACGTGTTGTGTGTTTTGTTTAACACCGTTCGGAAGGCGTTAAAAAACCTCCAATTCCATATCGTGTGTACGGATGTTCCGGGTGAGTTGGATTAGACGCATCATTCAGCAAAAGGGTCGTTCGGGGTGTGTGGTGAACGATTTGATCGAAAAGTTACCCTTTTGTTCGGGTGGGCGCTTAAGGCAAGTTATGACGAAATATATTGAAAGTCCGATAAGAAATGTTTCTTTATGTTATTTAATGTTGCAAATTTATGCTGCTAAAGCACTAACCTTCACTGTAGTCTCTTTTTAGCTCAGTAACTGTTCCAACCGTCCTTCTTTTGGGGGCAACACTCAAATTGTTTCGCACCACCTGTGCTGTTCGGACACCACCGGCAGAGGGCGCAGTACGCACCGCTGCAATGGCGCACACTCGAGTAACATGGGGATTTTCGACAGAAAGCTATTTGTAAGAGGGCTTATCTGCAGAAAGCCAATTTTATTTATTTTTCCATCACGTCACGTAGATTTATTGTTCGAGGCGTTCGCGAGTGCTTCAACGACCACACAGTCCCCCTATTTTATGCGTCGTTCCCTACCCCTTGATGTACGTCACCACGGTGGTGATGTTGATGATGGCAGGTCCAGTCGACAGTCGTCCCTTCCGTTGGTCCTTTGATCCGTGGTAGGGCTAGGCATTATGACATCATTTCATTGTACGATGCGCTCGAATTGTTGTCGGGATACTGTCGGCGACGGGGATTCCGGGTGGAATTGTGGGTAAGGAGTATCAATGGGGGGGAAATGCAATGTTTGATAGCTTCCGTGGGAGCGGCAACAAATGGACCGGATGGATGGATGGAATGATCGACACCCACGACCAAATAAGACCGCCGGAATGAGAAAAACCGTTTATGATGCTGGTGCTCCAGACGAAGCCCGTGCTACTTTTCTCGCGTCCCGTCGTGCTGCGTCGTGACGATGACGATGATAATTATTCTTTTGGGCCACCTGCCTGCGTTCCTGCTTTTTTGTTTTCCTGCAACTGGACATATTGCAATGTATGTGCCAAACGGTACACGAAATTTGAAAACCGAACGCATTCGGTGTGCTTTTGTGATATGTGGGTGTCCACTCAAAAGAATGCTGGTTAGGTGTTGTTTTGTGTGTCATTTCACACACCTAGAGCCAACAGGGCTATCCACACGATACCACAAATCTGCTCCCAAATGGCAGGCTAATTTGGGCTCAAGAATATTTCGTTTTATTCTAATTCATACACTTCATGGTTGCCTTCTACGGTGGCCAAACTCGTGTTTTTCTTTTATTGTTTTGTTTTGCTGTTTTGTGCCCTGTACCGGAACAAGCTTCCGCGGAAGCTTCAAAGTTCTGGTGGAGGCCAAACAAGCACCGAGCAGTGCTAGAGTTGTTAATTTTATTTAAATTTCATTAGACTTAGCACACAAATAAAATGAGATCATTCAGTCGGGTTTGAATGCTGCCCCTCGGGGAGGCTAAAGATTTACGTTAGGCAGATTTAGTAGATAGGAAAAGTGATGCAGTTTTTTAAAAGTAGTAGTAAAGTAGTAAAAAATATAACAAACATAAATATAATGCTGTAAATAGTATGTTTAGTATGATTTATTAAGAAATCCTCACAAGTTTATCGAAGTAAATGGGAATTTAAATGCACAAATAATGAAATTAAGAATAACTTTCAAAACTAAAATAGATTTTTTTTCAAGTACATCCCTCTAGGTCACCAAACATTTTAGTTCGCTGGCGCCGACGAAACGAAGTTTCACTTGATTTAGTTGTACGCCGGTGGCATAATTGTGCAACGGGTAAGGAAAAGCCCCCAACCATCCAACAATCCACTTTCCAATTTGTCAGCAGAAAAATATCATCTCACTTCAGTCGGTAGGATTAACAGCTGGCTGACACGGATTTGATGACAAGGCTTCAAGGGCTTCTGCAAGAAGGATGCTGCTAGTTCGTTGCCCACCGCAGCTTAATTCCAACCCTCGCGCAAGCAGACACGGAAAACCCCTCGGTACACCCCAAATTGACAGAAAAAGTTTGAGGGAGTGTGTTTCTCCCAGCCGGACGGGTTGCGCTCATTAGTGAAAAAATCAAAACATGTCTGCAGAAATTGCAGTTTCCGTGAATGGAGCGCGAACGAAACAGTTTAGGAAACAGAGCCAGCAGCAACTTTTCCGCGAAATCCGATGCCCCGAGCTCGGTGATGGTTTGTGAATAAAAATGTATTTGCATACATGCATCGCTATAGTGGAAGCATTTTTTATTTGGTGTGAGTAGCTGATGTTTGTTACTCACATCCTTTTTTCGCTATGGAAGCTCCACATCAAGCTACACTTTATTTGCATTTAGTTTCCATCACGCCAGTCCGACTCAAGCATATTGTAGTAGGTGAAGAGAACCCGAAAAAAATAATAATAAATTCACTGTCACCAGTTGGATGCTGACATTGTTTTTACGCTCACCGATGGAAAGGATCTGATTTGAATAAGTAAGCAATGTGATGAAAAATAATGTGAACTTTGGGGACGTACTGCATGTCGCAGCATGTACTAGGTTGGCACACAAAGCATATGCATGTCGTGCTAGAATCACACTAGCCAAAGCAAGTAAAAAAAAACGTAGTTCATGCAAAAAAGCTAACACCGCTGCCAGTGGGAAAAAGCACTCTTATGCATCACGCGTTATGCAGCTCTCGCGCACATTTTGTTGGTGAAACCGCTAGTGGAGAAAGTTTACCGACGGCATGGGTCACAAAATGGGAGATGTTTGAGCAGCATTGCTATCGTGGTATCGTGGACCGTGTGCTGGTGTTTGTCGATTTGATGTTAAAATGGCAATATGTTTACGAAGCAATGAGAATATACTAAATTAATTCTTCGAGGTATAAGTGTGTAGCTACTGCGAGGATCAGCTAATTGTGTGGTGTTAGAGCCTAAATGTATGCAATGTGCTGTTTGAACTTTCACGAGATTGGAGGTTTTCATGCTATGGCTACATGGACCACAATTCCTAGCGTTGAAACGCAAATGTATCTTAAAGTATCTATAAATGAATCGACAGATCTTCATTTTATTTTTATTTATTTATTCATAGACGGCCAGGCCGTATTGCTGACAGATCTTCATAATGGAGAAGGAATTATGTGAATTATTCGTTTTTTAGCATAAAATAATGTCCCTCCTGCTTCTTTACCGGCACAACAACCTCAAGAGATCTAGGCCTGTCATGTTTTGGGTTTTTTTTGACTTTGTATGCTCGTAGCTGGATAGTCAGTCCTGCGTAAGGGTGATTGATCCGGATGGGATTTTGGACCGGTTCGGTTTTATGAAGACTGGCGCCGCTACCAATACACTACCGGTACGCCCAAACGTCCCGCCTTGCCGCTCCAACAAACAGTTTTTGGATCAGCTCGGTTCTCGGGATGCCCGGGAAAGTAGAGCACGTGCAACTATATCGTGACCCAACGAAGCGCAAACAAATAATGGGTACGTTTTGACACAACGCTAGGGCTTGCACTTGACATTTGTGCTCCATATAGAAACAGCTTCATGATTCACGAGAAAAATATTATTTTCGTTTAAACCGTTTCTACACTTTTCTTTATGACGCCTTCGATGTAGTAATCTTTGTGGTTCTCCGTATATTGCTCCTCTAGATCGATGTGAAAAATTGCATACTTTTAGGAGCATTAGGGAGGGAAATTATTCTAAGGCTCTGTCTCGAATACTCTAGACTGGCTGTATGGTGTATGTCTCAGAGACGTAGGAAATACTAGAATGATTGGCAGAGAGTAATGTTACTGATGCTTAAGTATTGTAATTCAATTGTTACTACACAAACTAGTACCATCATAAAGTCATACAAATCCAGTTATGTACATTATTTTGCGTTCATCGAGGACGATAAATTGTATAACAAGTGAACATAACTTTTAGCACAAATTATATTACATGATCGATTCTTCCATGAAGTTAGCGAAAAAGAATTATTATAATATAGCTTTTGTTACACAAATTGCATACATTTAGGTGTTGGAAAAGATACTTCTAAAGTATGTAGATTCACAAATTCTTCTAGTGTCTTAGCTCCCTTGCCACCTCTATTTGTTGACGGAAAAAGTTTACGACAGATTCAACACGAATGATCTGTTTCTGCTGGTTCCGTACGCTGATTGGCTTATTTGCATCACTGATGCAAACTCGCAATCAACATCACACCCGGGTGCTGGCCAGTTTGTGTGTCTAACTTAATTGTCAATTTCAACTGCAGCTCTAGCTTCGAACGCCGTGTTTCTTTCTAATGAAGGTGATCCACCATTTTCATCGGTACGCCGGTAAGTTTCAACGCTCTAATGCTGCGGGTCGTCTGCATCGAGCGGTCAACGATTGCGCGGTCAAAGAAAGGCTCATTCGGCGTGTCTTGGATACCAGCACGGGATACGGTCAGAACGCGTGAATATCGGCGGTGATACATTTGTGTTCTGTGTCCGATGCTAAAAGTACTTTAATCCAGTTGCTAGCGTAGTGGGATAGCCTTTTCCACATCGTCCGGATGGACCGTGTTTGTTCGATTGGTGGAGTGGTTTATCGATGGCGCGAATTTCGAAACCGTGTCAACCGTCCGGGGATGATAATGGCGAAAGTCAATCAATTAAACCACCGAACCGTGATTCCGATAAGCGACATAATAATAAACATTTTCCGCGTTTTCTCCTTTCCTGCGGCCGTTTGGCACTGTTATGCGTCAAGACAAACCGAGATATTATACCGGGGTCAGCGAGCATGCGAGACACCAAATGCACCGAACAGCCGTGCCTCACCGCAAGTCAGCACAGTTTCGGGGTCGCGAAACGAAAGCCGAGAAAATGTGGCCCGCGATAATCCGTAATTGGTTTTGCGATTGGAAACGTACCCGCCGGGGTTGTTGGCTCTAGCGAGCTAGAGTGAATCCGGTCGTCTGGCATGAGCGCTAGTTTGAGGTTTTCGGGACTGGCCGTTCGTTTGATTTGCGGTCACCTGGCCGGCCGGCAGTCGGTACCGGGACGAATGGCTTCCTGAATGTGCTAGCTTCGCGATCAAATGACATCCTATCCGCGGTAAATCAACATTTGCCGTCATAGCAGACGAAGGTGATGATAATGACGATGCGGCCGATGACGGATGATGAGCGATCGTTTGGTAGGTGGTGCGAGGGCCAGTTGGGCCGGTAACGGGATCCGTTACGCATCAAATGGTGAAGGTAAAGTTAAAAGAAGCTTGTGTTTTTCGCACGATTGAAGCACAATTCGAGTTCTCATCTTAGTTTCAAGTCTTCATCAGGGATGACTAAAGCAGTGT
Organism: Anopheles moucheti; assembly: GCF_943734755.1. Lineage (NCBI taxonomy): Eukaryota > Metazoa > Arthropoda > Insecta > Diptera > Culicidae > Anopheles > Anopheles moucheti. The sequence continues at coordinate 34,983,382 of NC_069141.1, read as the reverse complement.
ATAAATAATGCATTACCTTTTCTGAAGTTTCATATTCATAATCTATCTTTATTATAACGTTCTGTTTTCCTATTAACGATAGTAATATTGTGATAAAAGTTCTACAGTCCATTCTTATACGCATATGTTAAAAAAATACCGACGGTAGCTCAAAATTGTTTAAGAAATATTCGCGTAACTTGACGAAATTAGTATGTGTGCATTTAGGAGCTTATGCTCAATCTTTCTACCATATAAGTCTCTTCAAGAGCTACTAACAAATTTGCTTTTTAGATGATTGCCCCTAGATGTATGCAATTTACTGTTCCGGAGTTTGGCTTAGCATTCGGAGAAGTTCGGGGCAAAAGAGTCCACAGCAAACTAATTGCATACTTTCAGGCGTTTTAGCCGCCTTTTTGTGGCTGTTAGAAGGAATTGTCTTAATTTTGTTCATAAATTTTAGTTTCGCCAATATGTGCTAATGTATTTATGCACTTCTTTTACGCAATGATTAATACATTTCGCCTGAACCGTCTATTCCTATTGCAGTTATTAATCATTATTTATTTTTTAAAATTTTAATCACTAGATGCATTAAAATATTTAGTCGTGTAATTTAATTATTGAAAATAGAAATCAACCTCTACACATACAATATTATTTTCACATTCACCCTAAATGCTAAGCGCATTTCCCGAAGAACTCCACTCCATTCTACCTCAAATATCCACAGTACACTTGCATAATAAACCATGTGAACAATTAATACACAAAAACAGTCTACACATATCCATTAGAAAATCTATCACCAACCACCACCACGGGTGGACCCCGAATATTCGCGATGCGGGTCCATTCTAAAATTCTAGCCAACATTAACAAAAACATGGCTGCCATTCGCATATTGGGTGATGGCGATGGCAAAATGAAACAATATTTGCACACCCCGGCACACTGGATGCCGGTGTCGATGGAATATTATTTGTGGTGTTGCAACCACGGAAACAAAATCCGATACAGCGATGGTGCTTTATTGAACGAGAACGAGAGGATGAAAAAGGGATTAGAATTGACCGTCGGCGGGTGGGTAGATGGAAGGGATTTATTTAACTAAAAACACTATGATATGTTTATGTGATTGTTTTAACATTTCCATTGGGCATTGGTGTTGAAACACAGCGATGTGGTGCATCATATTGTTTTGTGAGAATAAAACCAACATAAACACATTGGAAGGATCACAGGCAGGGATGGTGTTGGTTTTGTGAGGTTAGGTTGAGTATATGAAGGTAGCTGTTGGTTAGTTTTAATATTATTGTAGGTAAAAGGTTAGTTTGTACATATAATTGATCATGTTCCCTGGAAAATAATAATTATACCTTAGTTCTTGCGATTGTTATACGATCCAGCGTATGGTTACTTTGATCGGTACATATTGGAAGGTGTACTACCGTCCGTCAGATATCCGTCATAACTGTCAATTTGAATTTCTAATTCTCTATTCAGTGCGGTTTTCAGCTTTTACGGACAGCTCTCAGCTTAAAATTGCTACCGAATTTCTGCTCTAAAATGTTAAATCACCGTCGGTACTTGGGTCGTTGCTTTTGATCGCCCATGATGTCTCAGTTATCACATAACGCCCGTTAACAATAAGCAAACGTGCCTTCCACGTCGAACTCCCATTTCCGCACATTGCTGTGGATCCTCCTTGGCTGGACCTTTGCCTGGGTTGGTGCTTCGATAATCGCTATCAAAAAGCTGACAAAGGCTCATTATTCGCAACCGACCCCACCGGGACCGGGGTTGGTAACTTGACCGAATAGAACCAACCGAATGGATCCTCCGACGAGTCTCGAGTCCGATGACCTCCCATGCTGAGGCGGCTCCACCACAGTACGGCACAGTATGGCGCTCCGGTTGCCCTACCCTTTTGTGGGCTTCCCGTATGTAATGTGTACATAGAAATGTACACGGTTAGTTTGCCAAAAAATCAAGCCCAAAAGTTCATTCGTCCATCCGTCTGTGCGTTTCCATCCAACGCCACACCGCAAACCGACGGAGTAGGGAAAAGCCACCGTACAAGTTGGAATATAAGGTGGATGGAAGGTCGGAGCCATGTTGTATCCTGCCGGAGCGGCAATTGCGATGGTTGTGGAAAGATTTTCCGCGCTAGTCAATGTGGGCGGAGCCTAGTTCTATCCCTCAGGATGTTGGAAACCAGCAGTTGGATGGTACATAAGCGTCGCGCCACTCGCTCACCAAACCCTTCGGTTCGGTGTAACTCGAGCCTGCTGGTTGCAAATACCGAACCAGCACCAAAATGACATCCCGACGGCAGTCGTGTAATTTCCCTCGGTGGATGCCTTTGCAAAACAAAACAAAGCAAGAAAAAACACCTGCGCAGGGCTGGTTTGTAGCAGAGAGCATGTGCAGGACCGACGGTGTTCCGAAAATGTCGTGAGGCATTGGCGGGATTGGAAAGGGTCTGTGCCTGTGTGAGGACGACCGCGTGCGGAAGCTCTGTTACAGAAAAAGATGAGAGTATTGTAAGCGAAAGGTGTTGGAATGTTGCGGATCCCTGTGTGCCAGGACGAGCAGGCCATTGGGAAAAGGGATGCAGTAACAAACTATTGACAGATCGGTACGGTACGGCCATGAGCGGCAGAGCGGACTTGGCAATTAAGGATCATGCCTCCATCATCCATCAAGAAGCTGGAACGGCAATACAGCAGCATTCTGGTGGCTGGGATTCTGTAGCGAATGAATTGTCCACCATCATTTGACAGTGGCATCACGATAACATTCACAGATACCCGTGCACACACTTCAATTATTCTCTCTCCCTTCAGTAAGGTGAAGTACTTTGCAAAAAGCCTTGTCGAATGTCGAGTTGTCGAGGTATTTGTCTGTCAAAATAATACTTTGTAATAGCTTATTCTGCTGTCGTGTCGTGAGAGATCGTACCCGCTGTAACCACCTGACAAACTCTCCGTACCTTTCGCAGGATTTGATGTGTCCGGTGAAAAATTGTCCCTCTAGCTAGTGTCCAGAGTTCTGCCAGTGGATTGCAACGGAGCAGGATTTAAAATCCATTTTCCACGCCTGTGTTTCTGCAATGCAAAATGCAAAAGAACTAAAACAAGCTTCGTACAATGTATGGCAGGAAGTTTCTGAAAGGTCCCTTTGCCCCTCCCCCTTCCCTTTTCCTTCTGTCCGGTTCCGAGATCCAGGAGGTCAGGCAGTTAGAAAATCATGTTTTTGGTTTAGGTCGAATAGAATTAGGTCGTGTTGGTCCGACTGGAAGTAACCGCAAGCAACAGTGGAACAGACAAACAGAGGAGGCTGTGGTTTTAGAATCAATTTCGAAAGAGTTTTAGTGGATAGTGAGAACCCTGCCATTTTTGCAGGGCTTCTATTTGGCGGACAAGAAGGTGTGTCATAGTTTGTGTTTAAGTTTTAAAGCGTGTTTAAAAGCGTGCTTTCAAATATCTTAAATTGTACTTACTTAGGATAATTACAGATTATTACACAATATTTGATACAATCCGATGGGTTTTATTAAGGGTTAAGTTTATAATTTCATTGTCTATTTACATGCGTACATTTTTGTTACAATAGAATATTGGAGCATTTAGTACTTAATTACCTATCGCCATTTTTTTAATAATGTGTTGGCATATTTGGTACTACAAATTAGTCTCAAAGTCTGTGCACAGGATAGAGACAAACATATTTAATACAGTAAAGTATATTATTCTCTTCAAATGTAATAGTAAAGTTTAAAGCTTATAAGCATTACAATCGTTTACAATATTACTTCTGTAGTTGGAACTCAAACTAAATTAAGTAAAAGTTTTAAAACTAGCAAATAACTTAACCTAGCCGAAAGGCAGCTAAGTAACAGAACAGCAGGAGAAAGAGGGGAAGTAGTTACAAAGTAGGTCGAAAACGGTTACGATAGGAGGACATAGTGAGGTGGAAATCAAACAGATGACACGAGGAATTAAACAGACGCATAGCACGAAACAAAGCATTGCATCAGCAGGGGTGCGTGAAGACGGGATGTTTAAAAGAGGACGAATACGGAGGGAACGTGAGGGGATATACAAAGGAATCGCAGATAATCGATCGGGAGCATCCATACAATCGAAAAGCAGAGCTGCAATGAAAGAGGATTGGGCTGACGATAGTCGAGCCTCCAAAGATTTTAGTCCCAAAGCATGGCATCTGGCCACGTAATCTGGTGAAAGACCTCTGAACCTGCTGAACTTGTTGGACCATAATTCAGCTGATGCAAATTGCACATAGAGTATTCACCAACAAACCACGCTTACATCGTTTGTTAGTTCTAGTATTACTAACTTTTGATCACTCAGTATGATTATTATATTTGTCTGATTTTTACATTTTGCATACCACCTGAGGCTTTAACAATTGGGCGCTTGCCAGTATTGAAATGACAAGGACAGTAACACATTTGTATCAATTATGTTATCCTCCTTTCTATCATTTATGTAAAAAAGCATAAAATAAATGCGTGTATTTGTTTCAAAGTTTCAAAAGGATTTTTATGTAATTGAAATCACGCATGTAATCAACGAAACTTATGCAGCTTATGACGTGAGCATTGCATGATTTTAGGCGTTTAATGGATGATACTTATTGGAACGAACTGTAAAAATCTTTTTATCTTTTTTTTGTTAGTTAAAACGAACAACCTGTTACTCAAACTGTAAAGCGTAAAATCGTTGAAACGTTACCGGAAAGAAAACATATTTCTTTACACTTACTTCCAGATGTAACAATAAACATGGTTGTTTTCCGTTAGCTTAGCTTTTTATTTCAGTGATAGTGTTAGGATAACTATTTCTCTCGTTTCTTTTCGGTCGTACAACAGCATAATCTATTTCCCACCATCACCAAGAGCAGGCCGGTGCGTTAACTGTGCCGTGCCGTGTTTCTGTTGCTGTGCTGTGCGGAAAAAATATTTTTCCGCAATCCTTTGCACCCTACGGCGTGGATACGAGTGCGTGCAGTAGTATCGTTTCGAAACGACGATACATCGGAACCGCAGAACAAAAATAATATTTATTGTACTTCCAGCAGGAAACGTCGGCGTATGGCGTCAGGATACGGTCAGTCAGGAATGGTGGGTAGTGGCGGGAAAAGAAAAACAAAAAAATAACCAAACACAGTGAAAAATAGCTCAAGAAGAGCTTGCCATGTGGTGGGTGTTGGGAAAAGTTTTCCACCGGGATACGCACCCGACACGCAGGGACAACGGAAACCGTACAAGAGGCTAATGTTCTGGTATTTTGTTTACCGTTGGTCTGAAAGTCCCTTTGATAAGTTAACGGACAGCAGCATAGCTGGAAGGTTCCGGAGTTTGAGTAGTGGAGGTGGTAAAAAGAGGACAGTGGAGCATTCATCGCACCTTCATCGTAAACAGGCGCAACAAGCAACACCATCCACACACCGTGGTATGCCGTAAGCCGATTGTAACAAAATAGCGAAACAACTTGTAGTGTGGAATGTTTTTCCGGATTTAGGGATCACTTCTGTTCTGCGTAAGCGGTTGGGAAGCTTTTTCTTGATTGCGTCGGAAGCGCACACATGATTTTCATCCTTTTGTGTGACAAGTCCCTTCAGGGGGTTTGAAAGAAATATTACACAAACAATGCTGACAAGGGGATGCAAAGGAAACAAACGAATCAATGTAAGAATTCCACAGTTAGGTTTGTTTTACAGTTTGTTTTACAACAATAATAAATCAAAGGACCGTTATGACAGTAATTATATTTGCATATTGCATCAACTTCTATTTATTGAGGTTAATCAATCCTGAAAATACAAATTAAAAAAATATGAAAATAATTCAGTCCTTTGAAATGGTTTAAGCAGTAATCATCGCTCAATTCTTCATACTTCTGAAAGTATCGTAATAAAACGCC